>NW_027397063.1:99082851-99180897 GCF_003265705.2 Callorhinus ursinus | reverse complement strand
TTCCTCCTCAGTAATAAGTAAGGTAGAAGACAAAAATCAGAAAGGTCTGCAGGGACAGATTATCTAGAAGCTTGGAGGATTTGGTAAGGAATTTGGATTTTATTTAAAGTGTGGTTGGGAGCAGTTAAGGGAGTACTGAACTTAGAGCAGGTCACTCTGGCTATTATGTAGCAACAGCATTAGGAAAAACCAGGGAGACAAAGTGGGGGCTGGATGTTAGCAGGATGTCATAGTGGTCTAATTGCGCATTAGACAGGGGTGTCAGCAGAGAATAGGTAAAAAATGAACAGACTCAGGCTAATGAGAACTTCTTACAGAGTAGATATGGGAATAGGGGTAGAATCAAGGATGATCTTAAGGTGTATGGAGGTGCCATTTCCTAAGATCCTTATTTTCTATTCAGTTTACTTTCAATACACCAATTCATCTGTCTCATTTTGACCACTGATACACTGGCTCTTTGATATTTCCCTGTCAGTTCTACCCTGCATTCATTTCCTTCCCTATGAAGCTTGGATCGGTGGTTCGTTATTTCCACCAACCTTATGAACATTTCAAACCCCTTACCTCATTCTCCTCCCATTATATCTGTCTGGTGAAACATTCACCAAACTGCTCATTTTTTGTGGTACTTTAAACTGTGGAAATATCACACAATGAAACTTATTCAGAACACAATACATCCAATCTCCAATCTCAACTCAAACATGGGCAATTTGGCTAGTTCTCTGTCAATTCTTGCTTTTCTTCTCCATCTTGACTCTCCTGAAATCTCTTCCTTACTGTTCTTGGTTCTCAGTGTGCACCCCATGCTTACTTCACAGAGAAAAGAGAAATTTGAGAAAGGATCCCCTTTGCCTTCCTGCTACGAAGTCTACAAACGTACTTGTGACCATAACTCTCCAACTCTGTTCCCCTCCTGTGCAATTAGAAGAGGTTTCCTCCTCTTGCATGGATTCTTCTTTCCACCCGGGCTTTGGTTCTGTCTTTTTCCATAACCTAACTTCATTAATTACCCACTGTCTCTTTTCTTTTGTCAACTTCTTTGCCCCTTTCTTTTTTTCAGTGAGGACTTATATGGCTACTGCCTCTTCCTCAAAAACAAAATGGCAAATACAAACAACCAACCATTCATTCATTCCAACTCTTCATCCCTTCCAGTCCCTCTAGCCCCTCCTCCAAGTTTCTCCTCTCCATTATAGCTAAACATATTGAAAGAACTGCCTATATTACTTTTCTGATTATCCTCATTTCCCAATCATTCCTCCACCCACAATCTGCTTCCCTTCATAGTACTCCAATGAAAATGCTCTTGAAAAGTTTGCAAAACAAAACAAAACACACATAAGAGTGGTGACATTCCATGGGCATGCTTCCAATCTCATTTGGTTTAATCTCTACTCAACATTTGATACTGGACAGTATCATCTTTTCTTGGCTTATACAGCACCATCTTTACTTTTCTGGTGCTTCTGCTGCCTCTCTGGCTTGCTCATTCTTCCTTCTTTTCTTCATTCCTTCCATCCTTCTCTCCCATCTTCCTTCCTTCCTTCTTTCCATCCATTTTCTTTCCCCCCTCTCTCTCTTTCTCTCTGTTTCCCTCCCTCCTTCTTTCCTTCCCTTCCTTCTTTTTTTTCTTGAATTTTATTTTTTTTCTATCAGTTCCTTAAATGTTGCTCTCCTCTTAAGTTTCTCTTCTGGGCTTTGTTCTCTTTGGATAGTATACAAATCCATAGGTCTTTTGTCTGGACCCATGAAGTTTCTCTAGAGATGAGTCTTCCAGGGATCTGCCGTGTGTGTGTGTGTGTGTGTGTGTGTGTGTGTGTGTTGGCATATTCTTTGAGCCAGGCAAAGAAGGGAGCTGGAGGGACTTATTGCTCAGCCTGCAGCTAGTCAGTTGATGCCCCTATTCTCAGTGTGGCTCCTTGTCTTCACCCTCTGCCAGGTCTGGTACGCCAAATCCACATCCTTTCCTGTTCAGTATGTCTTGGGAATAAATTTACCTTCTTCAGGGGTGAAGGGGAGGAAACTCTTGCCTGACTACTTTGGCTGAAGTGGGATTTCTAATAACCTTTAAAAAGAGACTGTCTGGCCAATATTTTTAAAATGACATCAGCTCTATACTTGAAATCATTCATTAGGATGAGAAATTAGATTTTAGAAATTTGGAAAAACAAAAGATTATCTTATGAACTAATTAGTGACTATGTAAAAGAGAAGGTTTGGAGTCTTTTTTATTTAATTGCTTGATGTCTGGGAGTAGTTACCAAAGATATTGTCATATTATTATGAAGCTATTTTAGCTTAGAGTATATGAAGTGCATTGGCTATATTAGATATTAAATTATTCGGCTTTCCCATTAGCCTTAACAAAATTGGCCTTAAAAACAGCCCCTTCAAACTATGGCTTTGAAGACAGTTTTTTTGCAATATTTATGTGTAGTAACTGAAGAATTTTCTCAAGGTTTGTATTTCCAATTTCTACATTTCACTTAACAGCTGCTCTCTTTACCCTCCCTCCCCCACATTTCCTTTCCTGTATTCTCTGATGAGTTGATCCTTTCTCCATTACTTACAGAAAAGTAATTGCAGTCTAATCAAAACTGTACTTTCAGAAGGTTGCCCAGCTGAGGACCATTAGTAACACCACACTGTGAGACTTTAAATTGGTCTCCTTTCACATGAAAGACATATGTGCCTTGGGGTCCTGGTAAATGTCACCTATTTGTTTCTCACCTTTGATCAATGAGATATATCCCAAAGGCTGCTAGTGTAGGATATTGTCCTTAATTAAAACACAACTGTACATAAAGAAAATGGAAAAGAAAATGGAGTGTATGCTCAATGAGTATTCAGCTGCAGTAAGGCATTTTCATTTAAAACATATTGCTTGATTTTATAGATAAGAGAATAAATCTTATCATTGTGGATTTTTTAAAAATATAAAATGGGGCTCCATAAATTGTAAAATGCTTTTGCCATCCTTCTGCACTTGTTTCTTCTCCTTATCTGTTCAAATTGATGGGAGAGTTGGTTGTTCTGTTTCAGTTAGTTGGGTAGGAACACTAGTTTTCTGAGCAGTGATGCTCATATCAATTCAACTTAAATTCAAATCAAGTTAAGACTGCCTGCTCTGCTCCAGGCATAGTGCTGGGCGAATGGGATAATGAATGGTGATTAAGGCACTGAAAGTCTCTGCCTAACTTTCTAGATAGGACATAAAAATAAACAGTAAACTAAGAAATTAGCATGTTTATCATGGATTGTGGTATTATCCGTGAAACAGGGTGTCATGATGGAGTACACTTTGTCCTATTTACACTACTTAGTTCTTGAGTGAATAAAATTTATATCTTGATAGCTCTGAAATGCTCTTATACGTGTTTACATTTACAGAACCAAATTTTAGACAGAATGGACTAATTATTGTTGTAGAACAGAATGTAAAGATGCTTATAATGTAAAAGCAACAACATAACCAAATATAAATCTGGAGGTGGAGATAGGTAAAGGAAGTGAGAATAGTATAAAAATACTAAACTCCTCATCTTTCATATCAGAGGGCCAAGAGATATTTCTAAAGTTGATAAAACAAACACAGAAATATGTATTCTTATTTAAAGTAATAGTTTCATAACTACTAGTTTATTATTTTTTTAAAAAACTGTCAAATATTGTCCTATCTTGGTAATGGGGTTGCAAAGTGAGAGAAAACTTTGATTTTGATTTAGACATTCTGTATTGTGTCTTAGACATATCTTTACCATGGTAATTTTTGCAACTGTTTGCAGGGATAACTTTAATGTATAAAACTATTTTAATATTGAAAGTGTATAATTATAAATGAGGGATCAAGTTTATAATATGTAGCATATCCCTATGAAGGAAGACTATGCAGTCCTAGTAAAGAATCAGTTGAGTTGCAGGGACATTTAGGAAAGCATGTCCAGGATGTAATTCTGAGTGGAAAAATGGAAAGAAAGTCATGGAAATTATTGCACAGTGCAACCCCTTTTGTTATAGAAAATTATATATATGTACATCTCCACTGATAGGAAAATCTTTACAAAACTGTGGATTCATACAAAATGGAATATTACTTGGTGAAAAAAAAGAGGAATAAACTACTGATATTTTTGCAACAAGGGCAGAACCAAAAAGCATTATATTGAGCAAAGGAAATCATAAACAAAAGGTATACAAATTTTAAGAAGAGACTAAACTAATCATGATGTTTGAAATGTGACTATTTAGTTACCTCTGGTGCTGTTGAATTTGTCTAGAAAGGAGCATGAGGGAACTTTCTGGGGCGATAGATAGGTCCTATATCTTCACTGGGGTAATGGTTACTCAGGAGGATATATTTGTTAAAGCTCATTAAATTGTACACTTAAATATATGTGTTCTATTTTATGTAAACTATAACTCAATTTACAAATATGAGTGCACAGATGTACATATGTACGGCATATACATGATTACTTATGTATAGGATAATACTGGAAAAGACCACACATTCAAACTATTTTGACTGGGGGAGGATGTAGGAGGAGTATTTTTCATTCTGTATTTGTTTTAATTTTTATGAGCATATTACTGTCATAACAACATCAAGAGATAAATTTAAAATGCAGTTTGAATCCTGAAAGGCACTGATTTTCAATGCTTTCTTTACATGACAGAGGTGCTCCCTATCGACACTGCCCTTCCGCCTCCCAACTCTGACAGAGGTGCCTCTTCTGGAGGGGGTCACCTGGCTTTGTTCCACCTGGGGCTTGGGGACGCTGTGAAGGACA
This sequence comes from Callorhinus ursinus, assembly GCF_003265705.2. Classification (NCBI taxonomy): domain Eukaryota; kingdom Metazoa; phylum Chordata; class Mammalia; order Carnivora; family Otariidae; genus Callorhinus; species Callorhinus ursinus. The sequence goes on along the minus strand of NW_027397063.1, from coordinate 99,176,101 downwards.
GAGCACTACCTGGCTGACTAGAGACTGTTCAGAAATTGAGCACATCAGAGAGAAAGAAAAAAATGGAGGAGAGGGGGTGGGTAAGAAAACCAGTTCTGAGTTTCATCAGAAATGTATATAAGTCAATCAGAGAAAGACAAATATCATATGATCTCCCTGATATGAGGAATTCTTAATCTCAGGAAACAAACTGAGGGTTGCTGGAGTGGTGGGGGGTGGGAGGGATGGGGTGGCTGGGTGATAGACATTGGGGAGGGTATATGCTACGGTGAGCACTGTGAATTGTGCAAGACTGTTGAATCACAGACCTGTACCTCTGAAACAAATAATACATTATATGTTAAAAAAAGAAGAAGATAGTAGGAAGGGAAAAATGAAAGGGGGAGATCGGAGGGGGAGATGAACCATGAGAGACTATGGACTCTGAGAAACAAACTGAGGGTTCCTGGGGGGGGGATGGGTTAGCCTGGTGATGGGTATTAAAGAGGGCATGTATTGCATGGAGCACTGGGTGTTATACGCAAACAATGAATCATGGAACACTACATCAAAAAAAATTAATTAATAAAAAAAAAGAAATGTATAAAGGGTCAAGCACAGAAAGGAAAAGGTATTCTGCAAGATCTCTGTTTCAGAGTCATCTGCCTGTGCCTTCCATGTGTAACAGGGTTGCTTGGAAAAGTGCATATTGGGTGCACAAGTAAGGTCAGCAGTGAATTGCTGTCTCTGAAGGAAAACCCAAACCAAAAAAACTGGTAAGATCATGAAGCGTGTCATCAGCAAGCGTTGTTAGCTCTTTTAAAGACGGCAGTGCCAAAGGACTTTTAATGATTGCTTTGCTCTTTGCCTTCCTGCTGCCACCAGCTTTTAACTCAGCATTCCCTTGGGTTATTTTCCCTTTACATCGTTTCATTTAATAGAAAATATCTGCAACACCAGAACCCAATTGCTAGTTCATGCTAACAAGCCTTCACTTACCTGTCCTACTATTTCGACCTTCCGGCATTTATAAATCCCAGTAGTTTCTAAACTCAGGCAATTAGTGCTTCGAATTACTAACCCAGACATCCTTGCAGAGGGCAGAGAGAAATTGGCTTTTCGTAAGAGAATTAACTTTTTACATGCTAACTCCTTGCCAAGCATTGGATCTTAGTTTTATTGTCGTTGTTGTTTATTTGTTTGAACCATAGAGATTGTAACTTTCATTTCTTAGCAAATTAAAGCAAGTATTCCATAATTCCTAGAAATATATGCTTACTTACATAAACATATATGTGTGTGTAGGTATATATATGTGTATATATATATATATTTTAATGTAGTTGGAAGAAAAGGTTATTTTGAAGTATAGGCCTCCAACATTTACTGAAAAAAAATGTGTGTATTGTTTTTGAGCAAGGTAGTAGACCTTTGTGCACTCTTGTCCAAGGTTTGTCCTATTTTGCAAAACAGTCTGAGATATTCCGAGAGAAGATAAAAACCTGTTAAGAGTTGCTGTTTGGATATACGATTAGCCCAGAAACAAAATAAATGATATGTTATTGTTACTCTGTTTATCTGTGGAGATAGGTAACCCTGTAGTCAATTTATCAATGATAATGAGGCACAGTCTCTTCATTTTGACTTCCCCTACTCTATCTCCTATTTCTATAGTATGAATTTTTTAAAAGATTTTATGTATTTATTTATTTATTTAGAGTGAGCATGCGTATGTGTGTGGGTGAGCAGTGGGGAGGGGCAGAGAGAGAGAGATTCTCAAGCAGACTACACGCTGAACACAGAGCCCAACATGCGCTCAATCTCAGGACCCTAAAATCATGACATGAATGGAAATCAAGAGTTGGGCACTTAACCTACTGAGCCGTTCAGGCGCCCCAGTATGAATTTTTTTTTTTAATGAGAATAGTCATATATTTTATTTGTGAGGCCTTAAATATGGACTTACATATTCTATTAACTATCTGATAATGCATTTTCAGCTTGTGCTAGTATAATGCTATGTGATCACCAAACCATTTTCTTTTTTTAATCTATTTTCTATTTTTTTAAATTTCATTGTTATGTTAATCACCATACATTACATCATTAGTTTTTGATGTAGTGTTCCATGATTCATTGTTTGCGTATAACACCCAGTGCTCCATGCAATACATGCCCTCTTTAATACCCATCACCAGGCTAACCCATCCCCCCCCCAGGAACCCTCAGTTTGTTTCTCAGAGTCCATAGTCTCTCATGGTTCATCTCCCCCTCCGATTTCCCCCCCTTCATTTTTCCCTTCCTACTATCTTCTTTTTTTAACATTTAATGTATTATTTGTTTCAGAGGTACAAGTCTGTGATTCAACAGTCTTACACAATTCACAGCGCTCACCACAACACACACCCTCCCCAATGTCTATCACCCAGCCACCCCATCCCTCCCACCCCCCACCACTCCAGGGTTCCTGGACCAAACCATTTTCTATTTCTCTTGGGCACACAGGAAGGCATTTCCCAGATCACTTGCATTTAGATGGGGCTACACGATTAGTTCTTGACAATGGAATGTGAATGGAAAGATACATTCTGCTTGACTTCTAAAAGGTCGTCATGATCTTACTCTCACTCATCCACATGGTGAGGAACAAGGATTCCCAAGATGGCAGATACAACTAGAAGCCTAGATAACTTTGAGTCATCTCAAAAAGTAAATCAGTAGAAGATCCTCTTGACCTGCACTATATTTTATGAAAGCAGGAGATAAACTTTTACCATGTTAAGAAATTGAGATTTTTTTTTTTTTTGCTAGCTTTGCATAGTCTCTACTGAGAATAGCTCATTGGTGGTAGTCATAATTTCGATTTTTAGCAATTTCAAAAAAAGGAATGTACTTTTGTGGTGAAATACAATCAAACACTTTATAGAGTTTTGTCAACAGAGCTTGAAGTTTCAGAATTATTCTTGTTGTATATTGACTCAAAAATTTTGGAACCACTTTATCTTCATATGCTAATATGATAACATTTTTCTCATTTACTTGTTAAAAATCCTAATTGGACTATACTTGAGAAGTGAAAGAAGTTTCCTTTGACATGTTTGGCTACATTTTGAACTCAAGTATACATTCCATGAAAGAAAGGAAAAAGATAAGGAAGGACAAAAAGAGAGGGTGCCAGATGAGAGAAGGAAGGAAGGAAATTTTACTGGACATCTTTTTTTTTTTAATTTGCAGTGCCAAGAGGAGAAAATCAGTCAATAAAATAAGATGTTTGCAGTGATAGCAATGTGCTTTTTGATAATAGAACTTATGTGTACCTTTAAGAGGAGCCACTTTGTATTGTTAAATATTAATTATTAAAATTTGTCATAGTATGATATCCAAATGGAAATATTAAATCTTTTATATTTTTATTTGTTTCAAAATGACATGAGTGGGGCGCCTGGGTGGCTCAGTTGGTTAAGCGTCTGCCTTCGGCTCAGGTCATGATCCCAGGGTCCTGGGATAGAGCCCCACATCAGGCTCCCTGCTCGGTGGGGAGTCTGCTCTCCCTCTGCCTGCTGCTCTGCCTACTTGTGCTCTCTCTCTATCTCTCTGTCAAATAAATAAATAAAATCTTTTAAAAAAATTTAAAAAAGTGACATGAACATAGTTTCTCAAAAATTTAAAAGGATTCAAAAAGAATAATCTTTCTTATCATATCACATTGAGGTGATATTCAGTGAAGATTCTTCTTGTTAAATTTAATTATGACATGAAATTTCATAATTAGGTTGAATATACAAATGTAAACACACTGTTGACTACTAACTTTAATAAATTTCAGACTCTTCTTCCATGACCTGTAGAGTCCTGCATGGCTGGCCCCTATTTCTCTCCAATTCTATCCTCTGCTCCCCTTATTTGCTATGTTTCTGCTCTATTGATTTCCCTTTTTATTCCTGACTCTTCTAAGCCCTTGCCTTCTTTGAGGTTATAATTTTGCTTATAATATCTGGTTCTGGAATCAAGGTTATGTTGCCTTCGCAAAAACAGTTGTGAAGTTTTCTCTGTGTTTCTATTATTTGAAAGACTGTGAGTAATCCTACTGTTACTGTCCTTTTCATGTTTGGAATAATTCACTAATTACATTGCCTAAATAGGATTTTGTTGTAGGGAAAATTTAACAAATTCAATTTCTTTCATATATATTTATTATTTAAGCTTTCTATTTATTTTCTTGTCAATTTTAGAAACTTGTGTTTTTAGGAATTTTCCATTTTATCCAAATCATCAGGCACACTTTTATTATCTTAATGTTTTTAGGGTCTATAGTAAAGTGTCATTTTTCATTCCTACCATTGATAATTTGTGTTCTCTATTTTTCTGATTCCTAGCATGATTATATTTTGACTTGACAACAAAGAGTATTTCTTTATAAAGAACATGTTATGATTAATTTTATGTGTCAATTTGACTGGGCCACAGGGTGCCCAGATTTTTTGTTAAACATTATTCTGGGTGTTTCTGTGAAACTGTTTTTGGATGAGATAACACTTAAATTGATAGACTAAGTAAATCAGATTACTCTCCATAATAAGAGTGGGCCTCATCTAATCAATTTGAAGGCCTGAATAGACCAAAAGGCTGGGCCTTCCCCAAGGAAAAGAGAATTTTCTAGTCTGTTGGTCTTCAAACTGAGATATTGCCTTTTGCTGATTCTATAGAAGCCTGCAGGCCTTTGGACTCAAACTTGACGATTGGCTCTGCAAATTTTAGACTTGTTAACCTCTATAATCACATGACCAAATCCTTTCATAAACCATTTTGTATATATATGTGTGTGTGTGTGTGTGTGTATAATACAGAAAATAGAATATACATGTTCTGCTGCTTTTGGTATATATCCTATTAATTCTGTTTTATATATTATATATACATAGATATTATATATAAATTTTATATAAATAGAAAATATATGTATCTATGTTATAGATAATTATACACACATACATACAGACCATATATATATATACACATACACAAACACACACCATCTATTGGTTCTGTTTCTCTGGAGAACTCTGACCAATACAAAGCAATACAGAGCATAAAACAATTTCATATAATGTGTACATGAAAAGAATGTGAAGTCCAACATTGTTTGATGCAGCATTCTATATATGTCATTTAGGTCAGATTTAATTATACTGTTCATATATATTCTATTTACTTATATTTGTTTGTTTGGGCTTTTTCTATCAGCTGTCATAAGAGGTGTGTTAAAATTTTCATTATGACTGAATTTGTCTACTTTTCAGTTTGCTAATTATGTTTTATATATTTTGAAGCCATGCTATTGGATGCATATAGATTTAGAATTTTGGTATCTTATGGTTGTTGCAACCCCTTTATTTGTGAAGTGCTACTCTTGCACTCTACCAATGGTGCTTCCCCTGAAGACTGCTTTCTCTAATATTAGTATAGCTATGTCAGTTTTCTTTTGATTAGAGTTTGTATGAAATATCTTTTTCAGTCCTTTTACATACACTTTTTCTATGTTTTACATTTAAGATGTGTTTCTTATAAATAGCATGTAGGCATTTTTAATCCAATTTGATAATCTTAACCTTTTACTTGTAATATGTAGTCCATTTGTATTTTTTTGTATTTTTTTCACATTTTTTTATTTTATTTTATTTTATTATGTTATGTTAATCACCATACATTACATCATTAGTTTCTGATGTAGTGTTCCATGATTCATTGTTTGTGTATAACACCCAGTGCTCCATGCGATACATGCGCTCCTTAATACCCATCACCAGGCTAACCCATCCCCCCACCCCCTCCCCTCTAGAATCCTCAGTTTGTTTCTCAGAGTCCATAGTCTCTCATGGTTCATCTCCTCCTCCGATTTCCCCCCTTCATTTTTCCCTTCCTACTATCTTTTTTTTTTTTTAACATATAATGTATTATTTGTTTCAGAGGTACAGGTCTGTGATTCAACAGTCTTACACAATTCACGGCGCTCACCATAGCACATACCCTCCCCAATGTCTATCACCCAGCCACCCCATCCCTCCCACCCCCCAGCACTCCGGCAACCCTCAGTTAGTTTCCTGAGATTAAGAATTCCTCATATCAGTGAGATCATATGATACATGTCTTTCTCTGATTGACTTACTTCGCTCAGCATAATACCCTCCAGGTCCATCCATGTCGTTGCAAATGGCAAGATTTCATTCCTTTTAATGGCTGCATAATATTCCAGTGTGTGTGTGTGTGTGTGTGTGTGTGTGTGTGTGTGTGTGTGTGTAGCACATCTTCTTTATCCATTCATCTGTTGATGGACATCTTGGCTCTTTCCATAGTTTGGCCATTTTGGACATTGCTGCTATAAACATCGGGGTGCACATACCCCTTCAGATCACTACATTTGTATCTTTGGGATAAATACCCAGCAGTGCAATTCAACATAGTATTAGAAGTCCTAGCCACAGCAATCAGACAACAAAAAGAAATAAAAGGCATCTGAATCGGCAAAGAAGAAGTCAAACTCTCACTCTTTGCAGACAATATGATACTTTATGTGGAAAACCCAAAAGACTCCACCCCAAAACTGCTAGAACTCATACAGGAATTCAGTGAAGTGGCAGGATATAAAATCAATGCACAGAAATCAGTGGCATTCCTATACACCAACAACAAGATAGAAGAAAGAGAAATTAAGGAGTCGATCCCATTTACAATTGCACCCAAAACCATAAGATACCTAGGAATAAATCTAACCAAAGAGGCAAAGAATCTATACTCAGAAAACTATAAAATAGTCATCAAAGAAATTGAGGAAGACACAAAGAAATAGAAAAGCTTTCCATGCTCATGGATTGGAAGAACAAATATTGTGAAGATGTCAATGCTACCTAGAGCAATCTACACATTCAATGCAATCCCTATCAAAATACCATCCACTTTTTTCACAGAAATGGAACAAATAATCCTAAAATTTGTATGGAACCAGAAAAGACCCCGAATAGCCAGAGGAATGCTGAAAAAGAAAAGCAAAGCTGGTGGCATCACAATTCCAGACTTCCAGCTCTATTACAAAGCTGTCATCATCAAGACAGTATGGTACTGGCACAAAAACAGACACATAGATCAATGGAACAGAATCGAGAGCCCAGAAATGGACCCTCAACTCTTTGGTCAACTCATCTTCGACAAAGCAGGAAAGAATGTCCAATGGAAAAAAGACAGTCTCTTCAACAAATGGTGTTGGGAAAATTGGACAGCCACACGCAGAAGAATGAAACTGGACCATTTCCTTGCACCACACACAAAAATAGACTCAAAACAGATGAAAGACCTAAACGTGAGACAGGAGTCCATCAAAATCCTAGAGGAGAACACAGGCAGCAACCTCTTTGACCTCAGCCGCAGCAACTTCTTCCTAGAAACATCACCAAAGGCAAGGGAAGCAAGGGCAAAAATGAACTATTGGGACTTCATCAAGATAAAAAGCTTTTTCACAGCAAAAGAAACAGTCAACAAAACCAAAAGACAACCGGCAGAATGGGAGAAGATATTTGCAAATGACATATCAGATAAAGGGCTAGTATCCAAAATCTATAAAGAACTTATCAAACACAACACCCAAAGAACAAATAATCCAATCAAGAAATGGGCAGAAGACATGAACAGACATTTTTCCAGAGAAGACATCCAAATGGCCAACAGACACCCGAAAAAGTGCTCAACATCGCTCGGCATCAGGGAAATCCAAATCAAAACCTCAATGAGATACCACCTCACACCAGTCAGAATGGCTAAAATTAACAAGTCAGGAAACGACAGATGTTGGCGGGGATGCGGAGAAAGGAGAACCCTCCTACACGGTTGGTCGGAATGCAGGCTGGTGCAGCCACTCTGGAAAACAGTATGGAGGTTCCTCAAAAAGTTGAAAATAGAGCTACCATACGACCCAGTCCATTTGTATTTAATATTATTGCTTGTAATGCTGGGCTTATACCTATCATTTTACGAATTGTTTTTTAGTAACTAATCTATTTTATGTGTTTTTTAAATTTCTTGCCATCTCTTGGATAAAGCAACTCTTTAATTCTTCCATATTTTATTCTATACTTATTAGTTATACACTGTTTTGTTACTCTTTTTATGTTTTATGCTCTATGATTTTAGGGTGTATCCTTGATAATAATTGTCTAATACAAGATATTACTTTTACCACTTATGCATTAATGTTAGAACCTTAGAAAACTTTAGCTTCATATATCACTGCCTACCTTTTGAGTAATTGTCTTCAAATTTAATTCTATATATATTTTAAACTTCCCAAGGCATTACTAGAATCATTTTGTATAGACAGCATTCATTTATATTTATCTGCACATCTTTTCTGATACTCTTAATTATTTTCTATGTATGCTTGTTTCAATTTCCTTCTGGCAAAAAAGGTTTGTTTAATATTCCTTTTAAAGTAGACTTACTGGGAATGAATTCTTTCAGTTTTTATCAAAAATATGTCAGTCATGCTCCTTGGTATTTACCCAGAAGGGCTGAAAACATGTCCACACAAAAACCTGCACATGGATGTTTATAGCAGGTTTATTCATAATTGCCAAACTTGGAAGTAACTAAGATGTCTTCAGTAGGATAAAAAAATGGAAAAAAAAACTGGTATATCCAGGTAATGGAATATTATTCAGTGCTACAAGGAAATGAGCTCTCAAGCTGTGGAAAAACCATGGAGGAAACGTAAATGCATATTACTAAGTGAAAGAAGCCAATCTGAAAAGGCTTCATACTGTATGATTCTAACTATATGCCATTCAAAAAAAAAAAAAGCAAACTATGGAGACAGATAAAGATCTGTGGTTGCCTGTGGTTGGGGATCAGTGTAGGGGGTAAATGAATAGGTGGAACACAGAGGATTTTTAGGACAGTGAAAATACTCTGTATGATACCATGATTATGGATACATGTCAGTATAAATTTGTCCAATCCTGTAGAATGTACAACACCAAGAGTGAACCATTTTATATATATATATATATATATATATATATATGATATCAACTATAGACTTTCTGTGATTATGATGTGTTAATTTAGGTTCATCAATTATAACAAATGTACCACTCTGTTGAGGGATGTTGATAATGGGGGAGGCTTGTACATGTGTGGGGACTGAGGATACATGAAAATCTCTACCCTTTCCTTCCCTTCCCTTCAGTGTTGCTGTGAACTTAAATCTGCTCTAAAAAAAGTTATGTCTTAATAAAAAAATATAATGGAGAACTGATCACTTTTATCCAGTTATGGACTAAGCTCAGGGAGTTGCAGTTGAGATACGGTTTTGGTAAGATTCAGTCTACTTATGATTTGTATCTGTTCCTCTGGTATGGCTTTCAATAGGACTTTGAGAATTTAGTGTCTTTGTCTTTTTAGTACTAAGAAATTGGAATTTCCCCCTGCTATTCAGAGTTATTTGAATTAGCTCTTTAAGCTTTTGCTCTGCACATCTTCGGAATATAGCAAAGTCTTGAGATGGGGATTGGCTGTCCAGGGGATTGGCGTTGAGGTCTCTAATTTTGTCACTCGAACCCACCTAACTTCCAAAACTGTGATTGTTTATCTATGTCTCAGCAGCAGCTCTCTGTCTTTGTGCTCATATTCTAAGCCTTTTGTTTAAACCCAGAATCAGCAAATGTCCTGAGAGAAAAAGGAAACTATAGATCCTCAGTCTACTTCTGAATTTACCTCTGTTTTCTCTGGAATTTCAGTTCTCCTAAGACTTTTTGCTTTGACACCTCTCTGATACCTTTAAAAAAAGCATTTTTATAATATGCCTGGCTTTTCTAGTTGCCATGAATACTTCATCCTGCTCTGAAACAGCAGTCGTAACAGCCATATTACCTTTATTTTGAGTACCTCTAAGAGTAAACAATTAAATTTTATATCTTTCCTATGCTCCAGATTTATTTTTGTAACTGCCTCCAACACATTTTTTAAAAATTTTAATGTGTTCAAAAGAGAACCTACCTTCTATCCTCCCATATCTGTAAAACTCCATCAGATTCCTGATCACCATCATGTTGAGGGTTAGAGATAGTTGCAATATTAAACAGAAGGTCATGCAAGTCCTCACTGAGAAGATAACCTTTGAACAAACACCTGACAGAAGGAACAAGCTATGGAAATGTCTGGAGGAAGAGAGGAAGGAATAGCAAGTTCAAAGGCACTAACACAAGAGTGTGCCTGATGTTTTTGTATAATGGCAAGGAGGTTGATATGACTGGGGCTGAGTGAGCAAGGGGAAAGTAACAAAGGTTAAATTCAGATCAGGATTAATTTAAACATTGTCTTTAAGTCTTCATTTTCTTCACATCCAATATATATTATGTCCTACAGGCTTTACCAATGAATTATTATTGACATATAGGCCTCATTTATAATTCTGTTACCACAACCTTCATTTATCTCTCATTGTCTATAGGCGATTACAAATCAGAAACTGATCCTCTCAGTGTTGGAACTCCCCACTCCAAGAGAATTCCAAATAAAACATTCTCTGCTGCCATAACCACTATCATGGTCACAGGATAAGACTTTAAATAGTCCTAATTCTAGATTTTTCCATTACTATACATGAATAGGCCAATTAAGGAAGAAAAAAATGCCCATTTTCTACAACAGGTGTTTGGAATGTTTGAATATGAGTAACTACTCTATTTTAATGCCTACTACAATATTAGAAGACAATGAGAATATTGGAATCGACTTAAATCTATTCAAAAGTCAAATGGATTTGTTGAGTATAAGACTGGGCTAGAAGATGAATAAAGTTTTCAACTTCCTGTGGTTGAGAAAAATAATCATTTGGCTTCATGACTTCTTGGCAGAAATTTCGCCAAAACAAACAAACAAACAAACAAACAAACAGTGCTCTGCTCCTTCAGACTGCTACCTAGAGAGCATTTTGAATTTCACATTGCTGTCATTCTTTTCACATATACATTATGCTGATGCATACAGCTTTCACAAAATAACCAAACATGATTATTGTTTTTCTAATGAAAAAGTGATTTTTAAGACATGTAAGAATAAGAGTGTATATTGTCCATATAGCCTCCACTTCCTGATTTTTTCATTAACACAATTAAAAACTGGTTCTGTGAGCTCCATATATATCCTTTGGGAAAACATCTGTTGTTTTCCGCTCAATGAAATAACATCAATATGCCTTTTCAGCCCTGGGCTTGGATTGTCTGCCTCTAATTTGGCACATTTAAGAATCTTATTATCCCTCTGTTTGCAAAAAAAAAAAAATTATTTCAAATACTTAATAAATAATGCAAAATTATTTCTAGCAAAAGTCACAGAAACCAAAAAATATGTTTGAAAATGACAGCATCAGAAACCTCTGATTTGAGGGAAATGTTAGAACCCTTTAAATTTAAAAATTTTTTTTTATTTTTTGTGAGAGAGGCCAAACACTCTTTCTTATGGTCAACATTGAAATGTTTCCTTTGAAGCAGGAAAACAAAAGCAAGGGAGGTAAAGAAGAAAGAGATGAAAGATGGTGGGTAAATTTTTATACCATGTATGCTAGATGTTAGGTTCTAAAATATTTGTGATATAATGGAAAGAATGAAACATATTGTGAAAGGAGTTAAACAAAAGAAATGGAATATTTATTAGATTAAATAAATTAAATTTCTTCTCATGTTTTTTAAAAAATCTGTGGTTGATACAAAGAAAGAAAATCTATGCAATAATAAAAACACTTAAAATATCTATTTTTCACTTGATTAAATAAAATTAACACTTGTATTTTTATATAAAGAAATATGGCAAAAACAATGATCACAGCTGTATTTGTAGACCATATATATATATATATATATATATACATTATATATAGATACATACACATAATGTAGGATATAATATTCTAACATGTGCTATATTTTAAGGGTTGCATGAAAATCATGACTGATTTGTTAATTCGTTTGCTTGTTTAGAATCTCAGAAAGCTTTTTTTGAATCTGAAGTGGAAGGAAACTTAGTTTTTTTAGGTGAACTGTAACTTTTGTGATTTGAAATTCTGCTCAAATCTTAAATGTATGTTTTTAAAAGTGCTTTAGACATTTTAGTCTTGGCTTATGAAAAGGATATATAAAAGTATGTTTTTTATCTAAAATATCTCAACTTAAAATTTACCCCTGTTCTGAAACACATAATTTTCTTTACTTTATGGTCACATGTAAAACCCCAGACCATCAATGAGGAAGGAAGTGTCACATGTATGTGGAGACATAACATAGTGGGCCGAAGTCCAGGTTGAAGCCTAGAAGAAAGAGAAAGGGCAAAGCAGATTCTGAAAGGTTTACCCTTCGTAGATCCAGAGGTGCTGATTTGGTAGTGGTTTTATGAAGAATGTGAGTCAGTGGGAGAGAGGTGGAAAAACCGTTCTAGGCAAGAGTGGATAAAAAATGGTGTTACATAAGGAAAATGCAAAGTAATTCTGAGATGTTGAGAAGATCTTGGAGGGTGATATTTCCTCTTTGCTATGTTTATTTAATGTTGAATTGAAGAAGCATTTATTTTTTTAATTTAAATTCAATTAGCCAACATATAGTACATCAGTAGTTTTGATATAATGTTTAATGATTCATTAGTTGTGTATAACACCCAGTGCTCATCACATCAAGAAGCACTTCAAATAGAGAATATCTCTCAGAAACTATTCCATTTACAAGTAAATACAAATAAATCTTTTAAAGCTTTCAACACTTAAAAGCTTTCCTGAACCCAAATCTCTCATACTATATATCAGCAAGACAAAGACAAGTCTGAAATCCAAAAAGCTCTGAAAGCTGAAATTTTATTGGTTACTCATTTGATGGCAAAATCTGATCTGGCCTGAACGTACATGAAGCTGTGTGTAATCTTTCTTCATCCCACCTGATAAGACAATTCATAGGTTTGACTACAGAAATATGGAAGTGTTTGGAGTGCTGCCCTAGACCCTGCTGGAGGATGTTGTAGGATAGAGTTGGTTTATGTACTATAATCAGTATAGAGGGGTTACCTAAAAATCTCAAATTTTCTGAAGTCTGAAACATATTTGTTTCTAAGGGTTTCAAATAAAGGATTGTGGTCCTCATCCTTCCTTCTCCATTTAAATAATACCAATTCTTTTTTATTTCTTTTCTTAAGGTAATTGCTTTAACCTTTAAATCAATGCTGTGGATTCCTTATGACTTCTTTTGAACTTTTTCAAATTCTTTATGTCTCTTTTAAAGTTATGGAGTCCAAATTTGGATATAAAACAGAAGGGAACATCTGACCAGTTCTTACTATATGGTTTATTACCATTTCCTCATTCTCATCATTTAGGAGTGACTGTTGTGTGGTCTATTAAAAGTAGATGAACTGGACATAATTCTTCCTCAGTATCAACTCATAAATTATCAGTATCCAGCTTTGCATAGAGCAGACTGTCACAAAATGTTTGTTGAATTAATCAAACCATGACTGATTATTAAAGTTCTATTCTTATTTATACAATGCTGTGTTATGCTTTTTAAAAATGCAATGCTTTTATACGTATGTATCTTATTATGATTCCTCTATTTTCCTTAATTCTGCACAATTTCGTTTTTTTTATCCCCAAGTATGCCACACTAAACTTGTCCCTGCTAAGCTTTACTTTTGATGATTTCTCTTTATTAAAGTTGTTTTGAACTCTAAGCATAAGTCCAGGATGATATATATTCTTAGCTTAGGATCATCTGCAAATCTAACGTGTACTTTCAGACACTTTTTTTTATTTTCTAAAGGAATTACCAAAAAAGGCCAAAGTTGATGCAAAATAGCAAAATTTGAAATATTTAAAAATATTTATTTTATACTTAATCCTGCTAACTTCATTCCATCAGGGAATACACTATAAAGATAGATTCTCAAAACTGACAATATTTTCAGTTTATAGACATGACATCAATATTTCAACTATGTTCCATTACAACTGAAAAATAAATGTGGCTTCTTTCTCCAAGAAGCTCACAGTCTATTGAAAAGGTAAACATGTGAAAAAATAGTTGCAATACAGGATTTTGAGTGTCATCACACAAGTTTGTTTTAGGAATTATAGTTTGGGAAAGCTTGAAAGGAGTGTAGTCCAACAGAACATCCTTGAATTTCCATGATGAGGCGGAAGGAAAGATGTTTTGAGGATATGAAATAACAAAAACAAAGATACTAGTAACAAAATAAACTATAGGGTACACAAATACACAGAGACATGAGGGGGAATTTTCAAGGAACTTCCAGTCAATCAGTGTGGTTAGGTAAAATATAGATCTGGGTCAAATCAAAAAGGACCATCTAAGGCTGTGGTAGGTCTTTAGGCTTTGTCTGAAGACAGACAATGAATCACATTGATCCAGAACTTCGCATTTTATTTTTAGTATTTATTTGACAGAGACAGAGAGAGAACAGGGAAAGGGACAGAGGGAGAGGGAGAGAGAATCTTCAGCAGACTCTGCGCTGAGCGTGGATTCCAACCACGGGCTTGATCTCACTACCCTGAGATCACCGCCTGACCGGAAACCAAGAGTCCAGCACTTACCCAACCACACCACCCATGCTCCTCAAGAACCTTTTCATTTTAGAAAGATATTTCTGGCTGTATTGCTGAGGATAGATGGAGGGTTCAGGGACTGAATTTTGGGTGGAGTGGTTGCAATATTCAATGAGAAACACCAATGGCTGAAGTGAAATGACAGGAGCACAAAACAGAGAAGGGGCAAGGAATGCTGAAGAGGATAACTCTCCTGTGAGTAGAGTGTAAAGAGTTGGTTGTTTGGAATCAGTCATGGTGGGAATACTTACATCACAGAGATTGGCAAACACCGAAATTGGTTCCCCAGCCACTTCCCCAAGTCCTTCTTTTTTAAAGATCTCATCCATTTTTCAACAGAGAGAAAGAGAACACAAGCAGGAGGAGTGGGAGAGGGAGAAGCAGGCCTCCCGCGGAACAGGGAGCCCGACATGGTACTCGATCCCAAGACCCTGGGATCATGACCTGAGCTGAAGGCAGACGCCTAACGTCTGAGCCACCCAGGCGCCCTCCCCAAGTCCTTCTTAAAGATTTACCAACATATCGCTGAGAAAATATTTGGACTAGAAACAAATCTATCTTCCACATTTCTTTGGTTTGTAAAAGCAGTCATATATTAGTGGCACTGAGCGACAAACCTGGCTATGTTATTTTAATTATTTGGAGTCTTTCACAAGAGCCATCCCTTCTCTCTGTTTTGCAAGAAGAAAGAGGAAAAGAATTACGTTTGGGGGTTATTGCACGACTGGAAAAAAGTGCTGAAGAGGCCCCTGCAGGTCTCTGCAGTTTCAGGCAGCTCGTGAGTTGCCACACATGTTTGTATTGGCTCAGAAGATTTATAGTTGGAGTTGCAAACTGAAGTTTTGAGTATTATAATGTGGACAAATAAAAGAAGTACAATCTGAAGGGAAGAGTTCGATTTAAGAATGTTGCCTAAAATAATAGTCTCTGTAGTAGAAATTGAAGGTTAATCCTACAATTCAGCTGGATTTATTCTGAGTGTATAGATGTTACAATGTTTGGCATACTGGTCTGTAGAAAGCCACTCATAAATAGATATAATGTGACCTGGCACTTCCATTCTGAACAGGAATAACTAATTGTTTTTAGTTTCTGTCTCTGATTGTAAGTACATAATAGATGAGCTGATGTAATCTATATACTATATTCTATAATTAATGACAAAAATGAGAATTTGGTACTGACAGTAACTTAAGCAATATATAAAGGCTTCTCCTTTTCCTTCCATTTTCCACATTAGAGATATTTAACTTCGGCATGTTATAGCTGCCCCCTTCCTCTCTCTTCCTCTCTTTCCCTCCCTCACTCTTTCCTCTGTGCCTCCCTTTCTTCCTTCCATCTTTCCTTCCTCCCCTCTTCTCTCTTTGTTTCTTTATTAGATCTTATTAATTTTGAGTTGCTTCAAATTTTTAAAAAATAAAGTATACAGTGGACAGGGTCCCGTCATCCTCCCCATTCCTCCCTTCTTACAGGTGACAAGTGTGACATGTATTCTCATTGCTATTGCAACCACACTTATCTATACTATGAAAATGAATTTTGATTAGCATTGTATGTATTAATTTTTCCCCTTACTTTTAGTAAGGATAAGATAGAGTATAAGAAGTGATCTGGGACATCTGCCATGTCTTAGTCACTTCAAAATGCTATAACAAAGTCCCTCGACTGGGTGGTTTATAAACAACAAACATTTGTTTCTCATGGTTCTGGAGGCTGAGAAGTCCAAGATCAAGGGGCAGGCAGATTCAGTGCCCGGCAAAACCTGCTTCCTGGTTCATAGAGGGCTGTCTTTTTGTTGTCTCACATGGCGGAAAGAGCAAGGGAACTCTGGGGTCACTAATCCCATTAATGAGGCCTTCACCTTCCTAACCTAGTCACCTCCCAAAGGCTCTCCATATATTTACATCACATTGGAGATTAGGTTTCAACATATGGATTTGGGGGCGGGGCACAAATTTTCAGTCTATAGCATCCCCCTTATGCCTGGTAAAATTTACTACAGGTCCTTGAAGACCTATTTTCCCATAGGCCAACCAATCAGGGTCAAGAAGCTAGTGGGTTTTTAATAGTCCAGATGCCCCCCACCCCTTTCCTTCCACCGGGTAATTATCAGGGGCAACAGAGCTGAGATTTATCAAAAGTTAGAAAAAAAGTAGATGGGATAAAGCCGACTCCAAAGCAAGGGAGATTGGCAGGGCCAAGCCTTTGTAAGAATTGCTCCTTTTGCATGGTCACAGCTTTCCTTCTGCCAGGCAGTTCTTCAAAATGAGGACGTGGGGGAGTTTGGTAGTTTCAGATGAAAGGCCATAGCTGCGCAGAAATAACTCTCAGGATGGAAAAACCTCTGGGAAGGTCAGGCAATCAAGGGCAGGGTGCAAAAGAGAATGAAAAAAATCTGATTTGAAAGAGATCCTAATATGTCATCTATCCCTGAAGTATATTCCACTGTTACTCATTCTAGTAATACATGAGGTTTTCCCCCACTGGTTTCATGTTAATAAACACATGAGCAACATTTTAGGAAAGAATACTCATATCTTACATGCAGTCTAACAATATTAATAAAATGTATTTTTCTGTTCTTCTATTTTATAAATAACATTGTTGATATGATGTTTCTAGAATATTTTGTTTTCTAACTTAATTCTTGACTCTATTTCTTTCTGACCTGTATTTTTCTTATTTATACTCTTTTTATATATGTACACATCTTTGTTACATCCTAAGTGCTTTTTTTTTGGAGAAATATGGCATATGGATAAATTATAAAAAAGAATACTTCAAGTAGAGAAGTATTGATGGTGACATTTCACTTGAAATTATTTTCTGGAACAATACGGGTACAAGTAAACAAATTAAACAATTCAAATAGAGAAATGTTAGAACTGACATTCCATCTGGGATAATAGCCACTTGAGTGCCTGGGGGTCGGTTATTGTCATGAAATAGCAATAGTATTAGTTTGCTCCCTGATTTGCTTGAGTGGGTGTATATTCTCCCCTCTCCTCTCCCTTTCCCTTTATAAATGTACACTATTTTAAAATCTCAGATGCACAAACAGATCATGGCTTGTAAGTTTTTGTTTGGTTTGGTTATGACTCAGAATTATTACCTGTTGGGTTACTGTTACTCACTGAACTGTCAAGTTTTCAGGGGGAAATAAAGTAAAACCTCATCGTATTTACTGAAATGTAAAAATAGACGTTATTGATTTTAAAAAAGCAGGTTTCAAGGCAGCATGTATAGTATGACATCATTTTGTTAAAGAAATCCATATCTTGGGGCGCCTGGGTGGCTCAGTTGGTTAAACGACTGCCTTCAGCTCAGGTCATGATTCCAGAATCCTGGGATCGAGCCCCACATCGGGCTCTTTGCTCTGCGGGGAGCCTGCTTCTCCCTCTCCCTCTGCCTACTGCTCCCCCTGCTTGTGATCTCTCTCTCTCTCTCTCTCACTATCTCTCTCTCTGTGTCAAATAAATAAATAAAATCTTAAAAAAAAAAGAAATCCATATCTTTATAAATGTTTATTTCACACAATAAGATCTGGAAAGATAAGCACTGAGGTATGAGCCCTGGTGATGTTTGAGCAGTAGCAGAATTTTCTCATTTATTTTCCAAAAACCTTTTTTTATAAATGTAGTTAATCATTACATGAACTCAAATTGTCAGGTATAAACCCCTCACCACTCTCACATAGGTTATATTTACCTACAATCACTCATATTGTGGGCCTCCTACTTGTATGTTATCACAGAAATTCATTTCACTAAAATAAAAATGTTAGTAAAATCATTCAGCCACTCAGTCAGGGAATGTGCCAGAATAGTCCTTGGTGCTGGGATATAGTAAAAGACAAAATACATGTAGACGCAGGCTAGTGAGACAGAAAAATAGAAATATGAACTAAGGATTGCATTTACCCCAGTGGGTAATGATTTTACTTATGTGCCTGTCTGTTGTTTATGTATCTTCACAGTAGATAATAAGACAGCAGGCCAATTTACCTCGGTCCTTCCAGTGCCCACAGCAGTGTCTGACATGGGGCAGGCACTCAATAAATGAGTTGAATAAATTGATCAAATGCATGCATAGTCAGAACTATGAAGGAAACAAGTAGGGTCATGACATAGAGAAAAATGGGAGGTCAACTTTAGCTTGGGTATTCGGGTAAGCCCTCACTGAAAAGCTTATATGTTAGTTCTGATGGAAGAGATAAGAAAGCAAAACAAATAAGCCAAAGAATATTGATGATTTGTTTCTTCTAATTTTTTAAACTTTATTTCTTATTCTTACGTTTTGGAAGGTAAGATTTGAGGACTCTGTAGTCCAGGTAGATATACTTCAGGAAAATGTGTTCTTCCTATCCCGTCAGATACTCCCTCAGAAAACATATTGATAATTGTTTGAAAGAAAAATTGATATTCTTTGAGGTACTATATAAGAGAGACATACTTTACATACTTTTCTCCTCCTGCTTCTGAAATAACTTCTAGAAGAAAACTTATTTATTCATGATCTTTGAGTCACTCGAGACTATTGATAATGTTTTGGTTTGGTCTCTTAGCAAATTTAAATGAACTATAGATCTATTGTATTTTACCTTTTTAATAAATATTTTGTTAATAACCATATAAGCTATTATCAAGAAATGAGTTAGCAGATTTAACACTTTAAAACCATCGTGTCAGTGTGTGTGTGAGAGAGAGAGAGAGAAAGGAGAGAGGAAGAGAGGGATGAAGGGAGGGAGGGAAGGTATTAGGAAGGAAGGAAGAGAAAAAGAAAGAAAAAGAAGAGAGAAGATGCTAATCCTGATGACAGTGTCAAAAGAATAGATCCTGTGCTGGTCTGGTTTTGTCCTATTCCTTTCATCCCATGTTATTCTAAGTCCCCTAAAAGCAGGTGCCGTAAGTGAGTGAAGCAGCCTTATGCCTCTGTATACCATTGTGCAAACTGGCATCGAGCAATTCCAAGGAACTCTGTGTTCACATTTGCAATTACAAATCACAATTTGTAATAGATGAGTATATCTATTAAGAAAATTTTCTGAGTGATAGTAGTAAATTATCTTGAGAAAAGGCAGCCCTTTCTAATTTACATGAAGGAACAACTTGGACTGGTGCTAGAGCAGGGACAGTGGATAAGGGATAATGGGAGGAAGGTATCCTCTCTGGGGGAAACTGCTACTCATGGCAATCAATTGTTTTAGTGCCATTCTATGTCATTATATCAAATGTCATTCTATGATTGAAGAACATGGGTTTTTTTTTTTTCAAAAGAAGCTAGAAATATAGCATTTTATGTGAAATCTAATTCTTAAATAGTTGCTCAGTTAAACATGTGAAGTAATCATGCCCACAGGCTGGATGTTGCCCATGAGCTACTATTTTCAGACCTCTGCCCTTGACCCTCACAAACTCTGGCTTGGACAGTTGCTTTTTGCTTCAGTCATCTGTGAACCCTCATAATGCAACACTTTCTTTCTTCTGAGAAACTTTTGTCTAAGTTCCTTGTTAAGGTTGTTTTCTCTGTGGAGTTAATGTCTTGTTCATTCACTTTCCTTCTCATTTCACATTTGAAAGCCCTTTTGGAGTGGAATAATCTCTCTCTACTTACCCAGCATGACATCACTTCCTGCAGTCCTCATAAAATAGCTCATTGTCCCCGCTGCACTAGCTTTGCAAATTATAGCTGAACAACTGCAGGAACAATATTGAGCAAAATTCACTAAAATGGCATGAGCTAGGACATAGCTGTAATTTTTAATGTAATTTGCTTTACTTTACAATGTGGCAGTTTTTTTTTTTTTTAAATGTGCTTTCTCCAAACCAGCAAAGGTTGTATAGGCTGTGACATTTTATCAATGATCAGCTGTGCTGAGAAGTGGGAATAGAAGTGTTAGTACCTTTTCTTTTAGGGTAAAAATCTAATAAAGATGCAAAAATGACCTTGTCATTCCATTCAGTGTTATCAAAATCACGTGATACACAGAAACTAGGCAACTCCAAAAAGGTTATTTGGAATCCCTTGCATGCTTCATGACTTTTCCATTACGTGTATTTTATTGCATATGATACTGAATGTTAGCTTTAAACATACTATTTCTTATAACTGGTTTAGTGAAAAGCTAGCACTACCATTACAGCTTTTTGTCTTGTGCACAGAATACAAAAGTTGACATTCTGATAATTCTTCAATTATTCAATTCTACTAGAATGTAGCTAGACTGAAGCAGATGTTAACCAGAGAGAATACTTTTAAACAAAATTTGGAGAACCTACCACTCGTAGTAAAAAATGTGGTAGTGATCTGATAGTGCTTTCTTTCTTATAAATAAATGATATTTTAAACAATTTGGTCTTCTGGGCTTTTTTTAAATAATTCTAAAATAAAATAATTCTAAATATATGAAATTGTGACAGTTTTTAAAAATTTTCTCAGATTCATGAACTGCGAATGTTGCATTAATATTACTGTTGTCAACATTAGTCACTAATGACCCAATTTGGGGGGGAGAAGGGTAGTGGGGAGAGGGTTCCAGTCAAACAACAATACTGTCTGAAGATGTGAAAGATCTTTTTTTGAGGTAATTAAAAAAAAGTTTTCACAAAAAAAGTCTCAGATTTTTAAAAAATCCTCAGAAACTCAATTATGACCATAGCTGCTATCTTAGAGGCTACTCATGATGTAAGTTTGAAATACATTTTATAGGGGATCAAATAATCACTAGAACTCACAAGAATTTGAATAAACCATTCCTAATGTGACTTACTCACACAATATATGTATGTGGAAAAGTGGGTTTATATCTCTTCAGAAATGTTTTACATATATGTAAATGTGACCATGTAAGTTTGTGTGTACTCTCAGAAAAAAAAGATTTCCTACAATATCTATTCTTTGGAACCTAGCTTTTTACTTAATAATATAACTAGGACATTTCTCCCTATCATCTGATGGATCTACACTGCTCTGTTAAATTCTACATTATGCTCCAAAATTTATTTAACCAATCCTCAACATTTTGGTTGTTTTAAGGGTTTTTTTTTTTGTTTATTATTACATACAATGCTTCAGTACACATCTATGTATACATATATTTGTGTGTTCTTATGTAAGTGTAATAGTAAAATTTCTAAATATGTAATTGTGGCTAAAAGAACATTAACTTTAATAAATAAAGCCAAATTGCTCCTCAGTTTGTGCTTCTACTTCCTGTATGTGAAAGTGCCTGCTTCATCACATTTTGTCAAAATATTTAATAATTGCAAACTTCTTTGCATATTTTAATTATAAACATCTTTTTATATGTTGTTAATTTTTGAACTATCCCTTGCTCATTCTTCTACTGAGTTGACTTTTTGC
This sequence comes from Callorhinus ursinus, assembly GCF_003265705.2. Classification (NCBI taxonomy): domain Eukaryota; kingdom Metazoa; phylum Chordata; class Mammalia; order Carnivora; family Otariidae; genus Callorhinus; species Callorhinus ursinus. The sequence goes on along the minus strand of NW_027397063.1, from coordinate 99,154,110 downwards.
TTCTTAATTTCACTCAGAATTGAATCAACAAATATTTACTGATAGCCTATAATGCCAGGCTCAATTAGAAGCATAGCATTCAACAAAATAGATGATACCTTTTTCTTAAGGATATATTTAACTCCTGGCTAACTTGTGTAATGATTTCCTTTGGAAAGTGGAAGCATATGCAAGGAAAAACTTCCATCTTTACTTTTATTTGAAATATGTGTTTCAGTTTGGTTTTTACTGAGAAGAGACAGTTTCTCTTCAAGAGAATAAAAGATGACCTTTAAAATATGACAGAAGGACTATGTGTACTTGATGAAATTTCCATAATTTAATATTCAGAGATTAATTCAAGGAAGAATTTCTAAATCTTTAAACCTTCTTAATTTACCTTTGAGAGCCCAGGGGTGGATTATTGGGAAGTGCATCCCAAGCAAAATAGTAAGAGGAGATTTTTATTTATTAACCTTTATAGAATCTAATAAATTGCCCAAGCTCTTCTCTGTTCTTTTCATCTGTTCAGCTTTGTCTCATCTTTTAAAATACCAGCTTGAATCTCTTATCTTCTAACTTCTCCAGGCCTTGGGAATTTAATTCCCTTCTGGATACCTACAATCTACATCAAATATTTTAATTTTAATTCCATTGATTCTTATTGTTTTATGACTTTAATCTTCTCACCTGAATTAGATAAAAAGTTCTTGTAGTTCAAAATCATAATGTATAGTTCTTTTATTGTTCCACATTGCTTAATATGGTAATGAGTATATGGTTGATAAGTATGTGTTGCTTATTTTTAAACTTTTTATTGTGGAACATTTCAAAATAATATGAGGAAGCCATGAATCAGTCCATTGCCAGTTTCAATTATCAACTCATTACCAAATTTGCTTCATTATTTTCTACACATTTTCGATCTCTGGATCATTTTGAAGTGCGTGTATAACAACTTATTATTTTATCTCTAAATATCTCATTATATATCTCTAAACATAAGAATACTTTTGAAAATATAGATGAGATATAGATCAGATAAGGTATAATTATCTAAAAATAATTAAATATAATTACATAATGATAGACAACATTTTGTCAGCGTTAAAAATTTCCTTGTCTCATCTTACTTTATAGTTTGCTAAAATCAGGATCTATAGAAGATCCATTGATATAGGTCTCTTAAGTCTTTAATAATCTCTAGGTTATCTTCTTCCTATCTGTTTTCTTCTGCTTCTTGATTTATTTCTTAAAAAAGTGAATTATTTGTCCTAGAACTGCCAACAGTTTTGGATTTTGTTGATTGTATTCTCGTGATGTCATTTAACAAATTTTTCTTTTTATATCCAAAACATCATAACTAGATCTAGAATGTTAATAAGAACTCTTTTTTTCCCCCTTTTACAAGAATACTTCAAAAGTGAAAGATGTGTTCTTCAACCTGGAGATACAAAATAACTGGTTGACAGTTTTTATGATTTTAGCAGCCTTTTGCATTTGTTGTGTATATCCATTCATTCATTAGAGTGGTAACATTCTATATCATTTATCAGTTGAAATACATATATAAAAGAAACTTCCTGACAACACCGGCCCTTGACAAGGCATTTGACTTCAATTTGGTGAGACCGTGTGAAAATTTATTTAACAATTATTTTAAAATGGAATCATTAGCTAGCAATTAGGCGAAGTTAAGGGTGGCATGTGATACCAATAAAGAAAACCAACCAGAAACTTAATGGGGAAATCAGCAAAAAAGATAGTCAAGGAAAGCAAGTTAAAACCAGTCATTCCCTGGTGCTCAGGAAGACTATGTGCAGGCCCCAGGTTGCACTGCCTTAAGAATGATGTCAGAGACTGCACATCCTGGAGAAAAAAGACTTTGGCAAAGTAGTCTAGTTAAGTCACTAAAAAATAAACAACCAAACAGTATCAACAAACATGGGAGTGTGAATCAGAATTCATAGTGGCCACAATATATTATCAAAGATTTTCTTCTTTTAGCGGAAGATTAAGAGATGTGAAAAAACAAAACAAAACAGGAAACTGTGACCCATACTCAAAAACAAAAGCATGTAATAGAAACTACCTATGAGGAGGTCTAAATATCGGACTTATCAAACAAAGACTTTAAAGAAGCTATAGAAATATGTTTAAAACTAAAGGAAATCATGTTTGATGAATTAAAGATAGATATAATGACAATGTCACATCAAATGGTAGAAATTATTTTAAAAAGAACCAAATGAAAATTCTAGATTTGCAAAACAAATAGCCAAAATGAAGAGATCTCTAAATGGCTCAAGAGTAGATCTGAGTCTACAGAAGAAAATCTGTGAGCTTGAGGATAGATTAATAAAGATAATGCAATCTAAAGAACAGAGAGGAAAAATAAAGAGAACCTCAGAGGTTGCCTTAAAATGTGTAATATGTGTAATAGGAATACCAGAAGGAGAAAAGAAAGAAAAAGGGGAAGAAAAGGTATTTGAGGAAAAAATGGCTGAAAACTTCCCAATTTGATGTAAAACGTAAATCTGTGTATCCAAGGAGTTCAACAAACCCAATAAACACAAAGACAGGATAAACACAAAGAGATCCAGACCCAGGCACATCATAGTCAAAATGTTGAAAGACAAAGACAAAAAAAATCTTTTACCATACAAGAGAATACCAATAAGATTAACAGCTGACTTCTTTCCAAAACTATGCAGTGAGTTGAGGGGAAGAGGGCAAAGTAAGAGGACCCTAAGCTCACCTTGTCGCATGGATACAGCTAGATAACACCCACATCAGTGTAAAAAAAAACCTAAAAATGACCCAAAGACTGGGAGAACAGACTCTCCACAGCTAAATGTATAGAAGAGGGAACATTGAAGAAGGTAGGAAGTGCAGAGACCTGGCCAGGAACTAAATGGACCCATGGGACTGTCCACTGGAGGCAGGGAGGTCGTGGACATGGAGAAGGGAGAGAAACAGACTCTCACACTAGAGAGCCTGTGCAGGGGAAAAGGAATCCCCATAACATATGGTTTTGAAAACCAGAGGGACATAATTTCATGAGTTCTTATGGTCAGCAGGGCTTAACCTGGAACCTTAAAAATCAGCATGGCTTGGCTTTTGGAGTGCCAGAAGAGTGAAAGGAAACTGAGTCCCTGTCCTTGATGAGGTAGCACAACAAACAGCCCCTTAGAGATGCAGCATAGTAGCAGCAGTTTGAAAAATGCCTGGGGTATACAGGAGAAAGATTTGTTCAATAATCTCAGAGTGTGTGCTGGAAGGGCAGAGATCATTTGGAGACTTCTCTAGGAACAAAGGAGCTGGCAGATGCCATTTCCCTCCCCTGTCCCCGCTCCCCCCAACCCCAGTCTAGATACATGGACACCTGTAGGAACCAGTACAGTGCCTACCTAACTTGCTAACAGTGCACTCCCCCATGTTCTCCTGAAGACACACCCCGTCCATCTAGGCCTCTGCCCCAGGTCCCCTCCCAGAGCAGACCGGCACCAGCCTTGCCAACACTTGTGCCCTGCCCCCACATTCTCCTGAAGATCTGCTCCTTCCAATATGCACTTAGCCAGGGCCCATCCAGTGCCACAAGCCTGGCAGGTTGCAAGCAGCCCTGACAGGGACCAGCACCACTCCAAAGTGACTCCTACCCCAGGGAAAAGAGGAAGAGAACCACACATACTAGTCTGACTGAAGCCCTAGCTATGGGCTGGAGGCAGACGTTTGCTCTGACTGCAGACCTCATCCACCAATGAAAACTTATTAGGAGACAACACAGGGAAAACACCCAGCAGTTCAGTGCTACCACATCTCTGGCAAGCACGTGGTCTGACTCAACTCAAGCCCAAGGCAACCCCACACTGGCCCACTAATGAAAGAGGGACCAGACCCCAGACCCATGAAAGAACAGGACAAATCACAGCAAGACAGCTAAATGAAACAGAGATAAGTAATTTTCCTGAGAGAATTTAAAGTAATGGTCATAAATATACTCACTGAACTTGAGAAAAGACTGGAAGACCTCATTGAGATCTTAATAAAGAGATAGAAATCATAAAAAAGAACCAGTCAGAGATGAAGAACTCAATAACTGAAATTAAAGACACACTAGATAGAATAAATAGTGAACTAGAGGAAGCAGAAGAATTAATCAGTGACCTGGAGGACAGAGTAATGAAAGGTAATCAAGCTGAACAAGAAGGAGAAAAATTAATAATAATAAATGAAAATAGACTTAGATAACTCAGCAAAACCATCAAGCATAATAATATTTGCATTATAGGGATCCCATAAGGAGAAGAAAGAGAAAAGGGGGCAGATAATTTATTTGAAGAAATAATAACTGAAAACTTCCCAGATCTGGTGAAGGAAACAGAAATTCAGATGTAGGAGTCACAGAGAACCCCCAACAAAATCAACCCAAGGTCCACACCAAGACACATAGTAATTTAAATGGCAAAAAGTGGTGATAAAGAGAATTTTAAAAGCAGCAAAAGAAAACAGTGGCATACAAGAGAAACCCCAAAAGGCTATCAGTTGATTTTTCAGCAGAAACTTTGCAGGCCCAAAGGTTGTTGCATGATATATTCAAAGTACAGAAAGAAAAAAACCTGCAACCAAGAATACTCTATCCAGCAAAGCTATAATTCAGAGTAGAAGGAGAGATAAAGAGGTTCCCAGACAAACAAAAGTTGAAGAAATTCACGACTACTAAACTGGTCCTACAAGAAATGCAAAAGGGAACTCTGAGTGGAAAGGAAAGATCATAAGCAGGAGTAAGAATAATAGGAAGCAGAAAAGCAGTAAAATTAAGTATATTTATAAAAATCAGTCAAGGGATTCACAAAGCAAAAGGATGAAAATTACAACATCATATACCTAAAACATGGAGGGGAGAGGAGTAAGGAACGGGTTCAAACTTAAGCGACCATCCACTTAATATAGACTGCTATATGCATAAAATGCTTTATGCAAACCTAATGATAACTACAAATCAAAAACCAGTAACATATATGCAAAAAATAAAGAGAAAGGAATCCAAGTATATCACTAAAGAAAACCAGCAAACCATGGGAGAAGAGAGCAAGAGAAGAAAGGAACACAGAAGAACTACAAAAACAACCATAAAACAAAGAACAAAATGACAATTAGTACATACCTATCAATAATTGCTTTGAATGTAAATGGACTAAACACTCCAATCAAAAGACATAGGGTGATGGAGTGAATAAAAGAACAAGACCCACTTATATGCTACCTACAAGAGACTCATTTCAGACCTAAACACACATGCAGATTGAAAGTGAAGAGATGGAAAAGAATTTAACATGCAAATGGAAGTGAAAAGAAAACTGAGGTAGTACTACTTATATGAGACAAAATACTTTAAAACAAAGAGTGTAACAAGAGACAAAGAAGGACTCTACATAATCATAAAGAGAACAATTTAACAAGAAGATATAACAATTGCAGATATTTATGCACCCAACATGGGAGCATCCAAATACCTAAAACAGCTAATCACAAACATAAAGGAAGAAATCAATAGTAACACAATAATAGGAGGGGACTTTAACACCCCCCTTACATCACTGGAAAGATCATCCAAACAGAAAATCAATAAGGAAACAATGGCTTTGAATGACACATTGGACCGGATGAATCTGACAGATATGTTCAGAACATTCCATCCTAAAACAGAGGAATACACATTCTTTTCAAGTGTACATGGAACATTCTCCAGAAGAGATCACGTTAGTCCACAAAACAAGTCTCAACCAATTCAAAAAGATTGAAGTGGTACCAACATCTTTTCCAGTCATAATGCTATGAAACTAGAAACCAACCACAAGAAAAAATCTGGAAAGCACACAAATACTTGGAGGTTAAATAACATGCTACTAAACAATGAATGGGTCAACTAAGAAATCAAAGAGGAAATCAAAAAATACATGGGGACAAATGGAAATGAAAACACAATGGTCCAAAATCTTTGGGATACAGCAAATGCTGTTCTAAGAAGGAGGTTTATAGCAATACAGGCCTACCTCAAGAAGCAAGAAAAATCTCAGATAAACAACCTAACCTTACACCTGGAGGAGACAGAAAAAGAAGAACAAAGAAAACCCAAAACAAGTAGAAGGAAAAAAAATAAAGATTAGAGCAGAAATAAACAAAATAGAAACAAAACAAAACCAAAAAATCCCAGTAGAACAGATCAATAAAACCAGGAGCTGGTTCTTTGAAAAGATTAACAAAATTGATAAACCTTTAGCTGGACTCATAAAAACAAAAAAAAGGAGGGAGAGAGGGAGAGAGAGTGTGTGAGAAAGAAAGGACTCAAATAAATAAAATTAGAAATGAAGGAGAAGAAATAACAGTGGACACCACAGAAATACAAAGGATTATAAAAGAATACTATGAAAAATTATATGCCAACAAATAGCACAACCTAGAAAAAAATGGATAAATTCCTAGAAACATATAACCTCCCAAAAATGAATCAGGAAGACATAAAAAATTTGAACAGACTGATGACCAGCAATGAAATTGAATCAGTAGTCCAAAAACTCTGAACAAAGTCCAGGACCAGATGGCTTCACAGGTGGATTCTACCAAACATTTAAAAAAGAGTTAATACTTATTCTTCTCCAGATTCATTCTATGAGGCCAGCATTGTTACCCTGATAACAAAACCACATAAAGACACTACAGCAAAAGAGAACTACAGGCCAATATCTCCGATGAACATGGATGCAAAAATCCTTGACAAAATATTAGCAAATCCAATCAACAATACATTAAAAAAGTCACTTGGCATGATCAAGTGGATTTATTCCTGGGATACAAGGGTAGTTCAGTATTTGCAAATCAACCAATGTGATACATCACATAAACAAAAGAAAAGATAAAAACCATATGATCATTTCAATAGATGCAGAAAAAGCATTTGGCAAACTACAACATCTATTCATGATAAAAATCCTCAACAAAGTAGATTTAGAGAGAACATACCTCAACATAGTATAAGCCATATATGAAAAATCCACAGCCAACATCATACTCAATGGTGAAAAACAGAACTTTTCCCCTAAGGTCAGGAACAGACAAGGATGTCCACTCTCACCACTTTTATTCAAATGGTACTAGAAGTCCTAGCCACAGCAATCAGACAAGAAGGAGAAATAAAAGGCATCCAAATTGGTAAGGAAGAAGTAAAACCTTCACTATTTGCAGATGACATGAAACTACATATAGGAAACCCTAGAGACTCCACCAAAAAAACTATGATAGCTGATAAATGAATTCATTAATGTCTCAGGATACACAGTCACTATACAGAAATCCATTGCATTTCTGTGCACTAATAATGAAGCAAAAGAAAAAAAAATTAAAAAAGATAATCCCATTTACAAGTACACCAAAAATAATAAAATACCTAGGAATAACCTTAACCAAGGAGGTGAAAAATCTGTACTCTGTAAAGTATAAAACACTGATGAAAGAAATTGAAGATGACACAAACAAATGGAAAGATAGTCAATGCTCATCGATTGGAAGAAGAAATACTGTTAAAATGTCTCTACTACCCAAAGCCATCTATAAATTTAATGCAATACTTATCAGAACACCAAAAGCATTTTTCACAGAACTAGAACAGATAATCTTAAAATTTGTAAGGAACCACAAAAGACCATGAATATCCAAAGCAATCTAGAAAAAGAAGAACAAAACTGGAGGTATCACAATCCCAGGTATCAAGATTATACTATAGAGATGTAGTAATCAAAATGGTCTGGAATGCCTAGGTGGCTCAGTCAGTTAAGCAGCTGCCTTTGGCTCAGGTTATGATCCCAGGGTCCTGGGATCCAGCCCCACATCAGACTCCCTGCTCAACAGGGAGCCTGCTTCTCCCTCTGCCCCTCTCCCTGCTCGTGCTCTCTCTCACTGGCTCACTCTCTCTCAAATAAATAAATAAAAATCTTTTCAAAAAACCAGTATGGTACTGGCACAAAAAGAGACACATAGATTGATAGAACAGAATAGAGAATTCAGAAAGAAACCCGCAGTTATATGGTTAATTAATATTAGACAAAGGAGGCAAGAATATGCAATGGAAAGGACAGTCTCTTCAACAAATATGTTGGGAAAACTGGACAGCTACATGCAAAAGAAAGAAACTGGACTACTTTCTCACACCATCCACAATAATAAACTCAAAATGGAATAAAGACCTACATGTGAGACCTGAAAGCATAAAAATCCTAGAAGAGAGCACAGGCAGTAATTTCTGTAACATTAATCATAGCAACTTTTTTTCTAGATATGTCCCCTGAGCCAAAGGAAACAAAAGCAAAAATGAACTATTGGGTCTACATCAAAATGAAAATCTCCTGCACGGCAAAGGAAACAATCAACAAAAGTAAAAGACAACCTACTGAATGGGAGAAGATATTTGTAAATGACTATCCAATAAAAGGTTAGTATTCAAAATATATAAAGAATTTATAGAATTCAACACCAAACAACTCAAATAATCCAATTAAAAACAGGCAGAAGACATGAACAGACATTTCTCCAAAGAAAGCACCTCCATAAATAGGTAATATATTTCATATAATAGATCCACATGCAATTAGGTCTATTTTTAAATTTTCTATTCTCTTTTATTGGTTTATTTAATCCCTAATACCACATTTTTATTGCAGAAATTTTATGTTTTGGAGTCTAATATGGCTAGTTTGCCCTCATTGTACTTGGTGTTGAGGAGTTTCCCAGCCATGCTTGCTTGTTTACTTTTCTTTTTGAATTCTAGAATCAATTCTTCTAAGTCCAGAAAAGAAATCCACTTATGTTGTTTTTATTGGTATTGTATTAAATTTGTGGATAGTAAAAAATTGATTCTAGAGAATGAGTAAGCAGATCTAGAAATCTTTTGTTAATTTTAGGCAGTTGGTATGTATGTAATGAGGAGCTGTTTGTAGCCCAGTGGAAAAGAGAGGGAATTTTGGAGAAATCTAGATTCAGATTTCTTCTTGGCCCCTTACTAGATGTGCAAATTTGAACAAGTTGATTAATTTCTCTATGCTTGTATTTTCTCATTTAGAAAATGGAGATAATAATGCTGAAGATAGGGTTTGTTTGGGGAATTAAATCTTCACAGGTGTGGGTCTTTCTTGTTCTTTTTCTTTTTTCTCTGATATACTCTTAATGCCTGGTATCGCACCTGGTCCACAGTGGAAGCTACATAAATAAATATCTGTTGAATAAATCAATGACATATCTACCAAAGTTCACAGCTTAGAATGGGCAATCAAATTTTAGTTGCCTTTTTTTCTTTATTTTAGAAACAATGCCAACATCAAATTTATAATCTTAAACTGTTTCCTTTGGCTTTTCGTATTATTGAAATATTTTGTATAAAAGCCAAGAATGAACATTTTTCTCTATGATATAATTTACAATGAGAGTTTGATGTGGTTGAATGTGATTTTCTAAAACTTATGTTTTCAGTTTATATTTTCTTTAGTTTTATATTTACAATAGCACTAAGTGATTGCTCACTGGAAGCAACTCATAAATAATAAATTAAAAGTAGACTTACAGGAATAATGAAAAGAAAGGTCAGTAAGTCATATCCAAAAAATCCATATGCGTTTTAAAATTGGAAAAAAAACTCTGAAAAAAAATTTTATTGGTTTCATTTGTTCATGAGTGGGTTGTATTTGTTGTTAAATAGTAAAATTTCTACAGTAAGTAACTGCAAAGGAAAGCAAAACAAAACTACTATGCAGTGAATTGGTAGCAAGATTAGAATGAGAAAATGACTAATATACCTGTGAGTAAGAGTCTCAGTAGTGGTAAAATAGCTTTAATTACTCAATCTTTCTCGCAATATATATTCTCTCAATATTTCTCTCTTTCTCTCTCTAAATCTATACTTAGAATATTATAAATATGTACTTTGATTTTTCTAAATATATATATATAGAGAGAGAGAGAAACAGACTATAGAATATACAGAAAGAGAAAAAGACAAAGACACAGAGATTGTTACATTACAATGAACCTAGTTCCATCCTTGTACAGATAGGTGCAGGGTAGAAAAATGCATATTGATATATTGATAGAAGCTCTGACTTCTGACAATGATTGCTGGAATTATATCTTTAATAATCCATGAAGGTTGGGTCAGTTTGTATTAATGGAAGCAAGATTGTCTTCCTTTAATTAACTGGAACAGTTCTAACAATGTTATGGAGGGATACCTGAGCTAGTTATATATGTAGCTAGTTTTTCTTCAAAATGTCCAGGTTGTTTGGACAGTAACCAACACTAATTTGTTTAGACACAGGCTTTCCTGCAGGCTTTGGCTCTTCTAGTATAAAAATTTCCCCCCAGTGTCTCTCTTTTTATTTTCCTTGTTTTCTTGGAATTATTGTTATAATGACACAGGCATATGAATAGATGCACGTTTCTATCAATATTTAATTTTGGCATGGTAGAATGTATAGACCTTGAAATCAAGAAAAGCCAAATTCAAATTTCGGCTTTACTATTTATTAACTGAATGACTTGGTCAAATCATTTGATTTCTCTGAATATCAGTTTCTTCATAGACAAACCAACAGTTAATTTCTTCAGTTACAAATTGATGGTTATAAGTTCTTTGTCAGCAGGTTAATGTCTTCTAAATGCCTAACACGGTGTTAGGCACAGAGTAAATACTCAATCCAAAATTGTTATTTACTATTTGTCATAATCTGAAAGTAAGTGACTAGCTTCCCTGGAAGGATATATGGGGTGATAGCTGCTATGTGTGCGGCTCCTTTGGGAAGTTGTTGGTAGGGAGGAAACCAGGTTTCTTCCTTCTAATTCATCAAAGACTTTCACGTTGTTAAACCCACTGGTTCATTCTCAGACATCAAATTAACACTTCACACAGCTGATCCCTCTTCCTTGAAACGTTTCTGCACATACCTTCCAGGAGGCTTGTCTATTTGTCTAGATGCTCCTTCTCAGTCTCCTTTGCTTGTTGCTTTTCAGCAACTTGATACCTAAATTTTGCAATGCTCCAAAGACTTAGTTCTTTGACTTCCCTTCTTCCTATACTCATTCCTTTGGATCCTTTTCATTTTCATAACTTTAAGTACCATTTTAAGGCTGATCACTTCCCATCTTAAGGCTCAGCCCAGATCTCACTCCTGAGTCTCACACACAGATATCCAACTGATCTTATCTGTTTTTTCATTCATAAAATGAGTTTGGTAATACCATTCTGTCTGCTCTCTGACTCAATTTTTGATGATGAAAACGAATTTGTGAATGATGGTAGAAAACTCCAAAGGTGACTCAAATATGAAGCCATAATTATCTTGTAACATTTTTAATATATGCAATATATTATTTAAACACCATAGTAATTATATTTTGTGTTCAAAGCTAAACAACTAACCTACTAACTAGCATTTTTTCAATAGCTTTATTTTTAGATGTGCTATAGTCATTAAATTATAAGCTTTAGGCACAATTTGCAGGCTCCTACAAAGATGCCATTTTGGGGCATAGTTGGTGCACAAACCATGCTGGCATGTTTTTTGTCATTACATTTGTTTACTTTATTTCCTTTTGGTAATTCACTATAATGTGAATGAGTAAGGTTTCCTCATTAAAAGTTAAGAATGTCAGATTGAGTAAAAACAAAATAAAAATAGGATGAGCCATGAAAGTGACTTAAAGAAAAAAAATGACATACAGAAATTAAAAACAAAAAAAAAGTTAAATGCTAACAGAAAGAAAGCAGCATAGCAAGGGACATGCACTGCAGAGGAGATTCTTAATAATCAGGTGAACAAGGGGACCCATTACACGGATGAGAATCAGTACTTATTAACTGTAATGCTGAATATGTAAAACATTTGCATGAAGATTTTGCATGACCTTGACAATGGGAATTTCCCTTCACCAAGGCTAATCTGAATGACATCACTGCAGAGTGCCTAACCGGCCAACAGCAGAGTCTAGTATTGAGATTTCAAATGGTACCATTCCCCCTGGAGTACCAGCCAATCATCTGATACAGGTTGGCTGCACTGTACCATTCTTTCATGGAGAGAACAGCAATTTGGCTTCCCTGGAATAGATAGTTGCTGTAGATCCAGATTTGCTTTTTCCTTTTGTCATGTTCTTGCCATCAGTACCATTACAGCTAGGATACTGACATGGATATAATCAAGATATAGAATAATTTTATCAACGCAGAGATCTTTTATGTTGCCCTTTTATAGCCATCCCTACCTATCTTCCACACCTTTATCCCTGATTCTTGAAATAATCACTAATCTCTTCCCCATCTCTATAATTTTATTTCAAAAATGTGATATAAATGAAATGATATATGACCTTTTGAGAATGGCTCTTTTCACTCAGCACAATTCTCTAGCAATTAATACAAATTATTGTATATATCAGTAGTTTATTCCTTTTTATTGCTGAGTAATATTCTGTAGTATTGATTCATCAATTTCTTTAACCATTCACATATTGAGAGACATCTGGATTTCTTCCAGTTTGGGGCTATGAGCAGTCCTGTTATAGGTTGTGTGAATGTAAGTTTTTATTTCTCTGGGACAAGTGCCCAAGAGTGCAATTGCTGGGTCATATGCGAATTGCATGTTTAATTTTTTAGGAAACTTCCAGACTGTTTTCCAAAGTGGCATATCATTTTCCTTTTCACCAAAAATATATGATAGATCTTGTTTCCTTGCATTCTCCACAGCATTTGGAGTTATCACTACTTTTAATTTTAGCCATTCTGATAAATGTATAGTGATATCTCATTGTGGTTTTAATTTGCATTCCCCTAATGGTTAGTGATGTTGAGTATATTTTCATATGCCTACTTGCTATCAGTACATCTTATTGCGTGAAATGTCTGTTCATGGCTTTTGGCCATTTTCCATTTTGTTTTCTTCTTTTCTGTTGAATTTTGAGAGTTCTTCATATTTTGAGAGTTTAAGATACTAGTCCTTTGTCAGATATGTGGTTTACAAATATTTTCTCCCAGAATATAACTTTTATTTTTGTCCTTTTAATAGGGTGTTTCAGAGCAAAAGTTTTTAATTTTGGTGAGGCCAATTGTTCAATTTTTCCTTCTCTGTTTCATGCTTTAGGGGTCAAGTCTAAAAACTCTTTGCCTAGACCTAGATCCCAAAGGGTTTTTTCCTATGTTATTTTTCTAAAAGTTTTATAGTCTTTATTATACATTTAAGCCTGTGATCTATTTTGAGTTAATTTTTGTAGAAGTCATACAGTTTTTTTATATGAGATTCACTTTTTTTTTTGTCTATGGATGTCCAATTGTCCCAGTACCAAAAGGATTTACTGTCTTGCCATTTGCTTTATCATACAGCAGTGAATGGCATGGTAGCAGAGGGGAATGGTCTATTAAAGACTCAATTATGCAGTCATAGGATGGATTTATTTCTTATAAGATGTAGTATAGTTGTATAACTAGCTACCAATATATGGTATTGTTTCTTTCTTAGCCAGAAATCATATCTAGATCTAGAGCCAAGGGGTAGAAATGATTGTGGCTCCTCTCACTATTATCATTATGAATTTCTCACAGAATGTCTGCTTCTAGTCCTATAACTTGGAATTATATTGATTTAGAGGGGTTAGTTAACGGATAATATAGGCTTCCATGAGGAAACATAATATTGGTTCCATTGAACTAGGTGTTAAGACTACCATCTGGCCATTTGGAGCTTCTAGTCCCTCATTACCCACAGGTAAAGAAGGTATTTACTGTATTAGCTGGGGATCTTGATCCTGATTATCAACGAGAAATAGTGTTTGTGTTTCACAATGAGAATGAGGAGATCTAGTCCTAGAAATTAGCATTCCTGGAGTGCTTTTAGTACATCCATACTACAGAGAAGACAACTAAGAGGTAAGTTCCTTTAGTAGTGAAGATATGAATCATAAAAATAAATGTCCATTTGTGGGATTGGCAGACAGGAAAGAGAACATGCAATAGATACTAACAAACAAGGCTGTAATTACCAACTACAATCTTGTAATCAAATGCAAAAATGAAGATTGGAAGAGTTATGTATATATTTCCTTGCTTTATTATGATGATATCTGTATATATTAACTAATCTTTCTCAACTCTTCTTTCCCTACTATTTGATGTAAGGTGAATTTGTAGTTGTGAATCTAATAATCTTTAAATTGAAGATATCAAAGGAGAAGGGGGGGTTTACTGCAAAAGGAATAAGCATTACTTCAAGATAGAAACAGTGACTTGTGGGATGTGAGGTCTTCTCTTTTGGGGAGATGATGAATGTATCTGATACAAGAGATAGTTGCATTAGGTAGATGGAAACATATCGTTTCTGTTTCAGTTTGTAAGTTTCAATATGGCTAAACCCTGAGTGGCTATCAAGGAACTGGCACTTATTCTGGGCCTTCTCTTTTCTTATTTTTTATTTGTTTGTTTATCTTTTTTTAAATTTTTTTTTAAGATTTATTTATTTATTTTGAGAGAGTGAGAATGAGAGAGAGACAGAGACAGAGAGAGCACACGAGAGGGGGGAGGGACAGAGGGAGATGCAGACTCCCCGCTGAGCGGGGAGCCCGATGCGGGACTCGATCCCGGGACTCCAGGACCATGACCTGAGCCGAAGGCAGTCGCCCAACCAACTGAGCCACCCAGGCGCCCTTGTTTGTTTATCTTGAGAGGTTCTTTCTGAGCAGTGAAATATAAGGAGATAAAGAAAAAGTTATGGCATTTGATCTTGTTTCCTGCCTACCTAACTCAGTGAAGCTCTGCCTGTTCATAACCTCTCCACAGACATATTGCAGCTTATTTAAGCCTTCTCCAAGAACTGAAGTGCAGCCAGTAGCTCATTTTTCTGCTTCCCTTCTTGCCAGCATATGGAACCACAACTGTAGCATAAGTCTGAGCCAGTCCTTGGCGGGGTGGGGGGGGTGGGGGTTGGGGGGGGTCCTGGGACCAATCTGAGTGAAAACCCTCAGGTTTGTAGGTTAAATGAGACTTATTAAAAAGAGGTTGTTCAGAGGACTCTATCCATTTAGGGAATTAACTTCAGTGTGTTCTTTAACTACCACTGACTTGGTATCTGATTCCTTACTTGACTGTCTTAGGGGAGCACTGATTCGTGAGTAGCTAGAGAAGAAGGAAGCTAGTACAGTTGACAGTTATAGGCAGTGACTATGTGATAATGCAGTAAAATACAGGTGGGCAGCATTCCGTTTTTTCTCTTTGTCTTCACCTGGTGATCCCCCTCATCTGAGCTCCTAGATGGGAGCCTCTATCTCCTGGAAGGAGTACAAAATCAGAAACTAAAAGAAGCCACATTATTGGCTTAGAAAATCAAAATGGAAAGATTTGAATGGAGATGGAATCTGACAAAACTGGTTTTTCCCTTGTCCTTCAAATATATGTGTCCTCTGAGCTGGGAAGGAAGAAAAGTCTATAAGGTAAGAGCTTGTTGCTGGCATATATGTGTATGGTGGGCAGAGGAGGGGGCTGCCCCATCCCCTCCTTGAGACTAAAATAAAGAATAAAAAAAAAATGCATGGATCTTAGCATTAAAGGAACAAATAACCTGATCTTCTTTGTTTTTCTTCCCCTCGGTGGCTAGTGGAGTAGACCTGGCTGTTTGAAGGCATAGACGGATGTCTGAGTACAGCCTAAGGGAGTCCACATCCCCTAAAGAGCTAGTTGAACAGCCAAATACTTTCTGGTGAGACCAATGGTGGCCCAGATTTGACAGTGAGTGCTGGAAAGTGAAAAGGATTCTGGGAAGTGGCAAATGGGGTGGCATGGGCTGTGAGCTGCAGGCCAGGTGGTAGATGCTGCCTCTCCATGGATCCTAATGTAGGGAAGTTGAAGACTAAGACATGGGTACCTCTTGCCCATTAATTTCACACCGCTGAATACACTCACAGCAGAGAATCAGCCTCAGGAAAAAACCCTCCATGACTGAGTTTCAAATTTAAATGACTAAGAGAATAGTAAATTTGAATAGTTTACTACAAGTGACTAAATTAATTTTTCTACCTTCAGGTAGAGATGGGGACTCAAAATAGAAACCAAGTCCATATATAGAGATACAAAATTAAGTATCTGCACACCTGATGTATCAGTGAACATATGCTGTGCTTGTGACAGTTCTAATGGACCTCTTCTTGTTTTAGAGAGAAGTGGCAGAAGTTAGTATTCTTATTTTCAATAAATGTAAAAGTTATCATAGTGATGGTGGGATTCAAAGGGTAGTGAGTTTTAAGTCTTTTCAATAGCCTTCCCCAAATGCAAGAATAACATGCATTTGTAATGAGTAATATGACTATTTTAAAAGAGGTTTTGTAATTAGCCCCTTGTAATAATGCTTCACATATTTTAAAGTGGATGTATTATTCAGCAGAGATTTTTATTTCTTAAGTGGTTTACCTCAATTCTTCAATTTCTCCATAAGGAGCTTATAAAAATGCTAACATTAATTATGATATATATAATATATATATTAACTCGGTTTTTTGACAAGAAAGTTACTTTTTGTTTTATAAATCATATATTATTTTTACTATTATAACTATTGATATTCTCCTGACTTTCCTTTTATTTCAAGAGAGCATGAGGTTATTAGTTCAAATTCTTTCTTTGAAAAGAACTTTTTATCAAGAAAACATATGGTGAATTTAGCAAAATAAAAATATAACTAAAGACAACTAGCATTTTTCCCAGTGATTTGTAAAGCAAAAGTTTCACTTCAGATGCTGTTTCCACAGATGACTTAAAAGTAGTTGGCTTTATTCAGCTTCTATTTTTAGTCATAAACAAAATTATGCAAATATTTCATTATGTTATTTTAACTTATTTCTTCTTAAAGAACATGTTCTTAGGGTTTTTTCCATCAAAGAATATCTGATTCTAGAATGCCTAAAGAGGCTTAGGTCCTTCATTATTATTTGTGTATAAATTGTTAGCTGAAAAGACTTTCTTACAGAGAACATCACACAGCACTTTCTCCAGAAGAGGAAAGTTTGCCTGCAAAGCAACCTATAGTTGCCAGAAATCACATCTGTACCTACAGTATAGATTCATCTGACATTCCAAAATTACAGTTCTGTGAGACCGTATTTACTTTACCAGGGAAATATTTTTTTTACTTCAGTTCATATTAAAGGCTCGTTCTATGTCAGAAAGACAATTATAATAATGGACAACATCTTGTCTGCCCCTCGATAATTTCAGTAGTATATGTAAGCACATACTCTACACCAGCTCCTGATTAGTCTTCCTACGGATGAGGTTCTTTTCCATTTTTCAATCATTTAGAGACATAAATTGCACATAATACTCAGTACAGAGGAAAAAGATAAGCCGTGTTAGATCCATTTTTAACCATTAAGGAAGGCTATTTATAAAATGGTGGCTCATGAGGGAGAATAAATGATCTTTATTAAAATGAAGGAAATTGCATGCTTCTAAAAAATCTTAAAATAAATAACTCCAACAATGGAGGAAGCAAAATCACCCCTTGGCAAATCTTGATAGATTATTTATGCTTTTGGAATACAGTCATTCAGGCATATGACCATCCTTGATTAATAATGAATGTGGTTTCAGGGCCATCATAGCACTGTATTGTGTTACAAAGCCAGCACTAATCATTTGGAATAGAAGCAGCAAATGCAATTACTCCATAATCAGACTAGATCAGCCAATGATAGCTCATCAGAGGAAAGTGTATAATATAACCATAATTCTATAAATTGGCTTTATATAATAAAACATAAAACACAACCAGACGAGGTTCTGCTCAGTGGTTCATAGATAACCTTAATGTCATGCTCTCAAAGAGGTGATCATGCTGGAGAAACTTCAAAGGGGTTGAGGGACTGATGGAATGAAGAGATGAACTTTACAGAAACAGTCAATGTGAGTGGATATTTTGAACCTAAATTGGATTGCATTGTACTCTTCCTTGTTCTCCTAAAGAATGCTGTCCCTGCTCTGTAACATCTTGTGTCCTTTATCATTGGTTATCACAGAGACTATATAAAACTGACCTTGGTGTTTGGGTTTGCATTCAACTTCTCTTCTGTTCACATGGACAATTCATATGTCATAGTACCATCTCTCGTATCTTGTGTTCTCTGCAGGTTTTTTGAGGCAGAGGTATGTTTAGATAGGGCTGGAATTCTTGACATCTTTGCATGATTTTGCAAGCTTGGTGGATCTCCATCTATTGATGTGGGTCAAGTCCAGAGAGGTGAGGTCACCTATCCTGGTACCCATGCACGAAGACTCAACTGTACCTTGATGGAAAGAAAGAATACACGTACATGTTAGTCAGTTCATATTAAAGGACCACAGGTTTGGTAGAAAGACCCTTGAGGAAAAAGAAAAAAGACTACTGACCTTCAGGAAAATGTTATATTTTCAGTTTTCCTCCTTCCATCTTTTCTCACAATGGCACTGCAACTATTACATATGGAGGTTTTAATCCTAGCTCTGCTAACTACTAGAGACCTTACCTTGGGAGAGTCTCCAACCTCTCTGTGCTTCCATTTCCTCCTCTGTATAATAGAGATAACAATAAATTTCATCTCCACTATTTATTTTGAGGATGAATTGAGATAATATGGGTAAACAGTAGTGCTAGGCATTTATTAAGCATTTATTAATATCAAGTGTAGATATCACAGCCAATAGCCCTGTTTTATTCTAATCATGTTTTCTATTGGTAACCAGTTTCAACACTTTCATCTATGAGTGCATATAAACCTTTTTGAAACACTGTTCATTTTCCCTTTCTACCAGTGGTAAAAGGAACAAGTGCCTCAGTTTTACTATGCTCAATTGTTTATTTATAATGCCTTCCAAAATCAAGACTTCCCTTGTTCTTAGTACTTAGTATGTAGTCCACCATTTGCTAAGTATCCTTCTAGCTAGTCTAATGTCCTAGTCATTTCTTTGCACGTCCTCAAATGGAAAGTTCCTTACTGCTTGCTTGTGGATTTACCCTTTCTCATGCCATGTCTGTGTAATCCCATCAACTGTGAAATGCACTCTTAGCAAATAGAATATGATTCCACATATGAATGCCCCATGCCTTGGGGGAATTGATTTTAAGTTTTGTCAAAAGGCAGAAAAGATCTCTATGCACAACATAGCAATTAAGATCCAATTCTAATCTCAAAGGAATGGAATTTAGTATTATTGTTTTTTTTCTTATAGAATGTGCATATATCTTTCAGGACCACACAATAAATGTCTGAGAAGGTCAAAACATTGAAAAGTGTAACTGAGTTTCTTTCCTCTCTTTCCTTTACTGTACAGCTAAGATGTTATTTTTCAGTTGATTAAATCTCTAGTGTCTACTGTACTTAGATCCATCCAGAGAGAACATTCTAAAAAATTTTCTGGAAATATCCCACATTTGAGATTGACTTTATTTCTAGGGTTTTCTCAAATGCACAAATTAAAGTTTGCGGATTTTTTTTTCTTTTTAAAATATAAGTCAGAAAAAAATATATTTTGCTTGTGCAAAAGATAGCTTTGCCATGTAGATCAGCAATAAACCAAAGAATACAGTGTCACTATCCAGGCAATAGATGAGAAAACAGATCCTTATAGATACTCTACAATGTAGCATGCTGCAATTGAGCTTTTCAATATCTGTGTCACATTATGGTCTAAATATCTATTGGTCATTTATTTGTAATATGTTTATGTAGTTTATATCTATGTAATGTGTTTTATAAAGCATAGAAAAATATTCCACTGCAATTTAATTCTTAATCAAGTTAGAGGATAAGACCTGGTATTCAGAAATTCAAGCAAATCGAAGTTAAAAAAAAACTGTAAAGTGGTATAAAAAAGGGAACCCTGAGTAGAACCAATTCTCAAGAATGTCAACTATTAAGAGGATATAAAACCCATAGGAAATAAAACATAAGACAGAAGATGTGATTGTCAGAAGAGACATTTACCTAAATGGTTGGGAAATTCAGAGTGGGGTGAGGCTATGGGGAGATATTTTGATAAAGAAGTATTGGAAGACTCCATGAGAGGAGAGAAAGACATGATGCAGATTTGTAGAGGCATGTGAAGGGCACTGAACACAGAAGAGTAGCATACCCAAAGGCAAGGAGAACTTATAGTTCTTTGTGAGAGGTGTAGTAGGCAATAACCGTCACCATGTACTGAGGGTACTGAATGCCAGAGGAAAGAGCTTGAGCAAGATCTTCAATTAGCGGGAAGCCACTGAAGACCTTTGATGAAAAGGCCCATATAAAAAGATGGGTGATTAATCTAACCATGGTATTTAGAATGGATTGGATAAGCAAGGGGCAGGAGGGAAAGAGAACATTTAGGATGAAGAAAGAAAGGGAAAGTAGCTGTTATTGAGAATTTATGCTTGCTACTTTCACATCATCTTGTTTCCTATTTAACACAATCTGTCTGTCTACTACATGGGGAATTGCAGCACCAGCATAATTCTCTACATGAAGAAATTAAAGCTCGGCCTTGAGCAGTAGTTTGACCAAGTGTGAAGCTTAGTGGAATGCTAGAAACAACAGATTTTGAAGTCTTGAGGAAGCTGAGTTCACAGCGTAGCTTAGTCTGGCTAACTGGGTTGGTGAAATTGTGGAATTTCTCAGTGCATCAGTGACCTCCCCTTCCCCCACTCCCCTAATCCCGTCACCAATCTGGAAAAACCTGCCTTGTGGAGTTGTTATGAGAATTAAATGAGAAAAGATGAATTAAAGCCACTGATACATTTTAGAGGCTCAACAAATAACTTGTCCAAGGTCACACAATTAGAATGAAGTGGAGCCAGAAATCAGACCTACATCTTTTGCTACTAAACCAAGGTCTCTTCATTTTACCACTCTGTCTGGTGAGGGTCTAGTGGATCAGAGGCGAGGAAGTGGAGCAGGGGAGGAGGAGTTGCAAAGAGGATAAACACACTGATATTAGAAAGGTTGGATCACAAGGAACTGACAATGGACCCAGGGAAATTACAGGGTTCCTTTTGCATGGACTTTTGAAGGAAACATGTTCTAGAATTTGTAAAGGACAGAATATTGATTCCGGGCCACCCTGGCACACTGTGAGCACTGTGTTTCCACGTCAGAATGTTCAAGGTTGACCTTAGGCCACGGGGGCTATTTGGTTTTGTTTCTAGTTCAGTCCTCTGTGTTATTTCATGTAACTATGGAACTTTATATTTCATTCGTGACAAAATTTTGAAGGATACATTTTGAGATGGTGGGGGGACTTCTATCCACAGATTCCCCCCTGCTGGGAATCTGGTGTCTCCTGTACTTCATATGAAAGTCAGATGAAGAAAAACGATTTTTTTCTAACAATACATGGCATCTGACTATATTAAAATTGATAATGAAGAATTGATATTTAATATGAATAACACTACAGAAAATTTGATGATAATACTGGCTCATGATGTCAAGGGCAATCACTCTCTTTTCCTATCCTATACCCTCTTTTTGTCTTTTAAAAGATTTTATTTATTTAACAGAGAGAGAGCGAGAGCAGGAACACAAGCAGAGGGAGTGGGAGAGGGAGAAGCAGGCTCCCCGCGGAGCAGGGAGCCCGATGTGGGGCTCCATCCCAGGACCCTGGGATCATGACCTGAGCAGAAGGCAGACGCTTAACGACTGAGCCACCCAGGTGCCCCTCCCCTCTTTTTTAAAGCACCAAACTGTGCTTGTATTATTAAGGGAAATTATCTTTGCACATCAAATTAATGAATTCTTTACTTCCCTTTGCTCAAAGGAGTCAAAATGCAGCATATTATGTGGTAATTTGGTGTACTTGGGTGATATGTCAGCTTTCCCTCCCTTGTTACCACTCCTTTACACAAGCAGTGCTGCTCTCATTGTACTGAGGAAGAAGATCCCCCACATTTCCCACCACTGAGGTCGCCGATGAAGGTTTCAGCCCCACTGGGTAGCCTGACAGGGGCTAGAATAAACAGGTCTAGACTAAGAGGCAGAATGGCCTGAAATCCTCCCCTCCTTCACATGGATGCCTCCAAAGGCAGAGTCTTAGCCTGACTTTTAAGAAACTTTAATTATAGTCTGTTGCATCCTTGTTTGTACTCTAGGATTATTTAAGAAAGAAAGGAAGGAAGAGAGGGAGAGAAGAGAAGAAAGAGGAAGGAAGGAAGGGAGGAAGGAAGGAAGGAAGGAAGGAAGGAAGGAAGGAAGGAAGGAAGGAAGGAAGGAGAGAAGGAAGAAAGGAAGGGAGGAAGGAAAGAAAATGGGCAACTAGATTGTGGACTGACATTCCACTGCAAACTTGATTAAAGAGACTGAATTTCCTACCCTGAGATGAGTCTCTCTATTAGCAGAATAGTGCAATTTTATTTAACACAATTTGAAGGGTTTTTTGATATTAACAATAACTGACATTTTACATATTGTTCTGTTCTTCTTTGAGAAAAACAAAGGCTGATGACATATTTTTCATTGACTAAAAACTATCCCAGGAATAGAGATATTATAGCAAGTTTTCTCATAACCAACCAACTCACCTTTTCAAGAAGGGACCTTTAATTCAGTGGCTTTGCAAATTAAGTTTTTAAGGCAAACATGAATTACATGTGTTCTTTTTTTAAAAGATTTTATTTATTCATTTGAGAGAGAGAAAGAGCACAAGCAGTGGGAGTGGCAGAGGGAGAGGGAGAAGCAGGCTTCCCGCTGAGCAGGGAGCTCAACAAGGGGCTCAGTCCCAGGACCCTGAGTTATGACCTGAGCCGAAGGCAGTTGCTTAACTGACTGAGCCACCCAGGTGCCCCAAATTACATGTGTTCTAATAACAGGGACACATTTTAATAGTTTTCAGTTATTAGGCTAATAATATTATTCGTGATAGCCAAGATAATGGAAATAATCTAAGTATCCACTGACAGATGAATACATAAAAAAGACGTGACATATATATATATATACACGTGTGTGTGTGTGTGTGTGTGTGTGTGTGTGTGTATAATGGAATATTATTCAGCCATAAAAAAGAAAATCTTGCCATTTGCAACAATATAGATGAACCTGGAGGACATTGGGATAAATGAAATTAAGCCAGACAGAGAAAGACAAATACTGTATGATCTCACTTGCATGTAGAATAGTAAAATAAGAAAATAGTCAAACTCATAAACAGAGATTAGAATAATGGTTGCCAGGGGCTAAAGCCGGGGAGGAGTGGGAAAGTGTTGGTCAAAGGGTACAAACTCCCAATTATAAGAAGGACAAGTTCTGGGGATGTGACGGACAGCATGATGACTAAAGTTAACAATACTTTATCATATACTTCAGAGTTGCTAAGAGAGCAGATCTTAAGCATTTTCGTCACACACACACACACACACACACACACACACACACACAGATACTATGTGGGGTGATGAATATATTAACTTGATTGTGATAACAATTTCACAGTGTATATATACATCAAATCATCACGTGCACTTCAAGTATATACAATTTTATCTCACTAAAGCTGGAAAAAATATAGGCTGGTGAAAATTCCCTTTTGTCTTTAAAAACTAGCAATCTTTAAAAATGTGCCTAGCATCTCACTATCCCAAGTGACCTGAAGCAAATACCACAAATCCAATCTCTCTCATCTCCAGGAATGATTTCTTCGAAAAATTAGTAAAAGCAGATGTGGAGTACATTTAACTAATTCGACCAGCAATGCACCATTTTTAGTGGGCTCATTTCTTGATTACCATCAAGATGTTTTTAGCTTTCAGGTAGGCCCCAGAATTTTTTTAACATTTTTTAAATTTAAATTCAATCAATTAACATAAATATATAATTGGTATCAGAGGTACAGGTCTTTGATTCATCAGTCTTATATAATACCCAGTGCTCCTTACATCACGTGCCCTCCTTAATGTCCATCACCCAGTTACCCCATCCTCCCACCCCCTCCCCTCTAGCAATCCTCAGTTTGTTTCTTATGATTAAGAATCTCTTATGGTTTGTCTTGCTCTCTGGTTTCGTCTTGTTTTATTTTTTCCTCTCTTCCCCTATAATCCTCTATTTTGTTTCTTAAATTCCACATATCAGTGAGATCATATGATAATTGTCTTTCTCTGATTGACTTAGTTCACTTAGCATAATACCCTCTAGTTCTATCCACATTGTTTAGGCCCCACATTTTTGAGAATGCTTAATTTCCATGTTTTCTTTACAATAAACAGACTCATAACTTACTTCTTAAGTAGTGGCTAGTGTACTAAATATCATGTGCTGTGGTGATAAATTCTGAGTCCCCTGTGTATGTGTTTTCTGTATGTGTACACATATACATTTACATATATATATTTCTTCTTGGAGCCTTTGTTACTCTGGCTGGTATATTTGAGCTTGAAAGTCCATATAATAGATTATGAAATGAATCCCCATTCTACCTTTTATTTTTATTTTTATTTTTTTTAAGAGAGGGAAAAGGGGAGGGGCAGAGGGAGAGAGCATCTTAAGCGGGCTCCATACTGGGCAGAGCCTGATGCTGGGTTCATCTCACAACCCTGAGATCATGACCAGAGCTGAAGTCAAGAGTCAGATATTTAACTGACTGAGCCACCCAGGCGCCCCTCCACCTTTTAAAATCAAGGCCCCTTCATCTTTTCTTTCTGTAAGAGAGTGCAATTATACTACGTCGTACACCTGAAACTGATGTAACACTCTGTCTCAACTATACTTAAATTAAAAAAAAAAAGATAGTGCAATTAAGTGAGATATTTTTTACTGAAAAATCAAAAGAGGTATTATTTAACAAATAAGATCCTGAAACTTATAAGTGATTGCAGCTAATAAATTATCCACTATAAATGTGAAATCTCTGCTGTGTAATTTTTGCTGTTTTAAAATAAATAATTTCCATATTAGAAAGCTAACTTTAAAAAAGACTTTCAAAGGGGGAAAATCTAGTACTTGAGGCATTTAGCATCATAGAGAAGTACTTCTTGAAATTCAAGGAGAGAAATGAGTAACATTTTCTTACACTTTATACACGGCTCTGGTTACCAAGGACATACCAATTCAAGGTTATTTGAAAATAAACAACATGAAAAATCAACACAAAGCAATGAAGAATATAAATGATTCTAGAAATACTTTGTCTGACCTTCTTTAGTGAAGACCTATTATTGTCTCTTTGACTTTGTTTTGACCTTCTTCAGAGTACTTGTAGGGATGTAGGTATGTATGGGGGCTGCTTCTACATTGCTGTTAAATCGCTGTCTCAATGGAAGATCATGAAAACTCCTAAACTTTGTGTTTGTAAAATTCCTCCTCAGTTTGTTTAAATATGAATGACAATAAGATAAAGCGCTAATACCATCACAATCATGGCATTAACTTTTTGTGAATTTGTTTTTTATTCAGTTAATACACAGAGTACCTAGCAGGTGGTAAGTACCTTTTTTAAATATGAAATCTTCAAATATAAATAAAGCATGTTACATAATCTTCAGAAGCTGGTCTACTGGAGGAAAAGGATATCTGAAATGTAACTGATGTGATGTGATGAATAATCCTATGAGAGATCTGTGCAAAGAGCCATAGAACACAAACAATGACTTGATTTGGGCAAGGGAGGGAGAAAGGAAGGGGTAGGACACAGCAGGCTTCCCAGAGGAGGTGCCATTTGATCTGGACTTTGATGGGTTTGTAACAAGAAGAAAAGAGGGATAAAGGGCTCTCAGAGAGAGAAGTTAATCTAAGCAAAGTTATGGCATATCAAGTTTGATATACAACAATATTTTGATGTGACCAGAGTAGGTAACATCAAAGAAGCAGCAGGAAAAATAAATTGGTTAAGGCTAAGGTGTTTTAGGTAAGGTGTTTTTTTGTGCCACACTAAGGAGTATATTTCTCCTTAGAGAAGATAAGCAGAAGCTAGTGAATAAACATTGATACAGATATATTTTAGAAAGGTAAACAGAATACATGTGGATTAAAAGTGTAAGACACTGAAAGCAGGGAAACTAGTCAGGAATGACACGTTCAGATGAGGGATGGGGAGAGCTGGAGGTAGGCACTGTAGGTTCATAGAAAGCAAGAGAAATTGTAGAACCTTCCCGGTGACTCCCTGTGGTGAGAAGAAGAGAGACAGTCATAGATTAGCATGGTTTCTAACACCGTACAGATACAAGGTGTACATATGTACAGTCTGTAATTTTTGTCCAAGAAAGTTATATGGATAATTGGAAAAAAAATTACTGACAAATGAAATTTTGTTGGGTATGGAAATAGCCTAAGCAAAGAGGATGTTATCTAGATTTTAATTTTAACCAGGATTTTGTTAGGCCAAAATCCTTTTTTAAAAAATAGCAACATAAAGGTCTATCCATGTTTAAAGAATTCCAACTTTTGGAGGAATTTAGAGGCTGAATCTAGAATGGTGATGATGTCGATTCAGGAGACAGTTATTTGGGTACTGCTATAGGAGGCTCAAATAAAATATGAAATATACTGCCAAGTATCAGTGTTTTACCAGAAGGAGTTCCATAAGAGAGTGAAATGAAGAAACTTGGGTGGTAGTAAACTATATATCAAAAACCATAAACTAGAAAGAATGGATGTGGCAAAATACCACTATCATACTTTATAATGCACTGGACAATTAATACTAGAGAGATATTTTATGAATGTCATAATATGAAAACCTTTAACTGAGAAAATTTTTTTCAGTATCAAAAAAGCTCCAAACTCAGAAGATATCTTCTAAATGTAGTATCACTCCCCCAACTAACACCATTGCCCATGTTTCTACTTCTCCAAGTCTTCCGTTAGTGCCATCTTCCTACAAGCTCTGTCTCATCCTGTGAGATGTTAAGCCAGTCATCAGTGAGGCAGTCTTAACCACTTTAGTCTTTCCATCTCCAGTCTGGTGAGGGTTAGCACTTTTTAACCCAGTGGTATGAAAGTCTTACTGCTGACCACTCCCAGACTCCTCTGCTGATTAGACTCAGATTCAGAACCAAGTGCCTCAGAAATGATTGCTTGTGTTCCTCCCTGAGTTGCAACTCTTCCTGGACCTTAAATCTTATTTTTCAGACATGAACTTCTTATCTGGTCCCCAAATTTTTGTCATTCTCTCTTCCTCGGAATGCAGCTCTCCTTCTTCACAGCCCAGAGCTGTGTCCCTGAACTAATTTTGGTACCTGGAACTCTAATTTTCTGTAGATAGACACCTGGAAAATAACTGGCAGCTTCTGCCCCAAGATTATCCCACCCTGGGCTGTGCCCATCAGTTAAGACTCTTAACACCCTACCAGGCGCCACCTACTTCTTAAATGTGTTCAGTATATTTGTGCTTTCTCTTCACCATGGCTTGCCTTTGTAGGTGTTCCACAATTCCCTGCCTGACCTGACCCAGTTCATCAGAGATCAGATCCTAGCTCTGGTACTTTGTTTCTCTTTACCTTCCCTGGTTTACAGTACAGAGACTTCAGGCTTTATTCGACAGTCAAAAAGATGAAAGATGCAAAAAGAGAGCAAAAGAGGGAGGGAGAGAGAGAGAAGTAGACATGCCACTTTTATTTTTTAAAGATTTTATTTATTTATTTGAGAAAGAGAGAGAGAGAGAGCAGGGGAGGAGCAGAGAGATGAGCAGAGGGACAAGCAGACTCTGTGCAGAGCACCGAGCCCCACGCTAGGCTTGATCCCACTACCCCGAGATTGTGACCTGAGCTGAAATCCAGAGTTGGCCACTCAATAGACTGAGCCACCCAGGTGCTCCTAGACATAACACTTTTAATAAGTTGTAAGCATATAATCACCACTCTGCAGCCCTAGGCCTGCAGTGATGAATGCCAGAGCCCCCTGCCCCCAACCCCAACCAGAATGAATGTTTTGGCATTGTTCAAGACCCAGAAGGAACTATGGAGGCCGAAGAGGGAGCATTTGTGAGCCTGGCCACCACTCTTATCAGATGGACAAGAAACCCTGGTCTCACTCATGGCATGGTGGGGAGTGTGGGCAGCAGGAGCTCCACGGGAACATACCAGGAAGCCATCTTCTAAGCACAATTCTGGTTCTGGTTCATGAGGGAACAGTCCTTTCTACTTTAATCTACTTATGCCTTCTTGAAAGTTGTTTCGGGCCCAGCATGGGAAAAGAGCAATGTGAGGTTGGTGGTAAGAATAGATGAACCCCACCTATCTCTCAGATAAGGAGATGAGGACTTGATAGCTCAATATTGACATACCTAGTTATCAAAAAGATAATTCACATAGTTCTGATATTTTCTGAAACAAGTAAAGATGACCAAAGGCCCTTGAAGAACATTTTGCATTTTTCTTCCTTCTTCAATTAACAGATAACTGTCTGTGACTAGTCTGCTAATTGAATGTTCTCTTGGATTAATCTTTATCTAAATGTGAAAAAATTATAATTATAAACAAAGCTGAAAGCTCTATTCACTCTTTTTAAATTACTTTTTAATTACATATTAAAACATGAATATGTTACCTATGTGAAAAACTAAAACATAGATAAGGTTAAAATACCATTTAATCATCTCTATCCTATTTACTTTTGAAACTGTAAAATTTATTTCTTTGAGTTATTTCTTTGTGTTTTCTTTTCACAATTATTTTATTATCCATTTGGTATATTACACAAAGTGATCATCAGGGACCTCTGGAGAATTAAAGGTTTGCCCTTTTAAGATTATTTTAGGTTTGCTTTAGGTAACCTGATTTTGATTGGTCTGTGATCCTTTATGGTAATTTGCCTGTGTTGCAACCCTGTGGGGGGAAATGTCAGAAAGGCAGAGGGAGGTAAGATGACAGCTCACAGCTGGATATTGTGTTTGGGCTCCACTCCAAAGGTAAAGGAATTCGTGGAGATGGTGTCTTTGCTAAGAAAGGTGCACAAAGCCATTCTCTAGTTGACAAAAGTCTTGACCTGACTACTTTATCAGTTTCCTAGTGCTGCATTAACAAGTTGCCGCTATATGACTTAAAATAACTGAAATTTATTGTCTCACTGTTCTAGATGCTACAAGTCTAAAAAGAAGGGATTAGCAGGGTTGTTCTTTGTCTGAAATCCATTAAGGGAATCTTTTCTTCTCTATTCCTAGCTTTTGGTAATTTGTTGGTAATCTTTGGCATTCCTTGGTTTGTAGATCTATTACTTCAAGCCTCTGTCTTCACGTGACATTTTTCTTGTGTCTCTTCATAGTATCTTCCTTCTGTGCATGTCTGCATTTGTGCCCAAATTTTCCCTTTTACAAGGATGCTAGTCATGTAGATTTAGGGCTCACCTTAAGGTTATTAATAACCTCATCTCAACTTGACTACATCTGCAAAGACACTATTTTGAAATAAGGTCACTTTCTGAGATACTTGGGGTTAGCACTTCAACATATCTTTTTGAGGGGACATAATTCAACCCATAACAACTAGTAAAACAAAAATAGACAATTCATTAGGCTATTAGAAAATACTCTTATCTAATAAGAGAAACTAAAGGCAAGTGGGTTTTCAATTAATAACAAAGGATTGTTTTCCAAAAGAAGAAAACAATCATGTTTAAAGTCTGCATGAAGTTGATTAGAATTTTAATGAAATCCTGATTTCTTGAAAACTATATTCAGCATTAAAAAATTGACACCTCAGGGGGTGCCTGGGTGGCTCAGTCATTAAGCGTCTGCCTTCGGCTCAGGTCATGATCCTGGGGTCCTGGGATCGAGCCCCGCATTGGGCTCCCTGCTCGGCGGGAGGCCTGCTTCTCCCTCTCCCACTCCCCCTGCTTGTGTTCCCTCTCTCGCTGTTTGTCTCTCTCTGTCAAATAAATAAATAAAATCTTTTTTAAAAAATTGACACCTCAGAAGATTCAACACACTACAGAAAATGGAAAACCATTAAACTAATACTTCTTTTAGAACTTATTACACTACCAAATCATTAGGAAGAGAGATTATTCCATTACTCAGGTACGAGTAACTTGTTAAAAGTTCACATATACCCTTGCTATAACAAATGCCAATTTACTTATCCTGAAAAACCAGATCAACTTAAATGATGCTATTTTATTTTAGAATCTTGTAAGAGTCTAAGTATGTAATTTAGTCTGTCAATTGGTTTCTGACAAATTTGTGTTTCAACACAACTAGACAACAAGATGGATGCAATCATATAAGCCTTTGCAGAAGAGCCACGATATGAATAATTGATTCTGTGCATTGTTAATAAGTCAGTTTTACCAACTAGCAGTATGGCACAGCACCCAGGTAGAATGGCTAGCTTCCATATTAAATGTGTGTATTGAGTTTGTTATGAAGCAATCCTAACTGATACAGGAGGATTTACTGTGGACCCCCTATCCACGGAGTTTGATCACCCTGAATCCACACACGTATATTATACTGGCCTCTAGTTTACAAGCACCAGATTATAAATAAGTTCTCTCTTCTCAAACACATGGGGTTTTCATACTTTGGCATGCCGCATGCCTAAATCCAGAATTCTAGGTTCTTACCAAACTTACCCCAGCCCACTTGCTATGAACCCAGGCCTGTCCTGTCATAAAAACTCTGAGCTTTTGTTAAGTGAAATCATCCCTACTAGTCAAATCTGGAATTGTGTTCCATATCCCTTAAATCCTTAATCCCTTAGCTCTCTTATACCGCTTGTATTTCCTTCTAGATATACAGGTTTATCCCCTTAATTTCCTCCTTAGACCTTGAATATTCGCTATGTATTGAATCACAGCAATTAGAGGATTCACTCTACTTAAACATTTTTTCCCATTTCTGTGGGAAGATGTGTGCTGAGTTCCAAACAACCAATTTACCAATGGATTTAGAATCCTAATCCATGGTTATGTTTTAAATTTTTGAGGCTTTGATTGGTAAGCCATTCAATATGTACAAAAATTGTAATCAAATAAACTTGAAGTTCATCCATCATTATTTATTTTAATTATGTTTTGTACTATAGTAACTGGACATAAATGGCAAACAGCTAACTTAAAAGACTAAAAGGCTTTTACTTCGCCAAAACAACTTGTCCAGACAGCTTTCTTGCAGAAAAGAAGAAAACTAAACAAAGGAGGTTATTCTGAAGTGTCTCTGAAGATTCCTGGATACCCTTTCTTCTTCCAAAATCCATGCCTTTAAGCTCTATCACCAAGGGTGTTCCACTGAAGGAAGGCCTTCTCAGCAGGGAAAGAAGGAGGAAAATCATGACTTTCAGATACCTTCTTTCAGCTAAGGGGACAAGATGAGTGGTGGTTGATTCTGTAGAACAGAAAGCTATTCTAATGTCCAAAGGCAAAATCTTGGATATTTAGCCCATGGCTACCCACTAGTAAACTCCCCTTTCCCTCCACAGAGTATCCCTAGTCCCTGAAATATCAGCAATAAAAATGTCTTTTGTTTACCAACCACCCTCGGAAGCCATTTCCACACTATAGACTAGTTTATACATCTTTCTTAAGTTAGTTAAGCTGCACTGCAGAAATTGTAGTTTTTGTGATGTGTGAGTGTGGAGTTAGGGAAAGAATAGGGATGAGAAAAGGTAGTTTTTAGAGCATTGGCTATTTCAAGAGTAGCCAAGGTAGATTGGGGTTCTTTGTAGCAAGAGCTAGAGGGGTGTGAGCGGGCCACATGAGGTTCTGGATTGAAGTGAGACGCAGTTTAAGCATCGTACTGTCCTCTCTGTTCTGCACCCTCTCAAGTGAGAATTTGATGCTATTATGCTTTGAGGAGAGGCAGATGAAAGTCTGGCCGGTCCAAGAAGGGCTATTTCCTGTCCCTTCCTTCACAGCAGAACTGGAGCCTGTAACTAGAAGAGCCATCCTTATGCCTTTGTTCTCCAGACCTATTCTTTTTTAAAATTTTATTTATTTATTTATTTATTTTTAATTTAAATTCAATTAATTAACATATAGTGTATTATTAGTTTCAGAGGTAGAGTTCAGTGATTCCTCAGTTGCATATAATACCCAGTGCTCATCACATCACGTGCCCTCCTTAATGCCCATCACCCTGTTACGCCATCCCCCCACCCAACTCCCCTCCAGCAACCCTCAGTTTGTTTCCTGTGCTTAAGAGTCAGATCTATTTCTTGATTTCCAATAGCTCTTACTAGAGTCTGCTGGTACTCTGACATTCCCCCCTTATGAAATGAACAGAACCAGGAGAATATTTTGTAGGAAATGACCTGTAGGTGCTTAAAGGGACTTCATAGGACTATTCATCTTCTAGAGCCCTACAAACTGTTTGCACCTTGTATAGATGATAGCATAGGTTGCTCAGTTTAGTCAACCATGGAAGTAAACAGAGTGATAAGAAAAGTTAAACCTGCCTTGACAGAAATTCAGGTGTGCAAGGAAAAACAAAACAAAACATTTTTTCATTTTCTTTAAATCTACAGATTTAATTCTGAGTCCCTATCTCTCTGAGTTGGTGACGTGTTCAAGTCAAGTTCAAGGGCTATCTAGCCTCTGGGTCTCATGCAGGACCAAAATACTAAGGAGGCCCTACCAGTCACTGATGTACTCTCCACACATTTTTATCACCAAGATACCTTTTGTGCCTTTGTGCCAGCCTGCATCTTCCTTCCTGTCCCATAGTTTCAGTACTTCCAAGCTATGCTTGGAGCATACAAATTAATGGTTCAATAAATAATTCTTCCATATTGTTGGTTCTTATATTTTAGGTCTCAATATTTACTGTTAGATAAATATTAAAGACTCTGTAGCATTCAAAATATTATCTTAGGCTCTTTCTATAAATTCCAATACAGCTGATTGGAAAGAGATTAATAGGGTTTTTAGTTTCTCACTGACTTTACTGGCAATCTTTCTGGATGAACGTGGCCACAAATTTAGTTGCTCTTACATTTGATTTTAAGTCTCTTAAATATTAGAATATGTTTAATATTTCTTTCTCCTCAAATCTGTAGTCTAATAAGCATGATATTAAGTTAAGATAACCTGACATAGGCATTGGAGGAAAGTAGGAGATGTGGCTTGGACTGATAGTAAACCCAGAACTCTGTAGAAACTACACCCAACCACCCCAATCCATGTGTCAGAGGGAAAATACCCTTATAGTTGAAGATTTCACTCTGGAGCCTATAACTCACCGCCCCGACCCCCTGAAATTATATGTAGAGCACTGGGGGGCAGGGTTTTCTTAATTGCTCTGGGGAATATATCTGTGGCTTTCCTTAATATCTCAAAATTTCCATAGGAGCCTGACATAATTGCAGCATCCCTCCAAGGATTCTCTATGCTTAGTGAATTATCATGCTTGATTAATGTTACTTGGCCCTCTCAAGTGTGAATTTAGTATCATAAAGTGGTCCTTGTAAAACCGATGATTAAACTGGACAAAGGAGCTTTATTTTCACTAGTAAAATCTAGATGTCTGAAAATCTGACTTGCAGTTCTTGAAGTTACTGACATGAATCCTCTTGGATTCTGAGGTGATATAATGTTTTTGTCTAGAAAATAAGAATCATATATTGTTCATTTCTTTAAGTCATAAAAATGAATTGTGATGCCTAAAGTTATTCAAATTCTATGAAAGAAATATTTGACTGCAAACTATTCCCATTATCAAGGACTAGATTCACATCTCTGTTATTTAGCTTTTATTTCAAGGAAGAACAGGGTTGTTAAATGTGGTCTTGTCCACATATTGCATTCCCACTGGCTCAAGAGGATGCTATCTGCAATGAATGTAGAACAATACAGTGGAAACGTTAAGAGCTGGCTGAAAGGGAATTTTAAAATGCACAGGGTAATTTGACAAAATTGAAATCTTTTATAATAGCCCTGCAAAGATTAAAATAATTATAGCACAAGATAGTCTGTCACACTTTATCATTCCGTTCTTAACATCTGGAGATATTATGAAGTGGATTTGGTATTCTACTATAATTTCTACCAGCATGTGCTATTATTTCTTTCAATCAACCATGCAAGGCAAAGCTCGCTGAAGCACATTAAGTCATTCTCCAGTGCCTGATTTCTTTCAGTTATTTTAAAGCAGGTAATTTAATGGTGCTGCAGCACTCTCCTGTGACCAGCTGAGCATAACACCTTCAGGTACTCCATATTTTATTCTTATAAGTGGACTTAATGGCATTAATTTGAAAAGGAATCTAAAATTCTGGCTCTCTTCTCTTTACTCATGCTTGCATATACATATACACCCACATCTGATTGAGTTATAAAATGCTTTCTAGTTGAAAGCAAAATGTTTCCCTTTCATATGTCACTGAAGTGATGCTTAATTACTGCATTGTTGGTCATTAAACCAGTGAGTCTGTAGGGAAATACTAGGAAAAATGAATGAAAACCTTCTAAGACTAAAATCAAAATATTTTAAGTGTGCACTAGCACTTGTCATAGTGAAGTTGTTATTGAATTGCTTATGTATTTTAAGGATATCCACTAGACTTGTGGCCTGTTTTGGAATGACTTAGCAGAATTGAAAGATGCAGAAAACAAACATTTATTTTTTTCTCAAAATTCCCAGAGTGTCAAACTATGGAGCTTTAGATTTAAAAAAAAAAATTGAATATTCTCAAACATTGCACAAATACTCAAAGAACTAAAACATTTTTAGAACATTACAAATGATGTTTATTTAAATGATTTTGTATTAAAAAATGACTTAGATTAATGTCTGCCTCAAAATTTCATCAACTGTTCTAAGTAAAAAAACCTTGAAAATGTAAAAATTATATACACATTGAATTATCAAATTATTCTATGCTTCTTGTTTCTTCCTTGGGTAGCAAGGGGAATGCCAAAAAGAAAAAAAGTAAATAAACCAGTTTGTCCTTTTATTATTTGGGTCCTTATAAAAATGACGAATTTAAATGAGCCTGCTGAATGACTTCTTGGTGAAACCATCAGTATCTGTAGAAAGAATAGAAAGACAAGTTATTTCTTTCCCATTCCCATCAATCTCTACCAGCTGTCTTTCATTAATTTGTGTCTGCATCAGTTCCCCTGACTTTTAAGGCACCTCTCTCATGTGTCCCCTCTTCAATTCCTCTTTCATCCCATTATCTCCATGTGTCACTTAGCCGCAGAACACCTGTAATGACCACCTATGACATACAGGATAACAGAATCGAAGAGTGCTCAGGAACTAGAAATGTCTCGGGCATTCTAGCTTTACAGATACCTTTTCAGGATCGTCTATCACGACCATCTTTCTCAGATCCTCCAACCCATCAGAATTGTGTGCCCCACCGCACGTGCATTCCTGATCCATGTGATATTACTCATAAGTTCGTCTCACCTAGACCACCTTCTCGCTGCTTATCTCATCCTAGCCATGTCTTATTTCTTCATCTGACTGAGCAGATTCTCTCTTCTTCCACAAAGTCTTAGGTCAGTATTTCAATCCAGAGTCATTTTTCAATAATGAGTTTCACAGAGAACATTTTTTTCTATTTTTCTTCTTACATAGTCAATCATATTCTGCATGATGATATTTAGCAGAATGGGGAATTTTACCCACCTGACTTTCAGAAGAGCTGTTCTTTTTATGATAAGCGATGGGAGCAAGGAATTGAAAGCACATTCCTGGGGGTTCTCCTGAGTGGAGAGGGTCATGTGCTCTGAAGTGTGAGTTACAGGTGGTGGAAAGCAGAGAACACGGAGAAGGTGGAGGGAATTATGGCAGTGAGGGGACTTTGTGGATAGCAATAGAAGAGCTGCCGCGAAAGTGAAATCCTGGAGGGAATCTGAAATATCAGATGATATTTAGCAAATTTTATAATGCACTGTGTTTTCTCATCTCTGGCACTTCCACAAGAAAACCTATTGAAAGAATAGCATTACTTTTCAAGGCTATCAGAATGAGATGTCTGTTTCTTTTGAATGCACTGAGGTAAGGCACAAGGAAATGCAGGTTCATAAGGCTTATAAAAGTTGCTAATAACGTTGCACTTTTTGTGATGAGCACTGGGTGTTGTATGTAAGTGACAAATCATTAAATTCTACACCTGAAACTAATATTACACTGTACGTTAACTAATTGGAGTTTAAATAAAAACTTGAAAAAGAAAAAAAAACTATACTGTGTAAAAAGAATTGCACTTTTCTTACTTACCCAAATGTTTTAACTCTTCATGGGTTTTGATGTCTTCCTTATAATCATGAGAAAAGGAAATGTATCTTGCTGCCTCATATGTAGTTGAAGAACAGGATTAATCACATGATAAATGCTTCTTTTTTTTAAGGTTTATTTATTTATTTGAGAGAGAGAGAGACAGAGAGTATGCGGGCTTGAGCCTGAGTGGCGGGAGGGGCAAAGGGAGAGGAGGGGGGAGAAGCAGATTCCCCATTGAGCGTGGAGTCCTTCACGACTTGGGGCTGGATCTCCAGGGCTAGCTCTCCCCACCCTGAGATCAGGATCTGAGCCAAAACCAAGAGCTGGCTGCTTAACCAACTGAGCCACCCAGGTTTCCCGATAAATACTTCTTAAGTGCTTCTGTAGAGAGTCCAGAAAAATTTTTTGGAATAAAAGATTTCTCAAGTCATAGTTACTTTAGAAACAGGGTTACATTATGCAAAAAAATTTATTTTATTTATTTATTTTATTTTTTAAAAGATTTTATTTATTTATTTGACAGAGAGAGACAGCAAGAGAGGGAACACAAGCAACAAGCAGAGGGAGAGGGAGAAGCAGGCTTCCCGCGGAGCAGGGAGTCCGATGTGGGGCTCCATCCCAGGACCCTGGGATCATGACCTGAGCAGAAGGCAGACACTTAATGACTGAGCCACCCAGGCGCCCTGCAAAAAAATTTAAAACAATATTTAATGATTCAAGGAGATATCAACCTACCACTTTGAAGTAAGTGCTTTTCACCACCCCCCTCCCCAGACTTGAAAGCTCAAGGGATATCCTAGCTAAAATATCCAAAATTTTAATTCAAAGCAATAAAGAATGAGGAATGCTTAATCTGCTATTTTAGAAGAATAAAAAGAAAAACAGACGAGAGTTGATTGTTGACATCAATTCTCTTTTGAGTTACTTATGACATTTTTAGCTTAGTTCCCTTCTTCAAATACCAATGCTGCAGGAATCTATTCTGGGCATCTTGTGCCTAGAATGAAAGAAAGTTCCCAAAAAATGCAACTGCATCAAGACCCATTTTTACTCCTAAAGGCCACACAGTGGAGCACAGTGGATAGTTTCTTAGAGTGGGTAATTTTATGTAAGAAAAATTAAAATCTTTCCATCTTCTGTTGTTAATGAAACAGTGAATCATGGTCTGGGCGTCTGTGGAATAGAAAGGAATGGGAGGGACCAGAATCTATTTCAGGACCCACCCTTGATTCATGTAGTATATTTGGACAAATCTCTAAATACCTCTCTGTCTTAGCATCATTAGAACATTGATTTACTAATTCATTTATTCATTGATGCAACATTGTGAGTAACCATAAGGTGCCCACATATAAAGAGGAAAAGGCATCGTTTCCAGAAATCAACAGTCTGGGAAAAGAGAGAAATATATAAATAAGTTATTACAATTTAGTATCGTGGGGATATGACACATGTGCTCGAGGTACAGGGTAGAACGAAGGGATTATGTAGAGTACAAAGGGCCAGAGAAGGGTTCCAAGTACAGGGAACAGTATGTACAATTGCATGGAAACATGAAAGAACATTTCTGAGAGATGGTACTGTAAATATGGTGCTGTAAATAGTTTAATATGTTAAACATAGGGTGTGTGTGTATAGCAGGTGAAGCAATACAGGATGGAATTGGGGAAAGAAAAAAAATGTCCAAATATTAGAGGCCTTATATACAGTGCAAATAGTTTAGTTGAATGTTTTCATCAGGATAATGATATCTTATTTCTCCTTTTCAGGAAGATTACTTTGCTGATCATGTGACAAATAGATTGCAAGGTACAGAGACTAAAGTTAAACAAATCATTTAGAAGGAAATTTCAATAATCCAGGCAGATAATGAGAGCCTGCCCCAAAACAACGGGTATGAAGAGACTGGGGCACACACTAACAGTGTTAAGGAAGTAAAATGGACAAGAGATCTATGGAGTCATTAGAAATGAAAGGAATAAGAGGAAGGGATCAATCTGGAATGTGTCCCAGATCTCTTAAATTGATGGGTTACTGGCTTATTTCATTAACTTATAACTGGGAGAAAGACAATGGTGTATGTTGAATTTTAGGTGATAAACAAAAAATCTTGGGAAATTTGATTTTTCTTCCTCAATAAAGTTTCCTAAAGATTAACCCACACTTTTTCTAGATTCTGGAGGTGGTGATCCCAATTAATTTTACATTTCTGAACTTTTCTCTTACAAAGAGTCTTACAAGTTCTCCCTTTCTATAACATTCCTTTTGTTCACTTTTCCCTGTTTATCTTAATTTTGGCCTCACAGCAGATGACTCTTTGGCAGTCCAGAATTACTACTGGAAAATTTGGAGGATGACTACAGATAACTTCATAAGAAACCACTCTGGACTTTCATATTGCCGCTAAGTGTAAATTGTTAATTTTTCTAAAAGTAGTTTTATTTTTGTTGATATACTAAAATGGGCATTCAAGCACTATTTGCTCATGAACTTTCTAACATTTATAAAAACCCTTCCAAACTGGGGATGGGTTCACTATTTTTTTAAAGATTTTATATATTTATTTGATAGAAAGACAGCACAGAGGGAGAGTGAGAGGAAGCAGACTCCCGCTGAGCAGAGAGCCTAATGTGGGGCTCAATCCCAGAACCCTGAGATCAAAAAGTGAGCCAAAGGCAGACCCTTAACCACCCAGGCACCCAGGTTCGCTATTTTCAAAGTGAAATGGTGTGTGACTGCTCTTTATGTTTTTCATATTTACAAAAAAATCAATTAAAGAAACCTGTACAGGGCGCCTGGGTAGCTCAGTTGGTTAAGCGACTGCCTTCGGCTCGGGTCGTGGTCCTGGAGTCCCGGGATCGAGTCCCGCATCGGGCTCCCTGCTCAGCAGGGAGTCTGCTTCTCCCTCTGACCCTCTTCCCTCTCGTGCTCTCTATCTCTCATTCTCTCTCTCAAATAAATAAATAAAATCTTAAAAAAAAAAAGAAACCTGTACAAAGGATCTATGAAGAAAAGAAAGGAGGGAAGGAGGGAGAAAAAGAAAGAACACTTATCTAAACCAGATATGAAAATTGAATGGGAGGCTTATATTCTAATATAAAGCTATTTTTTTCTGAGTGTCAGTGTCTTCCCCTCTGGAATAAAAGTTCTGACAACATTTTCTCTCTGAATGTATTTTGTCAGTAATCAGGTTGATTTGAGTTGATTGCCCTGAATAAACTATATTCTGTTAATTTGGAATTAATTGTGAAAAGGCATGAGATGCCATGAAACCGTTCCCTCCTTTGATACAACTAGAAGAAAGCAAGCAAATCACAGATAATTCAGTCTCTAATAGGCTGGCCAAATGCCCTAAAGGGCAATGTATTTATATACTCCAGCATGTAGTCCATATACTAACCTTTTAAATCAGAAATAGTTGTGTTTTTAGGAAAAATTACAGCTAAAAATAAGTATCTATTTAAGAACTGCCAGAGAAAATATTTCTTTTTGTATTTTCCAATTCAACATTCTTTTAAAAAATCAGCTTTTTAAAATTTCTCCATCATTACATCAGTTTTCAAATGAAATCAAGCTTCCCTTACTTAAGGCCTGATTAGCAAATTCTATTATTCCTGTCCTCTGTTCTCTCCTCCACATCACTCCTCATGAATCACTATCATTTGATGAAAAAGGAGAGGAATAGGAAGTCAAACACTAATCAGTCTAATCTGCAATTTTAACAGTCCTGGAAAAATATCTGGTGTTGAGGACTTTGAAATTAATGACTCCTTAAAAAAAGAAAACAGTATGGAATTGGTGAATCACTATATTGTGTACCTGAAACTAATGTAACACTGTATATTAACTATACGTGAATTAAAATAAAAACAACATAAAATGTAAATAAGTAAATAAAATAGTTGAAACTGCAAAATAAAACAACCCCCTTGTGTCCTAAATAAGAACTTTAATTAAATTTTGCCAACATATATCAACAGCATAAATAATTGAGAGTTAGTTTTAGATTGAGTATGAAATGGAAAAGTTTGGTTTTAATATGGGACTTTCTATTCAATAGAAGTTATTGTCCTTTAACTTATCTTTTAACTTAGCACATAAATACAAATTCATTAAGAAAATTATACACTGACCAAATAATGTAACTATTTAAAAATCTAATAAATTATTCAGTTAGTATTTATTTATTCTCGCTCTATTCTACCTCTTCAATTCTTTACCTTCTTCCTGTCTACTTGCTTTACTTCTTAAAAAAAAAATGTAAAGGAGATTATTTTTCCTTTAGTAAATTAATTTTTAATTAATATTTCCTTTATTTCCAGTGGCTATAGTTTATTCCATTTTAAGAATACAGTAAAAAAAATACAGTAAAATACTACTTGATATTGTGAGCAATGCCAGTAAATTATGCTGTTGGGAAAATTTCCAATTGTAACTAGTCTAGACCTGTGATATTTTGGTGGGTTTAATTGAATGTAAAAGCACTGAAGCTTAGAGTTTTTATAGCCATATATTACATATTTTTAATAGACTATAATACCAGAAATTTTAACATGTAATTTATTTTTACCATGTTTTTTTATTCAGTGCAACCAAAAAGATATTTTTCTTTTATTAGCTTGTTACCAAGATGCATTTAAACCTGTTTCAAGTATAATTTCCCTAAATATTTTATAGTATATTGTAGTTTACTACAATATGTTTTATATGTTATTATAAGCCTACTGTACATTATTTAAAACTGGACTTTTTCTAAAGTTAAAATAATCAACTCCAGTTACATAAAACTACCTGGCATAAGTGATAAAGACCATATGGTATTAGCTAATTCAACATTATCAAGTGAAGAAAAGGGTGATAAAAGATAATAGCTTTTCTCAGAAAAGATTAATGAGAAAATGAGGTTACCCTGACAAATGGATTTAGATTTTCTCACACCTTTTCAAAAACCATGCATTTAATCATTCTTATCTGAGCATATGCAATTTATAAAAAGAAACTAATTACATTAGATATCTAAAATAATATCATTAATGCTTCAGTGTT
The DNA here is from genome assembly GCF_003265705.2 of Callorhinus ursinus. Taxonomy (NCBI): domain Eukaryota; kingdom Metazoa; phylum Chordata; class Mammalia; order Carnivora; family Otariidae; genus Callorhinus; species Callorhinus ursinus. The sequence continues at coordinate 99,112,904 of NW_027397063.1, read as the reverse complement.
CTTTGCATATAATTGAAGTTGCATGAACATGTTTATGATATAACCATCTATTTCCAAAGACTTAAACACTGGAATGATAAAGTTGTGTTTAGACTTGATATCTGGCAAACTAATTCTAGTTGAGAAGAGGACTATTTGTAAGAAAACTTAAAAATGTGATAGTTTCTCATAGATGTTGAAGAGAGATAAATATTGACTAGAAAAAGCCCCCCACTGCAGCAGGACTTGGATATTGTACTGTGTTGAAAAAGAGTGCTGAATAAGGTGGCAAAAGATATGGGTTCATCTTTAGTTAAGGTACTTTCCTTGCTGTGGACCTTGGTTTCCTCCATTATAAAATGAAAGAATGTATGAAATGATCTTAAATTCTTTACAACTATTATTATAGTACCACATGCTTTTTGGCTATAGGGGTAGCAAAAACCATGGATAAAATTTCTGAAAAAAAAAACCCACTTGCTTTCTCTCTAAGACTTGTCTGAAATGACAAGGAAAAATACAAATAGAAGAAAGTCTATGTCATCAGTAGAAGCCATGTACTATCTACATGCCACCAACTTTCAAGGACATCTGCTATATATGATTCAGATGGGGCCAGACAATTGAAGTTCAGAAAAGAGTTTATGTCCTGGGGAGCCCGACAGGGGATCTTCACAGAAAAATGTGTTTCTTCTTCTTAATTTGAGCGCTAAAGGATAGGGGTAAGCACAGGCCAAGAGCTAGGTGAGAGATACTAACCTCTAGGCAGGGAGCTACACAAAGCAAATAAAAACCCCATGGGTGGCAAGTTTCTCTCTCAAGAATCTGCGGACTGAGCTGTGATTGGGAACTTGCCTCTGATACAGCAGGCATCACTACACAGTAGGAGGAGAGACAGGGCACAGCTGCTCCCTGCATGTGTTGGAATAAACCAAACAGAAAGGGGCCTTTACTGTTTGCGCCTTCACCCAATTCAAGGAGGGAAAAAACAATGTTTGTTTAAAAGAGACCTGAGACAAATCCACCAATGGCAATTATGTGGACTTTGCTTGGATCTTGACTCTAATACCTACATTGTAAAAAATTAAACTATGAAAGTCTTGAAACAATTGGCCATTGCTAAGGTGATGACATCTAAATGGAGAGTTGATGGAGGAGTAAAAGTTGGGAGGCTAGGTTTATAAGATTAAAAAACCTATTTTTGCACTACTTTGGTGAGAGTATCTACCAATTTGCAGCTGAAAACATTCTAACTGGTGGGACTTTTAAAAAACCTTTTTAAAATAAATGTTCTCATACTTACAGAAAACTTACATAAATTGTCAAAAAAATGCTATATAACTTCACTCAGGTTCAAATGTTACCATGTTACCACACTTGCTTTCCCATTCTCTCTCCTCTCTCTTGCTGTGTGTATGTGTGTGTGTATGTATACGTGTATACACGTATACATATGTATAAAACACATTTCTATTCTTTTTGAGAGTAAATTGTACACAGAATGCCCCTTTTGCTATAAATAAGACTATCTCAAATAACCTCAGTACAAGTCTCCAAAATCAGGAAATTATTATTGACAGAGTACTGTTATCTAATCCACAGACCCTATTCAGTTTTTCATGATTGTTTCAGGAAAGTTTTATTAACAAAGTAAAAAATAATGTTGAGGCCAATATCCAATCCAGCCTCACAAATTTCCATGTCTGTTTAGTCTCCTTAAGTCTGGAACAGTCTCTCAGTCTTTGTCTCTCATGACACTGACACCTTTGAAAAATGAAGGGCAAGTATTCTGTGGAATGTTCTTTAATTTGAGCTTGTCTAGTGTTTACTTATAATTATATTCAGGTTATACATCTTTGGAAGAGTACCAGAGAAATGATAGGTATGTTTTTCTCTACACGTGTCATTAGGAGAGTCCTGATATCTGCCTTGTTTCTGGTAAGGTTAACGTTGAGCATATGGTTTTAAGGTGTTGTCTCCCAAGTTTCTCTGTTGTAGTTGCTGTTTTTCTATTTGTCATTGTTAATTTATGAAGGGATATTCTGTGACCATGTAAAGGTACCGTTTATCATCAAATTTTCCCTCACTAATTTAGCATGCAATGACGATTCTTGCTTAAATCAATTATTACCATGATGTTTGACCAATGATTATTTTCTAATTCTGTCATTACTTTTGTATGTATTAGTTGACATTCTACTGTGTGGAAGAGCTTTTCCTTTCCCCCAAAATACATATTTTTTGTTTGTTTATATTTGTATGAACTCATAGGTTCCTATGTTGTTAAATGGTTATAAATTTTTATAATAATCATTTTTTGTTCAGCTTGCCCCATACTGGACAGTGGGAGCCCCTTTAAACTGGTTCCTCTATTTTTTTGACATGTGGCCATTTTATTATTATTACTATTACTATTTTTATTACTATTATTATTATTATTACTTTTCTGGCACAACAAAATATTCCTGGCTCATCTTGTGTCTGATCAGCTCCACAGTGGACTTAGCCACTTCTTCAAAGAGTGGGTCCTTTTAGTGGAGACTGGTATTCAGAAACCTAGATGTAGGCATTTAGTAATCTCGTTGCTACTGGAATGCCATTGCACCTAGGTCCTTTCAGCAGAGAGTAGACACGCACACATCTGTATTATCTGTCTATATCTATATATCTCTAATATTAAAAAATACCCATGTGTATAACTCAAGTTCTGATTCAACACAAAAGGGTTTGTTCCAGACCTCCCCCTTTCTTCTGACAGTGAGAAACTGTAATCCCATTATATACATTTACCTTCTTCGACCTTATAATACATATTAATTAATTTTGGAACTGTTAACTTGTAACATTGCGAAAAACAAACCTAGTAATTGGAACTCAATATTAGGCTATAGTTCTTTTTGTCTTTAGGTTTGAAGTTAGTCAAATTACTGTTGCCACATGTGACTTAGGTTAACTCTTTTCTCACTTGCCCCGCTTCAGTGTGGTTATGGTATTCTTTTGAAATAGAGTTAGATTTACTTGTTCTGCTTGTATTCTGTATTTGGGTTTTTCTCCCTTTCTTTTTCTTTCTTTCTTTCTTTCTTTCGTGCAAAACAAGATTCTAAAAGTTAAATCTGCGCACAAAGTTACGTTCACCAAAGTGTCGCTACCCCATCACTTCTATCCTTCCATTCTTTGTACTCTTTCTCACTGGTATCCTGTCGGGAACCAGTATCATTAGTTTCTTGATTGTTTCCTGTGTTTCTTTTTGAGCAAATGAGCAGATGTGTATATATTCTTACTTCTTAGTCTTTCTTGAACAAAGGTAGCAACGATAGGTATTCTCACACTTTGCATTTTTCAGTTTATATTTCTGAAAATCATTCTAAATCAGTCCAATAGAGATCTTCCTCATTCTTTTTTATAGTTGTGTAGTATGCCATTGTATGGTTATACCATAGTTCATTCAACAACAGTCCTACATACGGCAGTTAGATTCCTTCTTTTGCCATTACAAAATAGTGCTGCCATGGGTAACTTTATGCATATATATGTTCTTATTGTTGAAGTGTATGTCCTTAGAGTAAGTTCCTAGAAGTGAAATTTCTGGATCAAAAGATAAATGCATAGGTAGTTTTGTTAGATATTGTCAAATTCCCTTCTAAAAAGTTGGCATCTGTTTTAATTTCTGCCAGCAATTAATGAGAGTACCTACAGACTCACAAACAGAGTGCATTACCCTACATTTTAATTTTTGGCAACGTGACGGGTAAAAATGGTATGTGAAAAAGAGTAGAGCTTTATTTTGCATTTTTCTAATTATAAGTGAGGTTGATCATTTTTTCATATGTTTAAGGGCCATTATTATTATTTTTGTGAATTTTCTATTCCTGTTTCTTCCTATTTTTCTTAGTCTTTTTATAAAAGGTATACAAATGTACAAGAAGTATATATTAGAAGATATATTTATATTTTAAGCATACCAAATTTTCATCTTACACACTAACCTGAAATCATAACTTTTATAGAATTGACAGCAATACAAAATTTGTCTTCCTCCACCAGTATTTTTAAAAAATTAACTTTATTGAATTATAATTTAGATATAATAAAATCTGTGTATTCAGTGTTTTAACATGTGTATAACAGATTTATATAGCTTATATAAGTACCACACCATGAAATTTTTATCACCAAACCTCTAATTTCCCTTGTGACTTCTCTGTGCTATTTGGAAGCATGTGGTCATATTTGAAGATTTTTAGGATATATTTTTATTGATTTCTAATTTTTTTAAAGATTTTATTTATTTATTTGAGAGAATGAGATAGAGAGAGAGCATGAGAGGGGGGAGGGTCCGAGGGAGAAGCAGACTCCCCGCTGAGCAGGGAGTCCGATGCGGGACTCGATCCCGGGACTCCAGGATCATGACCTGAACCAAAGGCAGTCGCTTAACCAACTGAGCCACCCAGGCGCCCTGATTTCTAATTTAAATTCATTATGATCAGAGAATATACTCTATGATTTCAATTCTTCAAAAATTTTTATGACTTGTGTTATGAATCAATGTATGCTAAATCTTGGTAAGTGTTCCCTTTGATGTACACTTGAAAGAAATATATGTCCTGCTCTGTTTGGGTAGACTGTTTTATATGTTTCAAATATGTACACTTTTTTGATACAGTTGTTCAACTTTTCTATATCCTTACTATCTACTTGCTTTATAGGTTACAAAAAGGAGAATATTAAATGTCTATTTCTCCTTTTTCCTTTCAGTTTTATGTCATTAAGATTTTAGAGTCCCCACAATACCATATGTACCATTACTTCTTCCTAAATTTATTTTTACATATTTTATATGATTTTCTCCCCACTGGAGTAAATAGAATGTGTGATTTCCCCCCAGCCATCTATTACTCATGTAAAGAAATATTATTGGTCTCTGTAATGTTTCTGGTTTCTAGTCACTTTACTTGATTCTTTTATTAATTCTGGTTGTTTTATTTTTATTTAATTTCTCATGAGTTTTCTAGGTAAACGATCATATTACATCAGCAGAAGGGTGAATTTATATTCTTTTCCAATACTAATGTCCATTTTTCATCTTCTTGTCATATACATTTGCAAAAATCTCCAAAAAGATGTTGAACAATTAATATTGAAAGAAGCTACCTTTATTTATTTTTGATATTAAAGACAAGTTTTAGGAGCACCTGGGTGGCTCAGTCAGGTAAGTGTCTGCCTTCAGCTCAGACCATGAATCCAGGATCCGAGGAGCCAGACCCACGTCAGGCTCCCTGCTCAGCAGGGAGTTTGTTTCTCCCACTCCCTCTGCCCCTCCACACCTTGTACACACACACATTCTTTCTCTCTCTCTGTCTCTCGAATAAATAAAATCTTAAAAAAAAGACAAGTTTCAGTTTTGTTTTGTTTTGTTTTTAAAGACAAGTCTTAGTATGCCAAACTTAGAATGGTAGTTTGCTTTCGGGTTTGGGTTTATGTCCTTTATCATATTTAGGAAGTTTTCTTTTACTTCATTTAATGTAGAAAATAAAATATTTTTTTCAGAATATATTAAGTATATGTTTTTGCTTTAATTTGTTGTTAATAGATTTTCTGATATTAAACTATCCTTATGTTAAACCCACAAGTTCAATATTGTCTTATTCATTCAACATTTTACTGAATTGTATTTTTAAATATATTTTTAAGTTTTTTACTTACACCTTACAAGTGAAATTGAACTATAGTTTGGGGGGTTTTCTATTCTATTTTTGTTACATTTTGGCATTAATATTATGTTAGCTTCATAAAATCAATTGAAGATGTTTTCATCTTTTTTCTAGAATCTGGAATAGTTTAAATTAATTTGAAATAATCTTTCTTTTTAAAGTTAGAATCCACCTGTAGAATTATCTAATCCTAGTGTCTTTTTAGTGGTAAAATGATCTACTCTTTCAATCTTTTCTGTGTTAATTGGGCTACTAAGTTCTACTTACTCTTAAGTCAATTTTTATAATTAATATTTTTAGTAATAAACCATTTCTTCTGGAATTTCAAATCTTTCTCATAAAATTATGTGTAGAATTCTATTAAGTATTTTTATAGTTAGTTTTTTTCTTAACTGTGATTATGTTTTATCTCTCTTTTTTCTTTCTTAAAACTCTGGGAGATGCTAACACTTTTTTAGCCTTTTCAAAGTCCCGGTTTCGCTCCCTAATTTCTACCACCCTACTCTAGGATTTCCTACTTATATATTTTCTCTTTTATGTATTAGTTTTTAAAACTCATTTTCTTGCATTATTGCCCCCCCCCTTTTTTTCTTTTGCAGAAAAAGTTACCAACTGCTGGTCTACATCATACCGACCATAGCCAAACTTCAGGGGTTCTGGTGAGGGGTCCATTTTTCAATAGGTGTCTGATGTTTTGCATTGCTAAAGTTACACATTTAAGTTTTCATCCTCAATGATATCAAAGTATATCTAAGGAATTGGATGTTAAAAATATAGATTTAAAGGACTATATTTACACGTAGAAATCAGCATTTAAAAAATTCATATCTTTACATTGAACAATTAACTTCTTCATTGAATTTTTTAAAAACTGAATTGACTTCTATTGGATATGAAAGAGTTGATTCAGTTGTCTGGGCCTGCCTTTCCCAGGAGCAAACAGAACAAATTGAATCAGAGGACACCAGGTCATCCCCATATTATTGTTTTTGAAAGAGTGTTAAAATAAGAAAGACTGTTAAAGACTGTCTTGGGAGGTTATTAGAATTTTTAGCTTCTTTGTAATAAAACTTGATCTCCTCAGGTATATATTTTGAGATTCAATTCCAAAGGGTTTTATATGCATAGTCAAGAAAGCCTCTTGCTTTCTTGGTGAAAAACATGATTGTCATCACTAGAGGGAGCTGGTTTTACATAAAATTATGGTAGGAATGTAGAAAAACAAGAGAAGACCTCTTTGTTATCCATATTAAAAAAAGCACAGACCTTTCCAAAATATTCTCATTTTCCACCAATAAATTGTACTTACCAAGTAATTCTTTACTTTAGGAACTGAAAGTTTTCCTCAAAGTACTGTTACCTCTGTTCCCAAGAGGATATTTGATATTCTAAATTTGATAATGAAATAAACATTTTCATGGGGTATTTAATTTCACATAGTAGAATTGATGTTCATGGTCTTTTAATTGTTCTTTAAATTTCCTTCATTTTCTTTAAAACAGAATTCTGTCATTGTTTAGCTTGTACAATATACTAGGCAGAGTTTCAGAATACAGCACAAGTATTTACCATCTGTCCCTTTAAAGAAAAAGTTTGTGGACTCCTACTCTAAAGCATGGTGAGCGCTGTGAATTGTGTAAGACTGTTGAATCACAGACCTGTACCTCTGAAATAAATAATACATTATATGTTAAAAAAAAAAAGTTAGTAGGAAGGGAAAAATGAAGGGGTGGGGGAATCGGAGGGGGAGACAAACCATGAGAGACTATGGACTCTGAGAAACAAACTGAGGGTTCTAGAAAGGAGGGGGCATGAGGGGATGGGTTAGCCTGGTGATGGGTATTAAAGAGGGCACATATTGAGTGGAGCACTGGGTGTTATACGCAAACAATGAATCATGGAACACTACATCAAACACTAATGATGTAATGCATGGTGATTAACATAACATAATAAAAAAATAAAGCATGTTAATAAAAAATATGTATTGGATGAATAAAGGAATGGATGAATGAATGAATGAATAAACCAACTGAGTTTTTCCCACTACTGTGTGGCAGAGAAAGCACTAATATACTAGAGAATCTGAGACATTACTTTGAGCGAAGCAAATTTTCTCTTTTATAATTCTTGTTTCTATCATATTGATGTATGTGAAAAATACCTATTTTGGGGGAAGAATTCTAATCATACCACCAGCTTCGTATGGCATAGTGACTTTTCCCTCTAAGGACAAAAGTACTTCTATATACCATCTCATTGACTATCACTGGCCAATAGTTTTGACTAACTAGAAGATATGACCTGAAACTTACTAAATTCACACTGTTTCCTTGAGAATTCTTAGTTGTAACAAAACTGCTAAATCCCACCATTGATTTAGCTAATTTGTCTCTACACTTTCCCTGGTACATAGATATCAATGCTTACCAATTCTTTTTATTTTTTTAGCCAGCATATAGTACATCATTAGGTTTTGATGTAGTGTTCAACGATTCTTTAGTTGCTTATAACATCCAGTGCTCATCACAACACGTGCCCTCTTTAATACCCATTTCCTGGTTACCCCATCCCCTCTCCCCACCTCCCTTCTGTAACCCTCAGTTTGTTTCCGGAGTCCAGAGTCTCTCATGGTTTGTCTCCCTCTCTGATTTCTTCCCATTCAGTTTTCTCTCCCTTCCCCTGTGGTCCTCTGTGCTATTGCTTATGTTCCACATATGAGTGAAACCATATGATAATTGTCTTTCTCTGCTTGACTTACTTCACTTAGTATAATCACCTCCTGTTCCAACCATGTGGATGCAAAGGGTGAGTATTCATCCTTTCTGATGGCTGAGTAATATTCCATAATATATATGAACCACATCTTCTTTATCCATTCATCTGTTGAAGGGCATCTTGGTTTACCAATTCTTGATGAATATCCTTTCAAGTTGAGCAAAACCCTAATTTAGAACTAGAATTGAAATTGGTAGAACATGTTTAACCAGGGGGTGAAAGCTTAATAGGTAAAAAATTATCTCAAGCAGTTAAAGAACTGGGCATTGTTGATTCATTGACCAGTTTAAACACGCTCACACACACGAACACACAGAATTTCTCTTGCTGACTTAAGTGGCTCACATCAGTTTTTTAAAATGAAAATTATAACTTCCTTTGATAATCTTTTTGGGCTACTAAGCAGAGGTTTTTGGCATTTCTTATATACACCAGAACTTTTCATCTAAAGTTTTTAAAATCATAAAATAATCTTGTCAGTATCTTTGCAGTCTGCTCATGAATCAACTAGAGAAAATGTAAAATATTGCTAAGTTACACAACTGTTCTTTACTTATTCATTAATTATAATTGGACCTATCAACATGAAATAGAAAAAAAAGTAAGGGTTTGATTTAAAAGACAATTGCATCTTTTTCAGAGAAACAACCAACTTGGAAGCCAAAACAAAGCTGACAGTGCCTTTTCTTTCTTTCTGGTCTTAGTAATCAGTGGTAAACAGTATGGGTTTGCTGTTGTGTCTGCTAACAAGAATATGAACAGCTATTATAAGCCACAATTAATTGTTCACTGGGTTTTCTCTATTGAACTTGTTGATTTGAATCACGATAGGGTTTCAAATAACATAACCTTATTCAGAATTTTTAGGTGTCAGGAAAAGTGGAGAAATGTACAACTTGCAGGAAAGGTTTTCCTTAACATGGTCCTGAATGGCGCCATTTTTTGACTCACCCAATGTATTTTAATGAAGAAAGGATGTAGAGATAATTGAAGTCAAATAGCAAATCTATGAAAGCTGACAAGATGTGATTCTTGGAACTCAGGTTGGCTAAATGCCACCAAGCCCTCCAGACTAGTTTTCAAATACTGTATTTTGGACTCCACAAAGACTAAACACTTCAGCCAAACTCTTTTTCCGCTACTCCATGTTTAACCCTGAATATATACTATTAAAGGAAATTTGAACCAGGACTTCTGCCTAACACACAGTTAAGTAATCCAAAGTGGTATGGAATTTATTCCTAAATTATATGTATATCTCTCAGTCCTGAAACTGGTAGCTGGGAAATGGATCACTGTGTTTTCAGTCTTATTTCTTATTGGAAGAGACTGAGGTTTAGGAGACCCAACCAAGTTTGTCAGAATTTTTGTTAATGTGATGTCTATGAATGGACTTCTTGAGGTCTATAAGATCTTGAAAATGGCACAATAATCTTTATGCTATGTATATCTATGCTGGTATAATATCAGTGATTTCACCAGATTCTCAAAGCAGTCCACGAAACTAAAAACGTTAAAAGTGATAGGTAAGGCTATTAAAATAATTATCTTATGGAAAGGTAAACTGTTCTACTTCTCTCTTCATGGTAATTCTGTAAATTGGCTAAGTAGCATAGTGGAAAGATTAATACAGATTCTGAAAACAGCCAGCCAGCGTTCCAGTCCCATCTCTGCCACTTAATTAGCTTTATGTCCTAATGTTCTCTACTTCAGTTTCCTCGTCTGCAAAATGCAATGTAACAGTACCCACCTCATAGGACTGCTGTGAGGAATGAATGAGTTAGTACTTATAAAGTGCTTAGTCCTTGCTATGTGATAAATATATTTATTAAAAGCTGTCAACAAAAATTCCTGGAATGCAAAGATTTAGTCAGAGACGAGGGAAAGCTTTATTACCATACAATTTGCAAACCACGGAGACACATCCTTTGGCTACAAACCGAAAGTATGCTCCATAAGGGAAGGAAGGTTTGGGCTTGGGGTGAAATAGGCAAAAACTGCAAGTTCTGTGCCCCTTATTGAGGTTGGTCAGGCTCAGGTCCCAAACAACAACATCCTTTTGTGCCTCGGTGGTCAACCTGAATGAGGGACAAGCCCTTCTGGAGTGTGAGATCTCACAACCTTCATGAGAGAAGACCCTCCTGGAGGGTAGGATTCCTACTCAGGCAAAAAACTCCTGAGACCTCAACCAGAAAAATGTGCGTGGTCTTGGATGTGAGAGGACTCTCCTGAGTATCTCCTGACACTGGTGAGGAGCAACTGAGCTCACGGGGCTCTTGCAGGTCCCTGATGCAATGGTTTGAGAGGATGTGGAGAGGGGTTCAGGAGTCACTTTATATCCCACTTCTGACATTAAGGAATGTCAACAAAAATGCCTGGAATGCAAAGATTTGGTCAGAGGCGAGGGAAAACTTTATTGCCATACGGTTTGCAAACCAGGGAGACACAGCCCTTGACAACAAACCGAAAGCATGCTCCAAAGGGGAAGGAAGGTTTAGGCTTGGGGTTAAATAGGCAAAACCTTCAAGTTTTGTGTCCTCATTGAGGTTGGTCAGGTTCATGTTCCAAAAAGCAACTTTAGGGGCAGAGACAACAGGATACAGCTCACTATTTGTGGTAGCAGCTTGAGGATGTGGCAGCCTCTGAAGTGCATGGTAGGATGTGTTGCAAGGGTTTTTCTGTGAATTTTGCGGAATTTTGTGCAAGCTTATCCCCCAGGTTGTGCTGACTGGTCATTCAGCCTCATGGTCGTTAGACCTGATTAAAATTTTACTTTCTCTCCCTCGACATGAGGGAACCTATCTTGTCTGTTAGCTGTTGCTGTACAATTATTAGGGTCTTTTGTTCTCAAAGCTCACCCCCCAAAAAAGGTTATATATGTATATATATATGAGGCAAAACATAGGCATATATTTATATATAAGCACATATATGAAAAAAACATTAAATACCCCAGAATTCAGATGATGAAACTGTTTTAAGGGTTTTGCCTAAAATTACTTTGTAAGGGGAAGAACTAGGTCTAAACTTTGGGAGAGTTGTTTATTTTTTCCATTTAAGGTTTGCTGGTTGTTGGCCCTATGGATGGCTCTTAGCTTCCATTCCTTTCTATTCTAACCTGCCCAATGTTTCACTTTAAAATCACCTTCCATAGGTGCCTGGTTGGCTCAATCAGCAGAGCATGTGACTCTTGATCACAAGGTTGTGAGTTTGAGCCCCATGTCCAGCATGGAGTTTACTTAAAAAATTTTTTTTTTAATAAAACCCCCTTCCACCCCATTCTGCTTGCAAACCTTCACAATATTCCCTTTATCTAGTTTGGATCAAACTAAATTTTTTGACAAGAGCCAGATTAAGGTTTACCCGTAATAAGGAATTGGAGTACTCATCTGTGAGAGATGGTGGATTAGCAATGGCATACTAAAATAAAATGTGTTTATCCAAACTCCTCTCCTGGAAGTTAAAATAAGGTACCTTGAAAATACCTTTAGAATAAGGCAAAAGGAGAGAATTTCATCCAGATGTTCCCTCCCACAGGTGCTCCCACACATACTTCCATACCACACACACACACATACACACACACACCCTTCCACCTCCAACTATCTCAATCCAAGTTGCTCTGGCTAATTTCAGTGTTTCTTTTGCTGAAAGGAATGTGTCATTTGTGGCAAACTCTCAATTTTTCTTGACAAGAAAGGAGAGATTGATCCCCACTGCCTGGGGTCTTTTTTCTCCCTTCTCCACACAGCTCTCAGCTGCAGGACTGTAAACTGTTGAACACCTACTTAAAGAAGAAAAGTTTGAAGGGACACCAATTATCAACCCACGCAAGAGCCCAATTTATCATCCTTCTTGGGTGCTCTTGAATCTTCATCTAGCTCTCCTTCTGACTATGAATTATGAAATCTTTTGCTATATAATCCTGCCTCACCTGGATTATCTCTTACTGCCTGGAGTAAAATTCATGCCCACATTCCAGTCCATCAGGCTCTCTTTCTGTCCCCCAGCCCTCATTCTTTTTCATCTGAGCTATCCCAAATAGTGGAAGTGGTTTTCTTTTCCATGACTGCCAGAATTAGGTACTAGTACAAAGTCCACTGGTAAACTCATTACCAGGCAGAAGTAGCTTTGAATCCCGGTTCCCCTACTTGCCTGCTGTGTGATCTAGAGAAGATTATTTACTCTCACTGAGCTCCCTTGTCTTTTTCATCTATGAAACTGGAAAATAACATTTAATTCAAGGGTTGATATAAGGATGAAATAAAATAACATACAAAAAAAGACTCTGGCATAGAGCATCTACTCAATAAATGTTAGGTTATTTCATTAAACTGTAGCTAAATATTCACTTTACAAATATAGTCTATTATGTTTTGAGCGTTTTATAGTTTACACAAAGGGTTTTTATATACATCATTGTATTTGTTCCTCATGATGATCCTGTGAAACAAAAAACATGATTCTTGTCTTATGGGTAAGGAAACTGGGTGTCACAATGATTAAATGGTTTGCCGCCGACCACACAGCTAGTGTCAGAGCTGGAACTGAAATATATTTCTTTTGATTTGAAATAGTTTTCCCTTTCAACTGTACCACATTGACATTTAAGAAACTTATAATGGATTAGACAGTGGTTTTAAACCCAATGTTGGCCCTGTTTATGTCACTTACATTAATGATGCTCAGCTTCTTCATCTGTTAAAAAAAAAGGCAGAACCAGACAATTCTTTAACCCCTTTCCAAGTTTTAAAATGTTTGGTTATACAGTTCTAATACTAAGCAAATTAAAATTCTCCCAACTTCCATTGCATCTGAAATATTAAGGCTGACATATTTTTCTTATTTAGAATGAAGAATTACTCATGGATAGATTCTTCTTTAATCATAGATTATTGCTTAAATGGTCTTTTCCTTTTTTTTAAGATTTTATTTATTTATTCATAAGAGACAAAGAGAGAGAGAGGCAGAGGCAGAGGGAGAAGCAGGCTTCCCGCGGAGCAGGGATCCCGATGCGGGACTCCATCCCAGGACCCTGGGATCATGACCTGAGCCGAAGGCAGCCGTTTAACTGACTGAGCCACCCAGGCATCCCTTAAATGGTCTTTTCCTAAGAAGAACTGGATGAACCTCAAAATCGTAGTGTAAGAATGTGTAATTATGTGATACAATGTTATTAAAGCAATTCGTGAAGTTTTCCCAAAGGTTTACTTTCTCTTCCATAAAGTTCTTTGGTCTCGATTAAAAATGGAGGAACTGAAAACTGGAACTGCCAGCATGTAATGTTATCATAAATTACTGTATATACTAAGTCACTCTCATAAAATTTTTATGTTTAATACATTCTTTCCAACTAATAATTGCTTTCTGTTGTTTCCAAGAATTAATGTGAATAAAACATAAAGTATTACCTTTTTCACCCGGATGGTTTTGGCTTCTCTGTTTACATATAGCCTTTTAAAAGAAGTGGAAGAGAAACGTATTTCAAAACAGACACTGGACTATGAGTGTTCTCTTTCCTTTCTTGGCTAATAGCATCATCGTTTATCTGCAGTTTAGAAAACTTGGATCACTCTGAATTTTCCCAATTCCATGACTTCACCTATGCCCAAATATTCCCAGATTTAATCTGCCACTAAAACATCCCTTGATCTGATGGCTTCTCGGCACCACCAAGGCCGTAGTCTCCTGTTGGACTGTTGAAATTCATTTCTTTTGGGCCTTCTTGTCATCAGGCTCTCACTCTCTCCTTTCCAAGTGATTTTCCTAAAACACAAATTAATCATTTCCCCCTGAAGGGTCTTAGAAAACCCTTCATTGTTTCCTTGTTTCCTTCCTCAGAACTCTTTCCTCCTAGCTAATGACCAAACCTCTTTTTTTTTTAATTTTTTTATTGTTATGTTAATAACCATATATTACATCATTAGTTTTTGATGCAGTGTTCCATGATTCATTGTTTGTTCATAACACCCAGTGCACCATGCAAAACGTGCCCTCCTCAATACCCATCACCAGGCTAACCCATCCTCCCACCCCCCTACCCTCTAGAACCCTCAGTTTTTCAGAGTCCATCATCTCTCATGGTTCGTCTCCCCCTCTGACATACTCCCCTTTTCTTCCTCTCCTGTTATCTTCCTCTTTTCCTTTTTTCTTAAAATATGTTGCGTTATTTGTTTCAGAAGTACAGATCTGTGATTCAACAGTCTTGCACAATTCACAGCGCTCACCGTAGCACATACCCTCCCCAATGTCTATCACCCAGCCATCCCATCCCTCCCACCCCCAACCACTCCAGTAACACTCAGTTTGTTTCCTGAGATTAAGAATTCCTCATATCAGTGAGATGACCAAACCTCTTAACGTAGTTTCTTCATGATTTGGTTTTAGGGTCCTTCTCTTCAATCTTATTTCTGGACCCCGCTACTAGACACCTTATACATGAATCAGTCACACAAAATTCTACTTAGGGATCCATGTCTTTGCATGTTTTTCTTGTTTGTTATTTCTGTAAGGCTCTCCCTGACTGCCTCCCACTGTGGAGAACCCCTGCTCATCCTTTCACTGCAATTCAAGTATTAGTTACTTTGAGAATATTCCTCTGGCCTTCCCTTCTACCAAAGCAGAGTTAAGTAACCTATCTCTCTGTGCGTGTGTCTTCTATAGGATTTCTGCTGCACTTTAATCAATTATTTACCTGTCCATATTTCTCATTAGACTGTGAGATCTTGAGCCTATATCTGATTCATTTTATATCCTGCAGCCAACAGTATGCCTTGTACATATTAGGTTGTAAAATAGACATATATTGAATGAATAACAAATACAGAAGTTTAGTATTGACCCCAAAGTTTATCGAGCATATTCCTCACTGGTCCCTAAATCAAAGAAAGAGTCAGCAATGTTAGTGACTTAAAATAGTTGGCAATAATGGCACAAATGATGGTGTGAGCACTTAATGAATAATATGGACCACAGACTGACAAGGCTTATGTATATGACTAATGACCAACTAAACGCTTATACAGTAAGAGCTATAAATTCAGCGGCAGAGACTATTTGGTGAACTAGAGTGATTTGGTGAAGGTTTTTGACGGAGTAATTTAAGCCAATGTGGAAAAAGTATCTAGGATTTCAGAGCTAAAGAGCAAGGGAGGGGCGCCTGGGTGGCTCAGTCATTAAGCATCTGCCTTCGGCTCGGGTCATGATCCCAGGGTCCCGGGATCGAGCCCCGCATCAGGCTCCCCGCTCAGCGGGAAGCCTGCTTCTCCCTCTCCCGCTCCCCCTGCTTGTGTTCCCTCTCTCGCTGTGTCTCTCTCTGTCAAATAAATAAATAAAATCTTAAAAAAAAAAAAAAAGAGCAAGGGAGAAGGTGTTGGAAAAAGAGGGAAATGTGATGAAAGGCATAAAGACAGAATCAAGTAGGGTTCATACAACAGTGAGTTGACAAATTATGCTAGGCTGGAAAATGAGGATGTGGATGTGGCCACATTGTGTGTGGCTCTTTGTGTTGCTCTGTTAATAACAGATCATATCTGGAAAGCAGGGGTAGGCCATGGCAATACATTTGGATAGGGAATTTTTGTAATAGGAGTTGTGCCATCGAAAGAAAAATATTTGAACATTGATACGACTGGAAGGCTCCTGCTGGTGCATTTCAGGACTTGCCCTAAGGCTGAGTCAGTAAAAATGATAAAGAAGACTGTGGAATTGACAGAGTTAGTGTTCAATTAGACATGGGGCTGTTGGTTAAAGAAAACAAAACAACTCAGGTTCAAATTGGGAGAATCAAGTAATAGTGGTAATAATGATAGTACATATTGAGCACTACTACGAATCACATGTTTGATGTTTATTTTTAATACCTACTTAAAAAACTTCAGGTTAACTGTTGCCCCATTTATTAAGTGATAAAAAGAATGACATTCAGGGAAGCTAAGTAACTTGCTTTGACTTAGACCCTGATCTCTTACTTCAGTTCTTATGATAGAATCCTTATCTTACTGCCTATGCCCTAGATATGATCATCTGCCCAGGACCAAAAAAACCTCAAAACCTCAAAATCAAAACCAAAAAACCCTAAACCCTCAGCTGAGACCATCTTGTAGCACTTGCAGTATCACTAGGATAGAGGGTATGGTTTGGCCAAACTTCTTTTCTCCATTTGTTTTTGGATTATCGCCCCCCTCCCCAAGCACCATGTTTAGCTTCCAGTTTCTGGTCACTCCCAATGCGACTTTACTCTATTGCTCACAAGCGTGTCTTCTGGAAGCAGCATTCAAAAACAAAACAAAACAAAACAAAACCAACAACAACAAAAAAAACCCAAGGGAAGTCAAATAGAGCAGCCAACTCACAGAGAATAATGAATTTCCTCGTTCATTGTGAATCACCAGTGCAATCTCCAGGCAGAGATATTCATCCCAATATTGAAAATGTGGGATAGGAGTTTAGGAGGTAGATCACAACTACAGAGTACAGGCTTTAATCTAGAGGAATTTACTGACGGAGCTGGAGCCAAATGGGAGCTCCCAGGGGTAGAAGCGAGCAGGATGGAAGACTGAAACGAAAGCAGTACGTACCGCTAGGGGGCAGCCTAGAAAGGGAAGCCATCAGGAGAAAAGGAGCAAGAGAGGGAAGTGATGCAGAAACTACAGGAGGTGTCTTCGATGATGGGGTAGTCAAGAATGTCAGTTCTTGTGAAAGGTCAAGGAGGGTAGGAGTAAAGAAAAGATGAACTAACTTGTAAATCAGGAAATAATCGGTGACCTTTGAGATTGTGGCTTTCGCAGTGTGCCTAAGGTTTGACATCCTCTTAATCACCCGCTGTTTAGTTCAATGGCTTAAATAGAAAATTATTTCTAGGCTTAAACTGTAAACTGGAAAAATATCAGCACAAGTCAAAACGTTTTTGCCAGTATAAACCACCATTGGTCCAAAAAAAACTATGAAATAAGTAATGCTTACATACAGTCTTTATGTGCCAATTCCTCCCTGCAAATTAGTACCTTCTTTCTGTGACTGCTTATGTGTAAAGCTGCACCCATTCCAAAAACTGTATATCTGCTTCCTCCCTCATCATTCTTTTATTCATCCATCCATCCATTCATTTATTCATTAGTTGAGTAAATAAACATTTATGACTTGTCATTTCTGTCTGTTGTTTCAATAATGCAATGAAAATATTTATGTTATGGAAGTTCTCTCATCTCTGCCAAAAAGAGTAGAAGCAAAAGAGCTGAACTTTCTTTGACAAGCCATAACAATATTGTGTTTTATTTTCCACAATGCAGATTAAGAATAATAAAGTAGAAGGAGACCCTAAGAAAATCCAAGGAAAAAAAGGTCTTTTCCAGCAAAGAGTATATCTTCAGAGAGCATTTATGGCTTTAATTTCAGATTTAATCAGAGGTTTTGTTGGCCCAAATTATTATGTTGACATTTGCCTTTGAGGTCAACAACCTCCCCTTTCTAATATTTAATCTATTTTATTGCACCGAAATGCTTCCCCATTCTTTTGTCTCCTATCAAAATCTATTCAGAAAGTGGCCCCGGTCAGTCATCAATGCATATTTTAACTGGAAGTCTTTAGAGTATTTGCATTTTATGCCTTCATTCCAATCATTGAGTAAATAGACTTTCTCTCTTTAAAGAAATGTTAGGATCATCGGTGAGATGGGAAAAGAACTATCTTCAAAGAAGTGCTCCCAGAGCCCCTAATATTATGTAACAAGAAAGGCAGATCTCCCAATTGCCTACTACTTTCCTCCAGTATAGCAAAATGAGGCTTATACAGTTAATCATTGCTCACAGAAATGGCAAAATGTAAAGGAGATACTTTGAAGAAAAGCTTCAAAAATTATATAATCCTTTGGGAGGTTTTTTTGAGGGCTCACTTTTTTTAATCACTTGTCTTGGATCATATACAATGGCCTCAGTATATTGACTTATTTTCTATCAGCTTTCACAGCTGAGAGTTATTTCTCTTCAAGATGATGTTATAACCAAGGATTTTAAAAAAATCACCTCATAATTTTTTGTTTAATGATAATAAGGATGGTCTCTTCAGTTGTTATCCTAGAAAGATCTTTGTAGGGAAGTCATCAAAGCCTGTTTTGGGCAAAGCCAATCTGAACCACACGCTGCTATATCTTTTAATGTTTCCACTATAGTTAATGATACTGTATTATATATTTGAAAGTTACTAAGAGACTAGATCTTAAAAATTTCCATAAATTTTCAGTACTGGATGCTGGAGATATCATATATTGATATTTAAAATGTATTCTAATGGTTTTCATTCCCCAAAAAGCAAATGACTTATTTAGCTATAACGCAAAATGTAACAAATAGGCATGAGTTTCTTTGAAATACTGTCCTTAGTTTGCAGTTTAACATTTTATTCATTTTACCTTGTATTAATCTAAGAAGTAATTGAGGTCAAATGTCAAGTGTTTTAGAACCAACTTCCATCATAATTGATCTTGCTTTCTACTTTATTTTCTGGAGTTACTATTAAAATGGGATACTTGCAAACCTGGATGAAATCTTACAGAATAAGTTATTTATTCATTTATTCAACAAATGCTTACTTAAAAAGCTTCTTTGGTATGACCCCAGGGCAGATGTTAGGCAATGATATGCCTGCTCTCATAAAACTTGAAGCTAGCAGAGTTACAACAAAACAGAACAAATAGTTAACATCTATTAAGCACTTACTCTGTGGAGGGCATTTTTCTAAGGGCTCTCCATGTTATCTGTCCATGTTTAATCCTCACAACTCCATTTGGTAGGGACTATTATTGTTCCCATTTTACAGATGAAGAAATAGCAGTACAGAACTGTAAGGTGATTGGTCACCCAGCCTAGTAAGTGGTAGAGTCAGAACTTTAACCCCTGTAGTTTGGGTCCAGGGCCTGCCGCTCTTAAACAAAGGAACCACACACAGAACTATAAAATCACGACTAAGCTAAGCCTTATGAAGGAGAGAGGTACAATGCTACAAGAACATATAATGGTTGATTTGGAAAAATGGGGAACCTGGTCAGTGGCTCCTGATATCTTAAGAATGAGCTGAAGCTAACTAATCTCTCATTTTTTTTTTTAAACTGAGGAATAATTGACATATTACCTTATCTTAGTTTCAGGTGTACAACATAATGATTAGATATTTGTGTATATTGCAAAATGATCACCACAATAAGTCTAGTTAATGTCAGTTACAAACTGTTTTATTGGGATGGGAACTTTTAAGATCTACTCTCTCAGCAACTTTCAAAAATGCAATACAGTATTGTTAACTATAGTCACCATGCTGTACGTTACATCCTCATGACCTACTCATGTTATAACTGGGAGTTTGTAACTTTTGACCCCCTTCATTCCATTTTTCCCACTCTAATTTAAACAGTGGAGTGCTCATGAGTAAAAGCCATTTCTTTTTTCTTTTTTTTAAGTAGGCTCCACACCCTGCATGGAGTCCAACATAGGGCTTGAACTCATGACCCGGAGATCAAGACCTAAGCTGAGATCAAGACCTGAGCTGAGATCAAGAGTCGGACGCTTGACCGACTAAGCCACCGAGATGCCCCAGTAAAAGCCATTTCTTCTTGTTTTGCCTATTTCAGAGAGGAAAAGTCAAAGAAAAGTGGTGCCTAAATTGCCTAAATATATTCAAGATACACTTCACACAGCGTAAGTCACCTCTCTTGAACTACAAGGTTCTCTTCTCCTGGAAATCTCACTCTATTTTTTCTTCCTAGAGAAGCTGTTTGCAATGAGTCTATGGTAAAGCAATAGAAAAAAGACCTAAGACAGAGTGCAGAGTTTCCGATTCCTTTCTGAGAGACACTTGGCGCCTTGGGGATGGAGTGTGCCCCAGCAAGAACGCATTTGTGGTCCAGTAGAATGCACCTACAATGAGTTGTGAAATTTGTCATGGAAGTCTAGATATAGCACGCTAAAGCAGACACATATACTGCTGTAGAAATATGCAATGTCTTTCTTAAGAATGTTGGCAGAAAAAAAAAAAAGAAAAGAAAGTTGGCAGTAATCTTGGATTATTTGTTTAAAATCTTTCCTCTCTACTCAAGAGTTTTCTGTCTTTGTAAGAT
Source organism: Callorhinus ursinus (assembly GCF_003265705.2). NCBI lineage: Eukaryota > Metazoa > Chordata > Mammalia > Carnivora > Otariidae > Callorhinus > Callorhinus ursinus. The sequence continues at coordinate 99,092,326 of NW_027397063.1, read as the reverse complement.
CTTAAGAGGTGCTTGGAAATTAAAACTCATTAATAGCCCCAGAGATAAGACTCCACTTGGTATGTTTACTCAGAATTTGTTCCCCATCAACATTTTGAGATATTAAATAAAGATAAAGCATATTCATATGTGAAAGGAGGGTTTGAACTTGACCCCTTTGCTGATTCATGAAGACATTATGATTTTGGAAAGTCCCTCTCCTAAAACAAAGAATATTAACATCTTGGACTCATTCCCATCAGTCAATTCTTGCTTCTTCTGTTTGCTCCTCAAAGAGGCTCTTGGTGGAAATGGTGGGCACTGTACTTTATGGTTTAGGAAATAGTTTCATAATCTTCATCACCTTGGTCCTCCCAACAACTGCACCACAGGGGAAAAGCAGTGTGGCTGTGTTTGTTGATGTCATTTCTTCCTCCTCCTCCTCCTCCTCTTCTTCTTCTTCTTGTTATTATTATTATTATTATTATCTTTATTGTACAAATGGAGAAACTCAGACAGTTAAGTGGTCTAACCAAGATTACATGACTCCAAGTGGAGAAACCATGCCTTGCACCAAGGTCTTTGTAAATACTATGAATGTAATATAGTACTATAAATACTATATACTATAAATACTATATAATCCCCTGTATAAGTTAATAAACAGTGACCGCTCTACTGGCTCAGGGAGGTCGGTTGGCATTCAGTCTCTGCCTGAATAACAGTTCAGCGAAGTACACACGTATAGCATCCACAGCTTCCAAACTGACAGGTGTGAGCATTCCTACAAAACCTGCCTGGTGGCAGTAGTGCTGGGGTTGGAAGAAGTTGCTCCTTAACATTATTAATGTAGGAGAGACCATCCAGAAATTCTTATCCATTTCTTTCCCACCCAGCTTAGTACATTTGCAAAGTTAGGAATGAAAAAGGATGATGCCTCTAATTAAATCCTCATTTCTTTCATTCACTCATTCCACTGTTTCAGTCAAATAATATTAGGTGTTTGTGACATCCAGCGTGTCGAATATGCCAGGATCCTCTTTATCCATTCATCTGTTGAGGGGCATCTCGACTCCTTCCACAGTTTGGCTATTTGCGGACATTTGATAAAGAAGATGTGGTACATTTATACAATGGAATATCACTCAGCCATCAGAAAGGATGAATACCCACCATTTGCATCCACATGGATGGAACTGGAGGGGATTATGCTAAGTGAGGTCAGTCAAGCAGAGAAAGACAACTATCATACGGTTTCACTCATATGTGGAACATAAGCAATAGCTCGGAGGACCACAGGGGAAGGGAGGGAAAACTGAATGGGAAGAAATCGGAGAGGGAGACAAACCATGAGAGACTCTGGACTCCGGGAAACAAACAGGGCTACAGAAGAGAGGGGGTGGGGGGATGGGGTAACCAGGTGATTGGTATTAAGGAAGGCATGTGTTGTGATGCGCACTGGGTATTATCCGAAACTAATGAATCACTGAAAACTACATCAAAAACTAACGATGTACTATATGCTGACTAACTGAACATAATAAAAAAATAATATGCCAGGATCCTAATGGTCACCCTAGTGGGGAGAGGAACAGGTAAATCAGGGAGGACAGTGCAGTGTGGTTAGTACTGGGATAGAGATACTCATGGCAGGAAAGGCAGAAAGAGGAGGGTCATTTAAATCAATTGGGGGTTGGTCAGGAAAAGCTTTGCAGAATAGATGCCATTGCAGTATATTGTATCTGATTGCTTCAAAATATTCTTGTAAAAAATAATTGCTAAAAAAACAAAAGCAAAAAACCTGTAGCCCTAACCTAGTCAGCTACCACCATGCCTGAGGGTAAATCCCGTGTGTGGCAGTGGTCACAACAGGAACAAGGAGGCCAGTGGTTGTTTGAGGGCAAGGCCAAGCTTAGCCATCGATGGTGATCTCTGCTAGCTCAATAATCTACCCCCCTCACTATCTTTTAATTTAAAATAAAAGTGGGGGGAATACCTGGCAAGAGACTAATGGCCTCTCAGGATGATAAATAAGATCTGGGACCTGGGAGGCTAAAAGCCAGGTGTGGCTCCCTTCCTCAACCTTCTCTCATGATACAGGAGATGGGGGGAAAGAGCTGAAAATTTGGTATTGTTTGGACTGACACATTAGCTCTAGCATTTCTTTTAGTTCCTTAAATCTCCCTGCTCGTGATTTCCTTCTCTTTGTCCACTTCTAGCATTTTAAAAGCACTGCTATCTAGATGGAACCTAATCTTGGAACTCCACCCAACCCCACTCAATCCCCATAATATGAGTCGTAAACTAAGCAAAATTGTTTAAAAAGGCTTCTGCTGCAGTTGGATGGAAGGCGCTCTACTCCATCTTCTTGGTGTCTTCACAATCTATTTCAAGTGCCAAGTCACAGAATATATATCACTCATTACAGTAACTTCTGGATTATATTCTCTGAGCTCTTCATCCATACTTTTAGACCTACTGGAGGAGCTGATATCTGATATCTGGGGTCCTTTGGAACTGTTAGCTGATACATAAACCCTTGGATTTTTCCCTGAAGTATGTTGTCCCATAAAGACTGTAATAATTTTTTCTAATTAGGTATGGCTGTCTTGGCAGAGCTTTTTAATTAGCTATGGAAGTCTTGGCAAAGTTTTCCTGTGGTTCCCTTTGAAGCCACTGCTGGTCACTCATTCAGCATATGTTTGCAGATCACTTGTGCTTGCCGGGTGCTGTGTATTGAAGGGAGGCCCTCAAGAAGCTTATAGTTTGGTGACGAATACAGACAGGTGAACAAACTTCTTCAATACACTCAACTTCGTCATTCTAGAGGTAATTTCAGAAGACTAATTGATTATGTAGATTATTAAACATAGGAGTAGTCCAAAGTATTTTTCATCTTGGCCACAAAACTTGCCTGTGAGTACTTTTTAGGGCACTTAACTGAGGTTTTCCTTGTACTTCTAGAAAAGATGCCAAGGATTTTAATAATATCCATAATGGATGTTTCTATCTGTACTGAAGTAGAATTATAATTAATCACGTAAGGAAGAAAATCCTGAAGAGGATCTTTTGAAAAAGAAATTTTATTTCTTAACATAGAATAAAAATAGATGGCATACAGGGACACCATGTTAAAAGCAATGGATGAAAGAAACACTGACATGCATATTTTAGATTGTTGGAAAGAAAGGAAAAAGAATGTACTAAAACGCCTAAAGAGTATATTGCATAGATTAGCCATGTCAATGAGTCTATGATTTTATGTAGCTTCTACTTTTATGTTTTCCTTCTTGTGGTAGGGAGGCTCTAAAATGTCCCCCCAGTGATCCCTGCGTCATGGTATTTATTAACTCTACTGACCTTTTTTCCTATCACTTACCACCATTCGATATATATTTTGTGTTTATTTGTTTGATATTTTCAAACTTGGTTTTTTTTTTTTGTCCACATTTCACTAGGATACAGGCTCCAAGAGAGCGAGGATTTAGTCTATTTGGTTGTCTGCTCCAGGAGTTAGAACACTGCCTGATAACCAGGGGTGCTCAGCAGACATGTCTTGAATGGATTGAATGGGTGAATAAATGAATGAGTGAAACAAGACAATGACATGTATCCCTGATATATTTAATGTGAAGTTCTAAAATAAGTTATTCTTCTTGCAGAACTCCTCCAGGGTAACTGCATCCTTTGACTACAAAACAAGCGTAACAGTAGCAGTTACCCTTGCCTCTGAGAGAAGTTAATGCTCCTTCAGATTTTCATATGAAAGGGTTTGCACACCAGCTACTCTGGACACACATTCTCTTTTTAATTTGATTTTTCAAAAAGAAAATGCTACCTAAGATTAAAGAACAGCTGCCCCTCCCCCTGCCTCCACATTCCAGCAGACTCACATTATTGCTTTGACTTTTCGCTGAAGAATCCGTGGTGAGGTTCACATGCCAAGCCCGTGTTACGACTCCCCTGCCCTGCTGGCATCTGGAAAGCTTCCAGACCCATAGCTGAGAAAAGCAGAACTTGGAGGCAAAGGAGAAGCAAAGTTGCCCAGTTATGTTTCTCCATAATGTGAGGCTTTGTTTTGGGATAACAGTTGGGATTCCTGGGTTGGATTGGAGAAGGGATTTGTGAATAATTTCATATGAAATGAAACTAAACAATAGCAAACAGTGTTAAGTGGTCTTCCTACTGTAGACTAAAAACTGATTTGGGATTGCTAAACTTTTGAAAATGGCTTGAAATAATTAAGATCAAGTAATACATTTCTAAGTGTTTCTGTGTGTGAGAGTGGTATAAATTACTAACCCAAAGTTTTAAAGTGGGATTTTTTAGAAACATTTTTTTTTTTTAGAATTACAATGGGTATTTCTTCTCTCTGATGGATTTCTTTCTTTATGGAGAACAGGAGATGTTATAGCTTCCTTTTCTTCTCTCTTTGTAAATACCTTGTTTTCTAGGTGAAGCCTGTTAGCAGTAGCACAAGCTGAATCCTGATTTTCTAGCTACAAAGAATGATCTGAAGAATGATGAAGATTAGCTCATTCTTGAGTAGGTATGCACAGAGGATCCCTGAGAGGCACCAGCTCACCTTCTTCCTTCTTCCCTCCCCCAGGCAGAGACTCAGCTCGCAGCACCGGCCCAGAAACACTGGTTGTTACATCCAACCACTCTCTGTTCTGAATAGGTTGGTAGGTGTTCAGATTAGTTGTCTGCGTCATACTAATTTTTAAATATTGTAGCTATTGTTCTTCACAATGGCCCTGAATTCCCTTTGTGGATTCAACTGGCTCAAGAGATACTTAAGACTAAAGATGTAACCTCAGCAGTAGAGGCTGGCTCAGGGGTGGGCCAGTGAGGGGGTCTCAGTCCAAGCAGAAGGAATCTCAGACATTGGCTGGGAATTCCAGGACACAAAAACTCTTACTTGTTAGATGGTGTGAAGTGCAGTTGTGAGGGCTGAACTTGCTGTAGTCACTTTATCACCATGAGGAAAATTAGCCTGAGGAAGAAGCTGATACAAGGGGAAGAACAGAGCTGAGTATAATAGAAAATTGGAGATGGAGTCCTGTACAAATTGCACCTGAAGCATACTCTATCTCCGAACCTTTTGGGCTACATGAGCTAATATATTCCCTTAAATGATGTGGCCAATTTCATATGGACTTTTTATAACTTGAAACAAAAATAACCAACTGATAAAGGAGGAATTTATTACGAGGGAGGTTGAGAGTAACATTTTTACACTGGATGTCCAAAGACTTACAGTAAAGAAGCTACAATTTGCTGAGTGTCTATTATTTCCCAGTTACCTTACATGGTTGTTAAGTTTAATATCTAAAACAGTCCTATGAGAGGAGGGATATTATCCCATTTGCCAGATCAGCCAGCAAGATGATCAAACCAGAATTGAAACCCAGGACCACCTGACTCTAAACTTTGATGACACCCCCAGCATCCCATGCTTGCACTACACTGCTTTAGGTGACTGGGTAGGGACCCCAGGCTGGGTCACAGCACAGACTCTTTTGAGAATCTGTTGAGATTCACTGACACTCTTATGAAAAACAGACTTCATGCTCATAAAACAAGTACAGTGTCAGAGGGTTCATAGACCTCTGTGAAAGCCATCATGCATCTCTTTATTGCCCCTCGCCCCAACTCCCAGTTTAAAAAAATCTAGTGTACTCTTTTTAGAACCATGGACAATTTTAAGTTACAGAAGTGACATAATCTGATCTGCATTCTGCAGACATAATTCTGGTAGCTTCCGGAGGGGAGAAGAGGGCATAGTGGCTGCAGGCAGGAAGCTGAGTCAGCAGTTTCGGGCAGACCTGCATGGGGCTGGCTACGGGGGCCGAGGAGTGGAGGAGGGCAGAGGAAATGTGCAGTGTGCAGGATGAGAGCCAGCAAAGCAGAAAGACCTTACATGAGGTGACTTGACAGCGGTGTGACATTAACCAGGAAAAGGAATACAAGTAAGGAAGCGGATGAAGGAATGAATTCAAACCACGCATATTGTGATAAAGGATAGGACTCAGAATTCTGTTTTATGTGGCTACTACACCTTGACTGAAACGAATGAGTGGGGTGGGGGCTGCAGAGAAGCAGAGAAATGTTTCTGTTATCTGAGAAGATGGAAAATTATGAAGGAATATGGGCCAAGGGAAAGTTGAAGTGTGTGCTTGCTTTTTCTCAAGAGAGTATTTCAGTTTTTATGTAATCTGCATTTCCCAGGTCATATTGGCCTGGCACGAAAAATGGAGAATGGAGAGGAGAAACAAACACTAATTTTCTGGGTTGGCTTTCTTGACCACGCACCGGACACTTCACATGCAAACGGGAGCAAATCTTTGCCCTTTTTCTGCCCTAACTGCTGAGGTAATGCCTGGGAGCCGCAGTGCTCTGCCCAAGACTCAGTTGGTCTTGCATCCTGCTCCCGACCCCAAGGTTCATCCATGCTCTGTCCTGTCAGCTCTTCTCAGGGACCATAAGTTAGTAGAGACCCTCCCACATACCCAGGTGATTAATTTTAGTGGGGAAAGGAGGTAAATTTTTTTTCTTGTTTTTTTTAAAGATTTTACCTATTTATTTGAGAGAGAGAGAGAGAGAATGAATGGGGGAGGGGGGAGTATCTGAAGCAGACTCCATGCTGAGCACAGAGCCCAACGTGGGGCTCGATCCCACAACCCTGAGATCATGACCTAAGCCAAAACCAAGAATTGGATGCTTAATGGACTGAGCCACCATCCTGCTGGGTTCCCTAGAAATCTCTGTCAGGCATAAATTGCAGAGGGAAAGCCTTTCATGTTTACATCATGCTATATTCTGATATAACACAATGATAAAAATATGAGGTGGAGAAATATTGTTTGATGTCATTACTTGGGTGTTGGCATAGATCTACATTTTTGAGAATTCCAATGTACAACTTTTTTTTTTTCTAACACAGCAACAACAACCACAGAAAAGCTATATTGATTCAATGTCTGTATGTTTGTTATATAAATAGTTCAATATCATCTCAAGGAACCAAATTATACACTGAAAATAGAAACCCAAATCATCTTGGCTCTTGGCTTATGCTGATAGATAAAAGTGTAAGAGAGAGTAGAAGACTTTGTTGCTTCTTAGAGCCAGACCTCCCACCCAGGCTGTTAACAGTATCCCTAGCTTCTGTGATTTCACATGCCAGGCTTGATGTTGTTGTAGTATGCATTCTGTGGGCAGTCTCCTTCCTGGGAAGACATCACCACAGCACTCACTTGCTTTGATTAAAAAAAAAAAAAGTAAACTGAAAATATAAAACCCAAAGAAAGGAAGTTTTGAAAAAACAGCAAAATGTCAAATTTATAATTCGAATGAGACTCAAAATTCACATTTGGAACTGTCAGTTTAATCCCTGCCATACACTTCCTTAGAATTTACAGATACCACATATTTTTAAATTTCACAACAGACTCTGAGTATCAAGTACCAAAAGCAGGGATAGAGGGTCGGAAAACATTGAAGAGCAATCTTGAAGCAGCTTCACAAAACAAGCAGAAAAAAAATGAAAGAATAGCATTACACCGACAGCCAAATGTGCTTGGAATCAGTCAGCAATGGAGAACTTTCTGGAGGAAATGCTTAAAGAAGAACTTGTTGGAGGAAATGTGAATGTGATAGAGATTCAAACTTGTCTAGCAACTAATGATACAGCCACAAATCCTCAAATCGCCTCGGCACCCTCTACAAAGGGCCTTTAGCTGATTCTCAGACTTTTCCATCCCACTGTGCACACATGTAGCAATCTGTGGGGAAGGACATCTTGTGGTAAGCAACACTGTAGCTGCTATGATACCAACTCTTGGAAAACCTCTGGATCTAATTATTCCCTGTAGTGAAGGTTTGACTTTGAAGTTTCAGGGACAGAAGTAACTATTTCAAAGTCTTAAGGGACAAATTTTTTTCCTAGGATTATTGAGATATAATTTAACATATAACATTGTTTAACTTTAGGCCCTATAGCTCAGGGGTTAGAGCACTGGTCTTGTAACATTGTTTAACTTTAAAGTGTACAAGGTGACATTTTGATACACATACACATTGCAGAATCATTACCAAAATAAGGTTAGTTAACACATCCATCACCTCATAGTTACCTTGTGTGTGTGTGTGCGTGTGTGCGTGTGTGTGTGTGTGTTTATGTCTGGTGAGAACTCTTATCTACTCTCTTAGCAACTTGCAAGTATATAATACAGTATTGTCAACTATAGTCATCATATATTCACAGAACTGATTCATCTTATAAATGGAAGTTTGAACTCTTTCTCTACCTTCAGCCATCTCTCCTACTCCCCCACTCCAGCCCTGACAACCACCAATGTACTCTCCATTTCTATGTGTTTGATTTCTTTAGATTCTGCATATTAGTGGGATCATACAGTGTTTGTCTTTCTCTGTTTCACTTATTTCACTTGCTATAATACCCTCAAGTTTTACCTGTGTTGCCACAAATGGAAGGACTTCCCTCTTTTTTATGGATGAATAATATTCCAGTGTGTGTGTGTGTGTGTGTGTGTGTGTGTGTGTGTGTGTGTGTACCACAACTTCTTTATCTATTTATCTCTCCTTGGACTCAGGTTGTATCAATGTCTTGGTTATTGTAAATAATGCTGCAGTGAACATGGGGGTGCAGATATTTTTTTGAGACAGGGATTTAATTTCCTTATTACTTTATTTACTTTGACCTTTGTTAATGTACTTCAGTAATGATTGTAGTTTTCTGGATAAAGGTCTTGGACATCGTTTGTGAGATTTATTTCTAAATCTTCATGTTTTTATGCTCTTATGAAAACACTGTTTTTCGAATTTAACTGTTTGCTGCTAGTATTAAAAATACAATTAATTAAAGAAGACATCCAAATGGCCAACAGGCACATGAAAAAGTGCTCAACATCACTCGGCATCAGGGAAATCCAAATCAAAACCTCAATGAGATACCACCTCACACCCATCAGAATGGCTAAAATTAACAAGTCAGGGAACGACAGATGTTGGCGGGGATGTGGAGAAAGGGGAACCCTCCTACACTGTTGGTGGGAATGCAAGCTGGTGCAACCCCTCTGGAAAACAGTATGGAGGTTCCTCAAACAGTTGAAATTAGAGCTACCGTTCGATCCAGCAATTGCACTACTGGATATTTACCACAAAGATACAAATGTAGGGACCCGAAGGGGTACGTGTACCCCAATGTTTATAGCAGCAATGTCCACAATAGCCAAACTGTGGAAAGAGCCAAGATGCCCAACGACAGATGAATGGATAAAGAAGATGTGGTATATATACACAATGGAATATTATGCAGCCATCAAAAGGAATGAGATCTTGCCATTTGCAACGACGTGGATGCAACTGGAGGGTGTTATGCTGAGTGAAATAAGTCAATCAGAGAAAGACATGTATCACATGACCTCACTGATATGAGGAATTCTTAATCTCAGGAAACAAACTGAGTGTT
>NW_027397063.1:98943554-99082451 GCF_003265705.2 Callorhinus ursinus | reverse complement strand
ATGAATCATGGAACACTGCATCAAAAACTAATGATGTAATATATGGTGATTAACATAACAATAAAAAAAATTTGGAAAAAAAAATACAATTAATTTTTGCCAATATTGACTTTTTATCTACCAATCTTGTAAAACTCACTCATCAGTTTTCATAATTTAGTTATAGATTTGTTTGGATTTTCTATAGATAATATCCCACCATCTGAAATTCTGAACATTTTATCTTTATTTCTTTTTCTTACTTTATCATACTGATGAGGTCTTCCAGTACAACATTGAATAATCCTGACTTAATGGATTTTTGTCAAATTTCATTCACTGAAATTTAAATTTCGCCCATTTAAGAAAGACACTGTTTTTAAACTTTCCTTCTCAAAAAATTATAATTGAGCTCTTGTTCTGTTACTCAAGAAAACCTAGTACAGGTATCTGGGGGTTCGGTGGAGCAATCAATGTAAGTGATATGATGCAGGCATAAACTGTTCTAGGTAGTGGAAGGATTATGTAATTAACCTTTGTGTCTAGAAATATAGAGAAGATAAAGCATGTTTTAATCATGGCACTGCTGGATTTACATTGCATTTATTTTCTATGAAGAATTCACAGAACTTTAATACTGCATTTATCTTTATCACACCCTTGAAGAGTAAAGCATAAGTTGGCATTATTATCCTCCACTTGGGAATGAATATAAAGCCCAGAAACACTGACATTTTCTTTTTTTTTTTTTAAGATGTTATTTATTTTATTTGACAGAGAGAGAGAGAGCGAGAGCAGGAACACAAGCAGGGGGAGTTGGAAGGGAGAAGCAGGCTTCCCACAGAGCAGGGAGCCCGTTGCGGGGCTCGATCCCAGGACCCCAGGATAACAACCTGAGTCGAAGGCAGACGCTCAATGACGGAGCCACCCAGGCCCCCAACACTGACATTTTCTAAGTTAGCAGCAGAGGCAGCATAGAACGCAAGATTCCTGGATCTCAGAAAATTAGGCTTCCATTTCCCAAATTCTCTTTTGATGTGGCTTTAAGATTTTTCCCTTAAAGATTTGAAATAGTTACCTTTGTCCCTGAACCTGCAAAGTCAGCCTTCACCACAGAGAATGGTGAGATGAATCTATATCAATAACTGCTGCAGTGTTGTTTCTGGAAGATGTCTTACCCACAGTGACTGCCGTTGGTGTGCCCAGGGCATCGAAAAAGCCTGTGCGGAAGCTAAAAGATCTTTGTCGAGTGTGCCAAGGCCATTTCCAGACTGGGTCCGTACCATTTTACTTTATTTTTAGTGCTTTTTATATGTTGTTTAAGAAATCTTTCCTTGTTCTAAGTTTCAGATTGTGTAGATAGTCTACTATATCGTCTTCTAAAAACTTTATTGTTTTAACTTTCACATCTCAAAAAATAATCCATCTGGACTTGATATTTTAGTTTGAGGTAGGAGTAAGGTCCCAATTTTCCCAATATTGAAATTTTCATTGACCCAGCAGTTTGTTGTTGTTGTTGTTGTTTTTTAATTCAACTAAGCCCAGTTTATTAACATATAATGTATTATTTGTTTCAGGGGTACAGGTCTGTGACTCATCAGTCTTACACAATTCACAGCGCTCACCATAGCACATACCCTCCCCGATGTCTATCACCCAGCCACCCCATCCCTCCCACCCCCCACCACTCCAGCAACCTTTAGTTTGTTTCCTGAGATTAAGAGTCTCTCATGGTTTGTCTCCCCCTCCGATTTACCCCCCTTCATTCTTCCCCTCCTGCTATCTTCTTTTTTTTTTCTTAACATATATTGCATTATTTGTTTCAGAAGTACAGATCTGTGACTCATCAGTCTTGCACAATTCACAGTGCTCACCATAGCACATACCCTCCCCAGTGTCCGTCACCCAGCCACCCCATCCCTCCCACCCCCCACCACTCCAGCAACCCTCAGTTTGTTTCCTGAGATTAAGAGTCTCTTACGGTTTGTCTCCCTCTCTGGTTTTGTCTTGTTTCACTTTTCCCTCCCTTCCCCTATGATCCTCTGTCTTGTTTCACAAATTCCACACATCAGTGAGATCATATGATACTTGTCTTTCTCTGATTGACTTATTTTGCTTAGCATAATACCCTCTAGTTCCATCCACGTTGTTGCAAGTGGCAAAATTTCATTTTTTGATGGCTGCATAAGATTCCATTATATATATATACACATGTATATATAATGGAACCTTCTTTATCCATTCATCTGCTGATGGACGTCTAAGCTCTTTCCACAGTTTGGCTACTGTGGACATTGCTGCTATAAACATTGGGGTGCACATGCCCCTTCGGATCACTACATTTGTATCTTTGGGGTAAATACCCAGTAATGCAATTGCTGTTGACCCAGCAGTTTTAGTGCAGAAACTCTCTTTTCGCCATTGGTTTACAGTGCCAGTATTGTCATGTATCGAGGGTCTGTGTATGCATTGGTGCTTTTGTCTCCCTATTCTATATCGTTGTTGTATACTAGTCAGTATTTCGTTGTTTTAATTAAAGTTGCTTTTTAGTAAGTCTTGATGTACAATAGTGTAAGTCTGGAGAGGGTTTGGTGAACAAGTTCTGTCTCTGCTAGGATTTCGGGCATTGCCTTGGGACCTGGTCCTGGGCTGGGTGCGGTGGGATGAGTGGGAGAGAGACAAGCACAAAGACCTTTCTCAGGGATCTATCAGTATCTCAGCTTTCTTTGCTTCTCTTCTGATTCATTTTCTTTCCCAGCCAAGAGACACTGAATCCAGTCTCCAGAATGGAAAACCTGGGCCCTTTGGCTAATCATATATCCTTCCAAATCCATTTTTTATGTTCTGAGTTCTTCCCTATATTCTCTTGAGAGATAGGCTGTTGAAACTGAAAAGCCCCCAAATTTACTTCTGCTTTCTGTTGCATTATCCCTCCCCTGAGGTAATGAATTACTATGCCTGCATTGGTGGCAGAGCAAAAATTGTAAGGAGATGTTGAGGAGAAAATCTTAAATCATATCTCAAAATATTATTTTACCCAATTTGTCTGGAGTTCAAAAGATAGATAAATATGGGTCAAAGATAAACATTGGGGAATCATGAGTAAACTGATGATGAGTTAGAATAAAATGTTAAGAAAAGGTTTATTATAAATAACAGAAGCTAAAATTAATTACATCATCTTATCTGAAAGTTCACTGTGACCATAGCTTGCTCATCAATAGCGCAGGAAACTTTTCCATCAGGCAAGTTAAAGTAACTATGTCATGGCTGTCTTCAGTGAACCAAGTGAACGGCTTAGTTGGTTACTATGGAATCCTCCTCCCCCACCCCTTGAACCTAAAGTAGTAGAGGCTACAAGTGGTTTTTGTATGAATACTTGGTGATTTCCTATTTAGAATTCCTGTTATAGACAAATTATCTAAGATTAATAATATACATTGTTTTAAAATGTTGTGTTTAAATAACTTAAAAATGGAAAAATTATTTTAAAAATGTGCTTTTTAGGGGCGCTTGCATGGCTCAGTCATTAGCATCAACCTTCAGCTCAGGTCATGGTCCCAGGGTCCTGGGATCGAGCCCCGCAATCGGGATCCCTGCTCAGAGGGGAGCCTGCTTCTCCCTCTGCCTGCCGCTCCCCCTGCTTGTGCTCTCTCTCTTGCTCTCTCTCTCTCTCTCTCTGTCAAATAAATAAATTAAAAACCTTAAAAAAAAAAAATAAATAAATAAAATAATGTACTTTTTAAATATGATAGATATTCCCTTTAGGGTGTACATACAATCAAATTAATAGTTTGTATAATTTTGTAATTATTCTTAAATAATTACTTTTTAAATTAATTCATAAAACTAATTCTTTTATGAAGGATTTTCTTGAAAACAAACAAAAGTGAAAAGCAAGATTTAAAGCCTGGGGAATTATTAATTTGCCATGTTCTTCCCATTACCCATCATTAAAAGCACTTGTGCTTCTTTCTAGGCTATTAATTCCCATCACAGACAGACTACATAGTCCCATCTCTATGCTGGTGACTCCATTGTCTGTATTTATGCTTTCAGTTTATAGATCCAACTATTTATTGAATATCCTTGATTGATCATCTACTCAGGTGCTCAAGATCTGAATGCCATTCTCGAGTCCTCTTCTTTCCCTCACCCCTCACATCTAACAAATTACCAAAGCTTTGTGATTTATTCACAAATGTTCTTGAATCTCTTCTTTTCTCTCCTTACCTAGTATCACCACCCTAGGCCAGGTTATTATCATCAAAGGCCTAAAAAACTACAAAAGATATTGTTGCTTGTCATTCTCTATTGTCATTCTCTATTAGTCTTTCTAAATTGCAAATCTGACCACTCTTCTCCCTTGTTTTTTAAATATTTTAATTACATCTATTACAACCCTTTGCCAAAACACCAACCCCTTTTCTGGCCACCCTAAACAGAATTATGTATTCTTTGTGAATTATCCTTCTTAGGCTCAATTGTAATTTAATTTTCTCTCTCCCTTTCTGTAAGGGAAGAAACTGTGTCCTTTTGCTTATTATTGCATCCCCAATGCCTAGGGCATAAACTCAAATTTTTGTTAAGTTAATAACAGGCTGAACAAATAAATTGTGTTTTGCACAGCCAATGCTTGGGGAGTTAGAAGGTGAATCTTTTTCCCCTTGGTACAGTAACTATAGTTAAAGTGTGTTGTCACCAGGAGTAATAATTTACTCAGTGAACATGACCTCTGATGGTCAACTAAGAAAATGAACCATGACTTAAATTCAGTGATTTATGTATTAAAATATAGATAACATAACTTTCTAAAAAGTAGGTATAAAAATCGTAAATACTTTGCTGTTATCAATACAATAACAGAGTGACTCTAATCTTGAGTAAGCTAAGTGACTAGGGTCTTCCTGAAGCTCGTCCACCTCGTTGGTTCCAAAATTCTCCATTTACTCTGAGCTTTAACTCTCTTACCAAAAAGTCTTTGATTGGCAAAGGCTTTTTCACTTTACTAACACTTAGTCTCTCCCTAACTTTATTGTAAAGAGAAGCTGCATTTTTTTTTACTCATGAGGCCGACAAGAGAGCACACCTATATTGTATACCCACTCGCCAGCAACATGTATATTTGTAGTTGTGTATCTTTCACTAAGAGTCGAATTTATATCCATCTGGACTTTTCTCTGTCTTTATATTCTGAAGGAAATTGCTTCAAGCTTTTTCTCCTACGGTCAAATCACTAGCTCAGCTGAGAGTCATATAAAATAGGTATATTGTCTGTTTTCTCAGTAACCATCGTTAGTAGGGTCATGTGCTTTTCTTTCTTTTGATACAAATCTTCTTCGAGGACTGGGAAATACATGTCCGAGCTACACCAGAGCATAATTTTGAAAATATATCAAAAGAACAAAAACTTTTTTAAGAAACATAGATATAAAGCAATTTCTTCATAAATAGTCATTTCAGAATCTCAGCTCTCAGCGAGATAAATTTCCACCCTCAAAAATGCAATATCAGCTCCACTTTAGATACAAATGAACTGAGCCGCATAAAGGTGCCTGAACATAGGCTTGATGAACAACTGTGACCTCTATTTCCTTGGAAATCCTACCGTGACCACTGTGGCCACGTGGGACTTGGAGTTATAGATCCTTTTCATAAGCGAGTCTTGACGCAATAAAATGTTATCAGTATAAATACCACTATCCAGAAATAAATATCCAGTTTTTAAAATGAATCCATAATTTTTTAATCATAGAAATATGAGTCCTATCCTTCAGGGAAAAAAAGAATGCAAAAAAAAGCAAGCAGGAAAAACAAAAGTTTAAATAAGCAAGACTTGAAGTTCAAATAAGGGAAGAGCTACATCTGAAACTAATGTTGTACTGTCTGTTGGCTCATTGAATTTAAATTAAAAAAATAAGGGAAGAGCAGAGGTTAAAGGAGAGAATCATTGGGAGACCCTACTTGGAGGAGGGGAGACTGAAGAGGAGCCTGCTCAAGAGATGCCCTAAAGGAGGGTAAAGAGGCATATGATTCATGAGCAGGTGCCGCTTGCCACGCCCACTGCTTTTGTTCTTTCTTAGCCCTTTTCCTGCTTTGCATTCTGCCCTCTGGTTTCTATTTAAATTCAGTTGCTTCCTTTATTCACAGTTTTCATCCTGGATATAACTATTTCTCTGTTATCAGCATCTGTGTTGCTTCAGATGGCGCTTCCTTGTGTCCTTGAAGCATTTCCTGAGGTATGACTCCAACTGTTTGGATTCCAGGTGTCATCAGTGCCAACCATTAATCAAACGTGTACATCCTTGTCTCCAACAGAGGACTAGGCTGTTTGTTTATGGTTCTGTCTGGAAGGATTCACTGTAATGACGAGGTAGAGCTTTAATTGCTCCCCAAATGTATAATCATACCTTACACATTCTACAGAATAGAAAATCATTTCTAAATAAAAGAGAATCACAGATTTCTTTATGTAAATAACTTGTATAAAAGTACTACCACCTTAACAAATCTTTATAAAGATTGAATGATTTACCTTAGAAATTTAGTGTATTTGCAAAGCATTTCTATTAAGTTTCCATTTTCATAATTGGCTTCAGAGTTGCTTGACAATCTATAGTTTTCAAATTTCTTGCTTTGTATATGTCAGTGTGCCTGCCTCTTCTTTTATATAAGCAACTAATTTTAAGAGTACACTTTCTTATCATCACATATGTAACAAGAAAGCTATGAAGGACATATTTAGACAAGCTGCTCAATCATTGTACAGCAAGACCAAGATATCCAGCGTGAACAATCAGGATAGAGACAGTTTTATTTTGTTTGTGATATTTCAAATGATAGGTCTGCCTATTTTAATACTATTTTGGATATCTTGATTGTCATACTCACTAGAGCTAAGGACTTTCAGAACAAGGGCCATCCTTGACCCATCTTGGTATCCCATAATATACCTATTATAACATAGGACTTCACATACAATTGGTGAGTAATTAAAATTCGTTGAATGGAAATACATCTTGCCAAGTAAAAGAAAACAAAATTAATGAGACTGAAACCCATTTATTTGCCTTTCCATATTAAACACTTGCTTTAGTATTTGGCCCAGATTAATTTCTCACAAATAGAGCAATTCATAATTGAGGAGAAATTAATAATATTGAAAGCATTAAGTAAACAAAAGCTTCCTTCGAAAAGAGAATATGAAATCGATTTTGCTCTACTTGCTTAAATCCAGGTTTTCACCAAAAGACTTTTGAGATATGAATATATCGGGTTTCCTTGGGAGCACAAAAAAGTAACATAAACTTTCTGTCCAGGAGTTTTTAAATGATATGGCACACTTTCTGTTCTGGAATGTGTATTTGTGACTCATGTTGAATCTTCACTCAGGTTACTTATAAGTTGTTTATTTTTTTTATGTGGAAAAAAGAAGTAAAACAAAAATAATAAACCATATACACAAATGATTGATGAGGCTTTCCAAAACCAAATGGTTTGAGAAATTCAGTGATAGATGTTTCTTAGCCTTACTTACACTACACAGCAAAATTATATTTCTCTCCTACTACGAACATTCTGTTAATGTAAAAAAGACCTTCCTTCTTAGAATTGAGAAGACTTAAACCAATAATTCTTTTTGGTTTCAGAATCACTAAATTATTTACCAGTATATCAGTACCACATATGAAGAGGAAGAGTTTCAGAAAAGGCAAGGGGTGGGTTATTCTCCAGTTGGTCACCTGTGTTCAGTTAATGTAAAACTTCAGTTTACAAGTAGTGCATCTTTTTATTCACAATTATGAATGATTGAACATCATGACAGAATAGGCTACAAAATCAACCTATTTCTATCTGTTTAGGTCATATATAATGAATACCTGGGCTCTACCAACTAATCATAGTGTTTCTGAAAGCATCTGTTGTTTTCTCTTCCCTAGATAAAAAGACTCCCCGATATCTACAAAGGGAATACTTTATGGCATCTGATTCTTACCACTGACCATCAGCATTTTGAATCTTGATTTGATATGTGCTAGGTGTTTTTTATGCTCAGAGTGGAATTTTTAATAAATTGTTTTTTGTTGCAAATGGATGTATGTAGTAAAATGGTGTAGGTATGAATACAACAATGAGTTTCAAGTAAAGAGTAAATTGGGTTAGGTTGAAGATAATCATTTTTCCATCGTGATTTAAAACTCTTAGTCTTCTGGAACTTGTCCAGAAAAGAATATTTTTAAATGGCTTTTTTTTTCATCTTTCATTTTATATATTTTCCTTATCTTACTTACAATGAGGACAAAAACCAAAGCTTTATAAACCATAAAATAACTGTATTTTCCATCACATTGTCTTGGGATTATATTTTAATTTCACAATTGTAATATTTAAGTTTAGTCCATTTTAGTGAGAATATTGTTATCTAAGGGAGCAAGCTCATAAAGATCTACGTATGGCAGTTCCTCTGATGTTTGCAATCTAATGCAGAAGTTGGTAAACTTTGTAAGGACCATGTGCTAATACCTTTTCCATTTTTAAAGGATGCTTAAAAAAAGAGAATAATATGCAACCAGGATCTCTTAAGTGGCTCACAAAGCTGAAAATATTTACTATCAGCTCCTGTGCAAAAGAATGTTTGCAGACCCCTGATCTGCAAGCAAGCACTGCCTTTTTGGATAATGGTTGAAATATATCTCTAAATTTGTCCTAGAGTCATAATATCTCAATATGAGGAAATATCTTCAGAGTAATTGACTCATTCATTAGTCAGATGCATCCCCCTGACAAGTGGACAGATTCTATTCAAGTTACTGGTGTGTTGTTTATATAATTGAAAACAAGATGAAAGCTACAATATCTATACCCACTAAATACCATCACTAAAATCTTTCAGTTCACCAAGAAATAGGCCTTATCTATTACAAAGGAGGTAAAATGATAATGGAAATAATATATTACACCACATAACACTTCATTCCTTCTAAGGCACTCAGACTAGACTGTCCACAATGAGTGATCCTCAAGCAGAATAAGAAGACTCTGAATGCACACCTCTTTCCCTTCATTTAGCCATCCCATGCCTACAGCAGACTTCAACTATTGACCTTAGATCGCCTTTCTGAGGAGCCTGAATGCAGCTTCTCATTTCTTGCTATACACTTCTGATGGTTGGTCACTATAAATTAATCACAGTTGTCAGTTAACACATGAGAGTTCTTTGCATTGCATGAGTACCTGAAATCTTATGTGCAGTGAAGGGGGAGGGGAAGCTGAAGGGGGCATCTCTCAGGTGGTTGGGATGAAGAAAAGTCAGAGGGTAGAGATGTCTCTAGGGTAAGAGAAGAAGGAAGAAAAGGAGATAGAAACTTTCAATGAAATGAATTAAAGTCTCCTTTTTTGGTATAACTGGCAAATATTTCAGAGTTATGTTTTTTTGTTTTTTTTAAAGATTTTATTTATTTATTTAATTGACAGACAGAAAGAGAGAGAAAAAGAGCATAAGCAGGGGGAGCGGTGGAGGGAGAGGGAGAAGCAGGCTCCCTGTTGAGCAGGGAGCCCGATGTGGGGCTTGATCCCAGGACCCTGGGATCATGACCTGAGCTGAAGGCAGACGCTCAATGACTGAGCCGCCCAGGTGCCCCCAGAGTTATATTTTAAGAATAGGATAGTCACCGAGCAAGTGGCTGCATGACTTTAAGTTTCTGAAAGGCAGGAAACGGATCAGAATGAGGACAGCAATGAGAGAAAGGAGGAATGGAAATTACAGAGACATATCGGAAGGATGTATGTATATATATATTTATACCCCAAAGATTAGCCTTAGTAAAAGAACAAGCTACAAGTCTCAGGAAAAATGCATCTTACATCCAATGCAGCTCTCTAAGGAGATAGAAATCCAGATTGTTCATCAGTATCACAGAAACATTAGGATGCGGTAAAGTCAGAATCGAAAATCAAAAATACCCAAAGATGTCAACTGCTACACAGGGAAGGGAAATATCATCAACCTTCGTGAGTGAGGCAGTTTAGAAAGGCTGACTCTTCACCAGAGAATACTCAGTGATTATGAGTAGATCAGATATTTAATAATGAATACATGGATCACCCAGTAATTTGTTAATTAAATATTTTAATTTAGAGCATTTGTCATAATTTAGAATTGGGCTGAGAAATATCCAGCTTCAGAAATGACACATTTCAGGAGCCCATCAAAAACTGAATGATTGTAGAGGTAGAAAGTGCTCTCAATGAAAATCTAGGCCTGCCTCCCCAGGTCATAGTTGAACCCCAAGATCAAGGGATTGAGACAGAATCCCAGCATTGCCACCCAGTCCTGACTCAACATTGTTTCTGTTATACCCTGTGGTCACTATGTCACTGAGATGTACAGATCCCCCCTCCCCCATCACACACACACACACACACGTGCACACACACACACCCACACACACATGCACACATCAGAGCCCTTGAGGCTATCTACTAGCATTCTTAAGCATTCCTTATGCAGTATAGAAATTCTGTTGTCAGTATGAAGGCATCAAAACTTACTGCCTGCTGCCTAAAATAAGACTATCCTTCCCCCACAAATGAGTTTAGAAACATAATAAATGCTATGCTAGTTGCTATAGGATGCTATAAATAGAGAAAATAAGCCATCTTAAAATAAAATCTAACTAGATCTTGCTATAGGATAAATGAAACAAATTAGGAATGACAATGACAAAATACTACAATGCTCCATTGTTTTTTAGTATCAAAGTTGTCTTGCAGATTTTTCTCAACTCTTTTCACACATAGATTTATGAATATCTAAAGAGAAAGCCACCAAAAAAATAAACATTTGCCCATGTACTAATACCAAATATAAACAAAAAGATGAAAACATTTCTGAGATTAAATGTGGATACCAATGTTTTGTCATCATAGTCTAGACCATAGAAGTAGAGGACTAAATTCTGTTCATCCCTTGGCGATCCGGAAATTTGACCAACTATAAGGAATTGCATTCCAATCTAGTTTCTGTGGTAAGCATGAAAAGACATGGCTACCAAAGATTGGTATTTATGGGAAAGAAAGTGTTGATTTTTATTTATTTTTTTATTTTTTATTGTTATATTAATCACCATACATTACACCATTAGTTTTTGATGTAGTGTTCCATGATTCATTGTTTGTGCATAACACCCAGTGCTCCACACAGAATGTGCCCTCCCTAATACCCATCACCAGGCTAACCCATCCCCCCACCCCCCTCCCCGAAAGTGTTGATTTTTAAAGAAGAGGGCTAAAAGGTTGGACAGTTCTTGCTGAAGAAAATGAACTCAAGTCCCATGACATCGAGTAATCAATCTATCATTTCCACATGTCAAAAGTGAAATGGGCAATAAAATAAATACAAAGTAGTAAGACATACATTGATCATATAAGAGAGACATAGTGATAATCCAATGAAAACTGAGTCCTTGTAATAGCTATGAATAGTCCCAAGTACTTAAAAAAAACCCACATATTATTAGATAGGTCTAATGTGACACCAAAAAAAAAAAAAAAAGAAGAAGAACACACACACACACACACAA
The DNA here is from genome assembly GCF_003265705.2 of Callorhinus ursinus. Taxonomy (NCBI): domain Eukaryota; kingdom Metazoa; phylum Chordata; class Mammalia; order Carnivora; family Otariidae; genus Callorhinus; species Callorhinus ursinus. Next base: position 99,070,890 of record NW_027397063.1, on the reverse strand, counting down.
AGATTAATAGTATGGCAGGAAAGAACCAGTGATTAGCTAGCACCCAACTATAGATATCCTAGTCAAGTTTTATAGAAAGCAAGTAAAAGAAATGATCCATACCTTTGAAAATGTGCAATATACAGCACACAGATATCAACCTTTCAGATGCCATAGAGTAATTACTTTGTCTTTTTTATGTTATTTTTTCCAAATAAGGAGGTATATGAACTTCACTGCATCTTATTTGGAGCCGAGTCTGGGTACACTCTGCCACAGATCAGAAGTTTGCATTATTTGCAAAGCCACTCAAACAAAGCAAGCCAATTTAAAACACACTACATTGCAGCAAAGCAAGTTAGACAAATTATTGCAATTATTTTTCAAAATAGACTACCAAGCATAAAGTAAGCATACAATTGCTTGAAATGAACTGAGATAAATTACTCACTCATGCAAGGCTGATTGTAATAAACATGCTTCCTCATATCTTTATGGCCCACCAGTTTTTATGTTTATACTTCTGGCTTTAAGCTGAGTTATCACAGAGATTCTATAGAATGGGTTTGTTTTTGTGCTTGGATATTCTTGGGGTGACTCTTTAAAATCAGGAATTTGAAAAAGTATTCAAGTTGCTGTGGAAGATTCATGTTGGGCCATTAAAAGGGGAAAAAATTAAACCATGTGTCTGAATGAGTGAAAGAAATTTTCTATTCCAGAAAATTGTCAGCCCTGTAAGAAAAAAATCAAGAAATCTTTTGTAACCCCAAAACTCTAAAAAATACAGAAGAAACTACACAATTGTGTGTAAAGTGGGACTAATGATACAAATCAGGGTGAAATTAGCATTTAAAATTTTTATTTGCACCATTCAGAAGCCTCTGACAAGTTGAAGACTTTAGAAAATAATACTGGCCAAGCATCTGATTCATGTCTGTTTCTAAAATGTACCAACAGCAACAGTGTGACATATGATCAGAACTGGAAAAAGTCTTCAAGACAGGGTGGACACAGCTAGTCTTGTTATTTACTGTTGGCAGAGAACCAACCTAATGATGTCTTTTTAAAAGTACGCATAAATTGAGAAAACAGGGTCAAATGAAGAAAACAGAAGAACAAAGCCCAATATTGTGTCTTACAATAAATATTAATTGAAAGTCCTCCTTATGTCTTGAGAATGAAGAAATGCATATATATGTAGTGTGCTAATAATGAATTGAGAACAAAAGGTGCTACAGATATTCCTATGATGAGCACAGGAAAAGGAAAATACAGAAAAAGTTGTGGCAGAGACTACTATGTTCACAAAATCATTTTTTCTTGGGTATTCAGCTTCCCCATATTTTTCCAGCTTCTCTTATAGTTGCATGAGGTCACGTGAATTGTGATTAGTGAAATGTGGACAGAATGATAAATGCTACTTCTAGGCATGGCTACTACTAAAAGCAGTCTCCTAACAATTCTCTGTGCTGTCCCTTGTCCTGGTCTACCAGTAAGATACAGAAAACACAGTAGAGCACTCTGAGGTCCTAAAACAGGCACGGCTTCCTTCACTGAGAAAGTCTGGCTATGAAAAATATGTCAACTGAATTAAACACTGTGATAGGTAATGCAGTTGATTTATATTCTGCTACAAGCTCCTTATTTTGTTGCTGACAGATAATAATTTATAGATTGCTACACTTTGAGTAGTAATGCCCTAAGGAGGTGAAAGGAAGTTGGATCCCTGAATCATTAGAGCAGATTACCAGACCAATCAGAGCCACACTAGACTGTTGTAGGAACAAGAAATAAACTTTATTATTGCAGTTAATCCACTACCATTATTGATTTTTTAAAGCACTTACACAATCTTGGTTAATGTAGATTGTTAGAAAGAAAAAAGACTGACAGAATAGACAATGTTTTCAGATGATCTTAAAATGTTGACAAACTTTTATGTATTCCGCAAAACAGAAATTGTGAGCAGATTGTACATTCTAACTATGCACAATAAACTAGGAATGAATAAGAAGATGTTTTTTTTTTAAAGATTTTATTTTATTTATTTGACAGAGAGATAGAGAGCACAAGTAAGCAGAGAGGCAGGCAGAGAGGGAGGCAGAGAGGGAGAAGCAGGCTCTCTGCTGAGCAGGGAGCCTGACGCGGGGCTCGATCCCAGGACCCCAGGATCATGACCTGAGCCGAAGGCAGTCGCTTAACCGACTGAGCCACCCAGGCGCCCCAAGAAGATGTTTTTAATAAGCGAATTAAATCAAAGGTAAAGGTATTATTTTCTGATAACTCTTTGGCCAAAGAGGAAATTTTAAGCTGTAAATATCAGTGCCAATAATAAGACCAATATGTATTAAAACTCAGGAGATTGAGTGCAAAGCTGTTCTGAAGTGCATTTATAGCCTTTAATGAAATATGTAAAGAACTGAAGAAATTAGAAAAACAAGCATACAAATGTAAGGAAAGCAAGAGGGATAAAACAACATAAATAAAAGGAGAATATAACATAATTCATTTTTAAAGGAAAAGCTGTAGACTAACAAATCTAGGAGAGTTTTATGGCAAAACAATAGTAAAGGCAGTATAATAGACCCTATGCAAGTCTAATCAAGAAAAAAAAGACCCCACAAATACACAAAATACAGAAGGAAATATTAAGAAATCGTTTAACTTGGGGGAAAATATAAATTACCAGCATTAACTCAAAAAGAATTGTATCTGACTAGAAAAATAGCCACAGATATATTAAAGTTGTTAAACTATAACCTCTACAAAGACGTACAGGGAGACATTATATATTGTTTGGGTTTTTTAATTTACTAATTCAGAAATGGTATACACATTATTGAAATATATAAAAATAGTACATATTTCTTCTAAATTATCAGAGTGAAGAAATTAAAATAACAATTATTTATCAAAGGAAATAGCAGTGAAAAATTTTAGAAGTCAACCTGTTAAGCATAAAGTAAGATGACAAGAGACCCCAAGCATCTGCCATAATGATAGCAAACACATAAATAACGTATGTTCATATCAGTTAGGGTCTGAAAAACAGATGGAACCATATTATGTGCATAAGAGACACACTTAGTTTTGACTTGGGATCTTTAAAGGTATTTAAATATCTACCAAACAAGTGCAAGCACAAAGAAAGAAGGCCTCAGAGTATTAGAATGAGTCAAGTTTGAATTTAAGGTTTTAAATATAAATGGCACATATAGGGTAACTTTTTACTAAGAAAACATTCAACAAAATATACTAATAAAGTATAAAACAAAAGTTGTTGAAAATACAAGGAGAAATAAACACAGATATAGTAATATTGCTAAGGGAATTTCACAGAATTCTCAGCATAGCAAATCAAGTGTAAAATTATAAAATTGAATTGGGGAAGCATACCGTACTTAGTTAAATAAACTGATATTAACATACAGAAATCTCTTTGTTTTAAATAGTCCATGTATCATTTACAAACATTGACCATAGTAGTCCACAATGAAGCAGTTAACAGTTTTATAAATAGAGAAATTACACATGCTTTGCTCCGGGTACTATTCTGTTTAGAAAAAAATGCATTAACACTGACTTAATACAGAACCTCTCTGATAACAACACATAGAAATACTGAACTAGGGACGCCTGGGTGGCTCAGTCGGTTAAGCGTCTGCCTTCAGCTCAGGTCATGATCCCAGGGCCCTGGGATTGACTCCCATATCGGGTTCCTTCCTCAGTGGGGAGCCTGCTTCTCACTCTGCCTGCCACTCACCCTGCTTGTGCTCTTTCTCTCTCCCTGACAAATAAATAAATAAAATCTTTAAAATACTGAACTAAACAAAAACTTGAAATGTATGGAACAGTCCAAAGGAAAGAAAGGAATATCTCAAGTGATAGAAGTCAAGTGAACTGAAAATCAGTAACATAAGCTCAGGAGTTGTCATCAGAGCAGACTTAGGAGAAACTTGGACATGGACATAAGACCTAATGCCAGAGCCTGGAGTTTCAATGTCCAGTAGGAATAAGAGATACAGCTTTGGGTTCCCAAATGCTAAAGTGGTAATGTTGAGATTTTTTTCTAAAGACTTTTCAGCAAAAGGGTAATTTTTTTTTAAATCTCCAAGTACTGAAACCTGGAAGCTACAGGGTTCTAGGTAGAATAGAAAGTAAAGAATAGAAAGTAAAAATCACTGCACCACGAGTGGGTGTGGAGTTGAAATTTGTATCAGCTGAATGTTGAGGAGTCCTCAAGCCAAGAAATGAATATATAAACTCTTCTCAGTTTATTTCCCAATAAAGTAAATGCAAAATATTCTCTGGAGAGAAATTTACAGTTCAAATGTTATGGGTTTGCTAAAGGAAAAACTTGTCTCTACTGAGGATGAGCATGCAATAAAAAATGAGAAAAATTCCCCATGAGCAAGAGTCAGCAGAAACAACAAATAGGAGGGTTAGCATCGCCTGAACTTGAGAACATAAAACAATATTCTGAGAACCTCAAAAAGAAGAATGTTTAAAGTAACTGAAGATAAATAAAGTAATATAAACTACAAATAATAAATAAATGGTATAAATAAATAGTGTACGTTTTTAAAATAGTCAACAGATTTTGAGAAAATATAAAGTATTTCCAGAAATCCAAAAAGTAGTTGCAGAAATAAAAAAAAACTTAGCACAGTCAGTGGATTGGTTTAAAAGAAGACTAGACATAGCTGAAGAGATAATGCTTTAGAAGAAATATCTGAGGAAATTAATCATAAAGCGAATATGGGAAGTTGATGAGATGAAAAATATGAAAAAAGGATTAAAAAACACTGAAGAAAGGATGAAAAGACCTAACATATTAAAATAGAAATATCAGAAGGAGGGAATGACAGAATGGGTGAAAATCATAATTTTCAAAATAATGGCAGAGAATTTTCCACAATTGATAAAAGATATGAATCCTAAAATTAAAGGAGCTAAAAAGTCCTGAGTATGGTAATAAAAAAATTTCACTTTGATAATATTTTAGTGAAAATATATATATCAAGAAGATAAAGGGTAAAGAGAAAAACATAAATGCTACCAGAAAGAAAAGTCACATAACAACAACAACAAAAATTGATTGGCAACAGCTTTACGATAGCCCCCCAAAAAGCCCAAAAGATTACAGAATGATATCCTGACAGTGCCGAAGGTAAAAATCTATCAACTGAGATTTCTATACACAGATAAAATATATTGCAAGGATGAGGATCAAACTGGGCATTTTCAGTCAAAGATTAAGAGAGTTTGCCATTCATAGACCCTCACTGTCAGTATTACTAAAGGTTATACTTCAGGAAGAAATTTTTAATTGCTTCTTTAATGCAAATTAAGCATAAAATTTTAAACAGGAAAGCCCATTAAAAATAAAATAGAAATAAGATGCCATTCACAAGGACAATAAAATAGATAATCCAAAGATAGATTTAGTATAAGTTACTCAAGAACTTAATGGAGAATCAGATAATTTATATGTGAGAATTTCTTATATAAATGAAATAACGTATCAGCAGGGTTGTATCATGATAAACTACTTTGTTAATAGTGGTGGAATACTTGACTATCTCTATGGAAAAATAAAATTAATTTCCTGATACATACTGTATGTAAAATTCAAATCAAGATGGATTAATAATCCAAAATAAAATGAAATCTTTCAAAATTTCAGAGAAATAGAAGATAATATTTTCATGAAAGTGGGGTAAGGAAAGGTTTCAAAATATGACACAGAAAACATAAGGAAAAGACTAATAAATTAAACTAAAATTTAAAACTTCTCTTTGTAAAGGATGGCATAAAAATAAAAATCCAGGTATGAACAATGCATGCAACTGGTAATGCATTAATAGCCAGAATATATTAAAAACTGTAACAAATCTATAAGAAGCTGTTAGGAGGAAAAACAATAGAATGATCAAATAATATGAATAGAAATTTTACAAGAAAGGAAATCCAATAGCCAGTACATATGAAGACTAATATTACTAATAAACAGATTAATTCAAATTACAATTTGATGAGATACCAAATTACACCTATCTCATTGGCAAAAATTTACAAGTCTAACAAAATGTTGATGAACAAGTAGAAATATCTTGACTCATACTTTGCTGGTTGGATATCAATTATTACAACAGAACAATTGGCAATATATAGTAAAATTATCATAAGTATATTTCTTAATCTCATAATTTTACTTCCAGGTAGATAACATTAAAAAACTTTCCCCATGTGCACTAAGAGACATGTACAAAGATCCACATCAAAACATTATTTATAAAAGCAAAAAAATAAATTGCAAGCAACCTAATCTTACATTTGTAGAAAATAAAGAAATAAATTAACTTATTTACATAATTGAACATGATACAGAGGTGAGAATAATTAGATCTACATGAGAACATGAACAAATTTTTTTAAGATTTTACTAATTTATCTGTCAGAGAGAGAGAGAGAAAGCACAACCAGGGGGAGCAGGAGATAGATGAAGAAGCAGGCCCCCTGCTGAGCAAGGAGCCTGATGCAGGACTCGTTCCCAGGACCTTGGGATCATGGCCTGAGCCGAAGGCAGATGCTTAACCGACTGAGCCACCCAGGTGTCCCGAGAACATGAATAAATTTTTAAAACACTACCGTAGAGAAAAACATAAAAAACTAGGTAGATGACACCATTTATGTAAATGTTTTAAATAATAAAATAATGCTATAATTAACTGAAGATTTTTATCTATATCATAAAATTATTTAAAATAATTTATGTGGAAATGGTACATACCAGACTCAGGATTTGTGTTTACTCTGACTGAAAAGAAAAGCAAGAAAAGACAGATGTTAAGGCACATATTACTTTCTAAAAAATACACAAATATTCCAGAATAAGTAAATATGTTAAATCTCTGTTGTTTGTACATAGTTGTATGCCATATTATTTGGGGGGATTTTTCTGAATATTTACTGTAGTTTGCATATGACATCAAAAGCACAAGAAACAAAAGAAAAAATAAACATTTTAAACTCCATCAAAATTAAAAATGTTTGTGCTTCTAAGGACACCATCAAGTAAGTGAAAAGACAAGCCATGCAATGGGAGAAAATATTTGTAAATCATATATATATATATGTGATTTATAATATGTATTTACTATATTAAATATATAAATATATAAAAAGACAAATAATCCAATTAAAAGATGGGCAACAGGTTTGAGTAGACATTTCTCCAAAGAAGATATACAGTGACCAATAATCACATGAAAAGATGCTCAGCGTGTTTTAGAGAAATGCAAATCAAAACCACAAGATACTTTCTCACACCCCCTAAGATGGCTATAATAAAAAATGGAAAATGGATGTTGGTGAGGATGTAGAGAAATTGGAACTCTTGTACTGGTAGGGGTGTAAAATGATGCATCACTCTGAAAAACAATTTGTTAGTTCCTCAAAAAGTTAAATATAGATTTACCAGATGACCCAGCAACTCCATTTCTAGTTATATACAAAAGAAAATTGAAAATATAGGTTCATAGAAAAACTTGTGCATGAATTTTCATAGCAGTATTTGTTCATAATATCACCAGAGTAGAAATAACCCAAATGTCCATTAACAGATAAATTCGTAAACAAAATGTGGAATATCTATACAATGGCATATTATTCAGCAATGAAAAAGAAATGAAGTACTGATACATGCTATTGTATGGATAAACCTTGAAAACATTAGGCTAATGAAAGAAGCCAAACACTCAAGTCCCTGTTTTGATGATTTCTAAGACCATCCTCAAACTTGATGATTCCTAGAAAAACTCACAGGAACCAGATGCTGTTATATTTATGGTTATGATTTACCACAGCAAAAGGATGCTGACTGAAAGCAGCAGGAATAAGTGCATGTGAGGAAGTCTGGAAGAAATTAGGGGTAAGTTTCCAGGTGTACTCTCTAGATGAAATCACATGGAATGCACTTAATTCTCACAGCAACAATGGGTGCCCACAGAAGCCAAGCGTTGTCAATCAGGGAAGCTGACATGATTGGTATCCAAGGTTTTTACTGGGAGTCAGTCACACAGACTACCCAGATTCAGCTACTCATCTACTCACATTCAGCTACTCAGACTCCAGATCTGCAGAGCAAAAAATAGGTGTTCACATTAATCACATTAATCACATTGTTAACATAAAGCATATGGGCAAACTGATACAGGTCCAAGGCCTTTGGTGTACAAAAACGTTTATCAGGTTGAACATTTCAAGGGCTCAGAACTCAGGACCAAGGAGCTGGCCAAGGGCCCGTTCTGAAAATAGACCTTTCTTGGTCATGTGCACAGTTTGAGTAACCTAAGCCTGATGTGCTTTTCCCTGCATAGCCACATTCTCTATGATTCCATTTATATGAAATGTCCAGAACAGGCAAAGCCATAGAGATGGAAATTAGATTAGTCATTGACAAGAGAATGGAAGAAAAAGGAATTGGGAGTGACTGCTAATAGGTATGAAGCACTTTTGATAAAAATTTTCTTCAATTGGATAGTGATAATGATCACACAATCTTGTGAATATGCTAAAAACCACTGAATTATATACTTTAAATTGCAACTTTTATATGTAAGTTATTTCTAAATTAAAATCTGTTAGGATTTCTCATAGTTTAAAATTTGAAGGTTACTGTTATGAGAATTTATTGACAGTAAGTGTAGAAAGATAATTTATGAAGCTAATGCAATAGTTCACATAAATTATTAAAATCAATTAAAATTACAATGTAGTAGGAAAAAATTATATAATACCAAGTCTGAGTAGCGCCTCCATTAGGAAACAAATCTCTTTTATTGTTGTGAAATGTTGATGGTAAAATAATAAATCAGAATAATTTGGGAGTATGTCACAAAAATCTTGAAATATAAATATTTGAGAACCAATTAAAGAAATTGTATACTACATGATGACATACTAGACAGGCATTAAATTGCTTAAAGTATAGTTAATGACATGGGAAAATATTCACAGTGTAATGCCAAATAAAACATAATAAAATGCTATGAAGATCATATATTTAATAATAAGCTATTTTTAAAAACTACCTATAATTACCAGTAATAATTGGATGGAAACATAACCAAACATTTATTATTTTGTGGAAGGATTTAATTATTTCTATGTTTGCTTACAGAGAATATGACTTTTATGTTCAGAAAAAATCACAAGGATTATAACCACTAAAAAATAAGTCCATAGGTAGAGAATGGTGGGGATAATGATACATTTGTACAGAACTTTATAGTTTATAAACTGCTAATATAAGCATTATCTTATTTTGATCTCTCATTAATCTAATGTGATAGGTAGAGTCATAACTGTGTTCCCATTTTAGGTGTGAGTAATCTCAGGTTTAGAAATGTTTAAATGACTTATTCATGATTATCCCACTCGTTAATGACAAATCTAAGACTCAAAATTCGGTATTCTAATTTCACATCCAGTGCTGCTATGCTATAGGTAAAACACACACACTCACAAAATAAATCATCTAATTGTTACAGAGGATAGAAATAGCAAGTCTTTCACCTCACATTACCATTCCTCTTCTCAATTACAATGTATGAATGAGTTGAGTGTATGGATTGAATTCACTTTTAAAAATTATCTTTTTCATCACCTATATAAAGAACCTCAAGTTGTCAAAACCCAGCTCACTTTGTGATATACAGTTGGTCACCTAAAACTATAAATAGCTCAAATAATAAATACTGAATTACTTTTCTACTTCTTCCTCCAGACTGGATACAAAGAATGTCTATGATAGCATCATGAATAATTAACATCATGATAGCATCATGAAAAGTAGCATTATGAATAATTCTCAAGTATCTGGGGAGCCTATAATATTTTTATATTGCTTTCAACATTTTTCTCTGTAGAACTTCTCTTACTCTTTAAAGTTATACATTTGTGAATGAAAAGTAACTTTATATTATCAACATTATTCCATACTTTCACAATTATCATTGAATATATGTAAGAAAATTTAACAATAAAGAATAGTTAAGTTAGAAAATAGGTTCTGTTCTGAAGCCTTTCTACCCAGGTAGTCATAATAATAGAACTGGTTGACCTAATTTTCTTAAAATCTTTTTTCCTCTGTTTTGACTTTATCTGACCCTCTCAGAAATGCCTCAGTGGATTTCTTATTTAGAATATACTCAATAAGTGGGTTCCTGAGGAGTAGCTAACATTTAGTGCATAGAAGGACAAAAAACTCTAATCTGGAAAAAATTAAAAGATCAAACATAAAATTTTATCTCTTTTCTTTGTAGTAAGTAACATGCTAATGTAAGAACAAGATCACCTTGAAGAATAAAGTCAACCCTTGCTGAAATTGAAAATGGTTTCCTCTTTTTAAATTCTTTTTCATATGGTGTCACTTATTTATGGGACATAAGGAATATCATGGAAGACATTAAGAGAAGGAAGGGAAAAATGAAGGGGGGGTGGAATCAGAGGAGGAGACAAACCATGAGAGACGATGGACTCTGAGAAACAAACTGAGGGTTCTAGAGGGGAGGGGGGAGGGGAGATGGGTTAGCCTGGTGATGGGTATTAAGGAGGGCACGTTCTGCATGGAGCACTGGGTGTTATACGTGAACAATGAATCATGGAGCACTACATCAAAAACTAATGATGTAATGTATGGTGATTAACATAACATAATAAAAATAAATAAATAAATAAATAAATAAATAAACTTTTTGTTTGATACTACTAAAACAGGCTTGTTATAAAAAATAAAACATTACAGTACAGAGATTTTAAATAGCAAGGCTAATTATCTCACCTCCCTCCATTACATTATCAGATAAATAAAACCTGAAGGACCTTGTCACTAGCAGGACTATAAAATAAAAAATATTAGGAAGATCTTAGAGCTGGAGGAAAATGTTAACAGGCAGAAACTGAATTCTACTCATAAAAATGAAAGAGAACTAGGAATGTTTAATAGGTGGGTAAATATAAAATGCTTTTTCCTCATTATCTTATTTCTTTAAAAATAAATGGTTGATTAAACATCATCAAAATTAAAAATATTTATGCATTAAAAGATACTGTCAAGAACGTAAAAAGACAACCTCCACAATGGGAGAAAATATTTGTAAATAATGTATCTGATAAGGGCCTAATATCTAGAATATATAAAGAACACATAGAGCTCAAAAATAAAAAGTCAGAGAACACAACTTGAAGAAAGACAAAGAATTTGAATAGACATTTTTCCAAAGAATATATGCAAATGGCCTATAAGCACATGGAAAATATGTTCAATATCATTAATCATCAGGAAAATGCAAATCAAAACCACAATGAGATACCACTTAATACCCATTAGGTTGGCTATAGTAAAAAAATAAAAGGGGGGGAAACTAGTATCGGTGAAGGTATGGAGAAATTAGAACTGTCATACATTGCTGCTGGCGATGTAGAATGGTGTAGCCACCATAGAAAAGTTTAGCAGTTCTTCAAAAAGTTAAACCGAGTTTATCATATGACCCAGCAATTCCACTCCTAGGAATATACCCAAGAAAGCTGAAAACATGTTCATAAAAAGTGCTTACAGATGTACATAACAGCATTATTCATAATATCCAAAAAGTAAAAACAACCCAAAGGTCCAACTGAAAAATACATAAACAAAATGTGGTATATCCATACAGTGAAATATTAAGCCATAAAAAGGAATGAATTCTAGAAACAACCTAAGTGTCCATCAAAATATAATAGATGAACAAGGTATCTATAGGACTAGTCATACAGTGGAACTTTACTCAAAAAGAATGACCTTGATACATGCTACAACATGGATGAGGTTTGGAAACATTATGAAGTCCAAGAAACTAAACACAAAAGGTTTTTTTTTCTAACCCCCCTTAAATTTTGATTTCTATGTATTTATTACTAGTATACACAAAAACTATCAATCATTGTATACAGTCAACTGGTATGCAGAAATGTATGTAGTCTTTATCATTCTGGTAAGTTAGTTTTACTAGATTCCTTCAGATTTATAATTATAATATGATCTAATTTGCAAAATAAGAAAATTCCATTTCTTCTTTTCAAATATTTATACTAATTATTTAATTCCCTACCTTATTATGCTTATCAGTATACCCCTAAAATATGTGATGGTCAAACCTATTATTTAAAATATATGATGTCTTCTGAATTTCTTTGTTTAATTAAACCAGCAGAAGTAGGATTTGAGAGATGAATCCTTTACCTAAACAATTATTAATCATTACAATTACCTAAAAAAAAATGCTCTTTAAGTTGCTTTTTTTCTTGAGCTAAGGTATGTCAAAGATTCTTTTAATGAAAACTTACATCTCTTTTATAAATTCATTCAATATACAAAACAAATGGACTCTAACATGAAGATAATGTAGTTTGAGAGATAAATTTTTAAGGAGAAAAACACATAGTCCATATTTTTTATGAACTAGCAAATTATTTATCTAAAGGCAGACTTTTTTCTTTCTAAATTGAATGCATCTTTCTGGATAACCCTATAAAAGGGTCCTAATAAGCACTTTTTAAATGTTGATAGAGTGTAAGAAATTAGTATGTGGTTTTACATTTATTAAGGGGATGTCCCAAACTTATCCATTACAGAGACTGTATTTCCATCATGTAAGGAAAAAACTTCATTTAATTTTACTACAGGGGGAGATAACAGTTAACTAAGTTACATAAAAATCCGATTTTCATTACAGCAAGCTCCTATACTAAAGTTTCTGCCAGGAAGTCATGAAGTCATTACGTCATTGCCTTCATTATTATCCCAAAACAAAACCATTTCTTTCAGACTGAGGGGAGCCAATATGTAAAACAGAAGGCACAAAACTCAGCTATATTAGTGTAAGATTTAAGTTTAATTTATGATATATTGGAATCTTTGGCTTAAATTGCAATAAAATACAAAATGACTTTTTAACTGTGCTAGGTACAATTCAAAGTTAAGTATGTCTCATATTAAAACTTGGTGGCAGAGATAGGGAGGGATCAATATTATATTCTAAAGAAGTTGTTATATGATTATCTGCTTTACTAATCTGAGCAACAGTTAATTCCAATGTGCAAAGAATATCATGAAACACAATATTCTTCCTTAGAGATAGTTTAACTCAATGTTACTACACTCTTTGGTTTGACTCAAGCCAAATTCAATGAGGTACAGAGGTTATGGAGTTACAAATGGCGGAAATCACCATAGTAGATCAAAGGTCTGTATGCTTGGTAGAAACCATTTCCGTCTATCCAAAAGAAGCCTTTAGTTGTCATATTTCTACTGTATTACCTTTCCACAAAACAAAATAAAAGAAGCTATGGAGTTTAATATGTCAGCTACAGAGAAAAAAAATGAAAGGGTAGGTAAGGCCTATCCATTTTAAATTCCGTAGGCAATGAAATCAAGATATTACAAGACTAGCAAAGGCATTTTTTTTTCTAGCTTCTAACAATATCCTTGTATATGGATGAATGTAGAAGGGGAAAGATTTACCCATGAGTTTTTCCTCCAAAGCTATTGATTTTTAATAATAATGTTTCTTTAAAATCAACATTGAGGGGCCTGGGTGGCTCAGTCAGTTTAAGCATCTGCCTTTGGCTCAGGTCGTAATCCCGGGGTCCCGGGATCAAGTCCCACATTGGGCTCCCTGCTAAGTGGGGAGCCTGCTTCTCCTTCTGCCTCTGCCTGCAGCTCCCCCTGCTTGTGTTCTCTCTCTCCCCCTCTCTCTCTTTCTGTCAAATAAATAAATCTTTTAAAATAAATAAACTAATTTTAAAAAAATAAACATTGATAAGCACATTAAAGATAAAATACTTGAAAAGAGTTTGTCAAGGTCAAACAATTCTCCTCCCACGTATGAAATTAGCAGGTTGAATTAGGTATCAACTGGCAAGCCAGGACAAGAAGTTCAGTTTCTGGGGACCACCTGAAAGAGGGTGTTCTGATCAAAACTATCCAAAAATCCAGCAGCACATTTCTGAAACCTCTGAGTTAGCTTCATCAATGTGGGAATAATTGGGAAAAAAGAGGTGAGTTTCAAATAATTACCATAAACCATTGGAAATCCAAGGCTTAATTTCATAGGTTGGCAGATGTGAATCAAGGGCAAGTCAGGATGTAAAGACTCAGGCCCAAACTGCCTATTAAGAGGCTAAAATTATCATCTTTATATCTTTTCCATATTATTTTGTTATTTACTCATTCATCAATAAGCATTTATTGGAAGCAGGCCTTTTGTATGTTACATAGTTATTTGGAGTACAAAAGAAATATCAGCATCTATCTGCAAGAAATTTGTGATCATCCCAGATGTGGAACAGTAATCTTTCAGGTTAGTGGTATTCTAAATGAATTATCTGTTCATGTCTCTATAATTACGTTTGATCCAAGAAGTGCACCTGGAAAGGCTGAGTTAGTTACCGTAGGGAGAAGCAATTAATGAGAGTTCACTTAATTTGATAGTTCAGATTCAGCAAGTGTTTATCCCACCAGGTTTTGATCTCAATAACTTCAAGTAAGTTTGGTATAGAAGTGATGTGTAAATTACTCCAATCCACCTATCATATTGTCATAATGCCCTTAGTCTTCCTCGCCTTACCTTTCTGAAGCTCTATCCCATTACTGCTCACCTATATCCTCTTTATCTTCCCCTTCCAGCTCTTCACTTCACAAAATTCCCTCTATTCTTTTTTTAAGGATAAATCAAAATAATTTCTTAGTCTGAAGATAAGCTGAACTATATGAAGAATGTAATAGATGAAATGAGCTGCAGGCTGGACAGGACAACAGAGATGTCAAGAGAAACATTTTTTGGGGGGGCGCCTGGGTGGCTCAGTTGGTTAAGCGACTGCCTTCGGCTCAGGTCATGATCCTGGAGTCCCGGGATCGAGTCCCGCATCGGGCTCCCTGCTCGGCGAGGAGCCTGCTTCTCCCTCTGATCCTCTCCCCTCTCATGTACTCTCTCTCTCTCATTCTCGCTCTCTCAAATAAATAAATCTTTAAAAAAAAAAAGAGAGAAAAACATTTTTTTTTACTGTGGATAATGTTCAGAGTTAACCCACTGGCTAAAGGTAATGATTATTCTGATATTAGTAATCAATAACATCAATAACATCACTTTAATTTCTAAGAGATAGAGAATCTCTCTTCCTTGGACTGTGCTTAATATTATCTTTATAAGACTGAAGCTGACTTTAATCTTTTAAGTACATTTTTGGTTTATTATAGCAACTGCTTGGGATGTTTGTCTTATTTTGTCTAATTTGAATTCTGCTATTTCTCAGAGCAATCTAGGCTTGAAATATTGTTGCCCCAAATTCCCATTCAGTGTGAATTTCCAAAAGCAACTTCTGTCCCTGTGCCTCTGTAGCGATAAGACTGGCCCTTACAGGTGGAGTTAGTTATCCTCACTATCCAGCTCAGCTCTTTTAATTTCAGCATTAGAGTGTTATGGAAGTATTCCTCAAACATAAATGTGCTTACAAACCTTCTGGGTGTCTTGTTAAAATGCAGATTCTCATTCAGTAGGTCTGGTGTGAGATCTAAGATTCAATACTTCTAAGATACTCCCAAGTACATCACACTTCAAAGAACAAGGTATTATGGCATTTACTGCATGGTACTGTGATATTTGTTTGCACAAGTTTTATCTAATATTGTGCCTGGCATGTTGTTGATGCTCACAAATGCTTATTGAATGAATGGAGTCTAAAACTTAACCTGACATAAAGTTCACCATACGGGCAGACTCTCAGCTTTTCTCAGCCTTCAAGGCTTCTAAGACCCCTGAAAAATTTCCACTTGTGAGAAAAGATCATGACCCTGATCCAGTCCCCATGGTGCTTCCTCATCAATCAAGCTACCACAGGAGACTTGCTTTCAGGAAATAAGCATAAACAGAAGACAGTAGAGTACAATTCCAGCACTTAAACCTCAGAGGGATCAGAAATACTGGTGGAACTTTTTTAAAGTACAGAAGTTTTGAGATTGGTATTTGAAGCTGGACTTTTTATTCATTTTCTATGCTGTGTAAAAATTGCCACAAACTCAGTGACTTAAAACAACACCCATTTATTAGCTTTACAGTTCTGAAGTCCAGGCATGATGTGGCTAGGTTTTCTGCTGATGGCTTAAAAACCGAAATTAAGATCAGCTGGTCTGACTTGCCCTCTGGAAGCTCTGAGGAAGAATCTCTTTCCGAGTTCATTCAGGTTGTTTGCAGAATTTCATTCCTTGTGATTGGAGGACTGGGGGCCCTGTATCCCTGTTGACTGTCAGCTGGGGACCACTCTCAGCTCCTGGAGATCACCTGCACTCCTCACCACACGGCCCCCTCCATTTTCAAGCCAGCGACGGTGCATAGACTCCTTTCTGTGCTTCAAATCTCTGGCCTCCTCCATCCCTGACCTCTAGACTCAAATTTTAAGAGCTGATGTGCTTAGACGAAGCCCATCAAGACAATCTTAAGTGAGCTGATTTGGGATTTTACATTTGCAAAATCACTTCCAACACCACCTCGATTCGTGTTGACTGATAACCAGGAGGAGCGTGTACACCAGGGGATGGGAATTTGGGGGCCATCTGAGAATTCTGCCTACCACAGCTTCCAAATTAGAGACTGAGAAAATATGTTTACCTCTCTTCCCTAGATCCCATGGAAATAAAAATAAAGGTGTACCATTGACATTGAATCCATAGCAACACTGAAAATCGGAAGGGGTGAAATTAGTGCACTGATCATTTTGACAAGATTCTGGAGATTATACTGAAAGGCTGAAGACTGAATTGAGAAAACAGAGACTACTCTCAGGGCACTCAGAATTCCTGCAGCTGAGGGAAAGCCCATAATCTCTAAGTCAACATGTTAAAGGCTATGTACTGTGTGTGGAACCCCTAGGCTGAGGGGTCCTGCCTCATTTGCATACCCATACCATGACACAGTTTTAATGATACAAACTGTTATATACTGTTAGTATATAATTTTGGTTTAACCACCTGAATAATACAAAGAGAAAAGGATTAAAAATGTATATCTTTGGGTAACGAGAATGGAGGTAGAGTATTAATAGGAAGTCACTTTTCATTTAAATCCTTTAAAACATTTTTTTTGTGTATATATGCCAATTTTATTATGAAAATGAATGTATTTTTTTCTGTCATATTTTGATTTGTAAGAGTCTTTACATAGTCTGGATACTAATCCTTCAATTTTATGTGTTATATATATTTGTTACTGTGTGAGACTTTGTTTTCCAAATTATGATGCCTTTTCACATACAGAAGTGTTTAATTTTAGTGTAGTATAGTTAACTAGTCTAATTATTGCTTTTATGGTGAGTGCTCTTGAGTAAAATTAAGATAACAGGATTTGTTCACTTGCAAATAATAGGAAACTCAACTTAAATTGCCATAAACAAAAGAAGGAAAGCATTGTCTCATATAATTGCAAAGTCTTTCAGTAATTATATCTTCTGGTACAGCTTGATTCAGGGACAAGTGACCATCAAGATTCATCTCTCTGTTCTGGCTTACAAGAGGGGGCGCCATTCTTCATTCTCATACTCCAGGTGATGGGCACTGGCAGCTTTGGACTCAGCCTAATCCTCACAAAATAAATGCAGCTCCAGACCTCACACTCATTCTATCAAATCTGCAGGAAAGAGAAAATTTCTCTTTCCCAGAAGCCTGAATATTAACTCTGTGTTTCATTGGTTCTCATTTTCATACACGCCTTTCTTGAATGCATAGCTATGGCCAAGAAGGTGGGGCACGCTGACCAGTTGTAGACTAATTGGGGCCAACTTCTATTTCTGAAAATGGAGTCAACCACTGGAAGGCACTTGGGCTGAGAGTAGGGAAATGAGGGTAACGTTACCAGAAGACATTACCCCTTTGGGTTCATGTGGCAAAACAAAAACAAAAACAAAAAACAAACAATAAATGTCCAGATAGGGCGCCTGGGTGGCTCAGTTGGTTAAGCGACTGCCTTCGGCTCAGGTCATGATCCTGGAGTCCCGGGATCGAGCCCCACATCGGGCTCCCTTCTCAGCAGGGAGTCTGCTTCTCCCTCTGACCCTCTTCCCTCTCGTGCTCTCTATCTCTCATTCTCTCTCTCTCTCAAATAAATAAATAAAATCTTTAAAATAAAATAAAATAAAATAAATGTCCAGATAATAATTATTTTTAATTTCACACGTGACACCAAAACATGATTATACTTCATTTACGAATACAGACTTGATATCAAATACTGACCCTTCTATTCCACGTGATAATTATTTATTCTAACTTATAATTGCTTCATATTTAAAATGGAAATAATAACACTTTTAAGGTTATTATGAATCAAATAGAAATTATATGTAAAATGTTTGACATGGAATTAATGTATTTTTTTAAAGATTTTATTTATTTGTTTGACAGAGAGAGAGAGACAGCGAGAGAGGAAACACAAGCAGGGGGAATGGGAGAGGGAGAAGCGGGCTTCCCGCCGAGCAGGGAGCCCAGGACCCTGGGATCATGACCTGACCGAAGGCAGATGCTTAACGACTGAGCCACCCAGGCGCCCTGACATGGGCTTGATAAATGTAGTAGTGTAATTGTTATTAACATTTGAGTGTTAATTGAAAGCTATGTGCTGCCTTTCTTCAGGGTGAACTTTCCTCTCTGATTATGGTACTAAAGACATAATTCTCTGTTAATTAGACATCGGTTAAGGAGATGAAGCTGGAGTGTAGGGCCATGCCTGCCCCAGTGAGATCCAGCCTTGGGTAGATGGGCTCAGAGGCTGATGAAGAGAAGCATCAGAGGTCCTTCTCAACAGACTTACTGTTCTGTTTCAATCTATTAACTTCAAGGTTTTTTTTTTCTAAAAGAAAAGTGAATTTAGGCAATTTAATTAATTTTCAGTGATTCCCTCATCAATAAAATGGGCAATAATATCATCTAACAGAGTAAAAATTATGTTGCTGTTAGCACGTAGCCAAAATAGGGACTTAGCAAACACGAATCTTTGCCTGCTGCCTTCCCTTACACTAACTGTGGGGCTGTTCTAGTCCTTCACCTTTCTTTTACCTTCTTCCTATATCAATATTTACCAGCAAAAACACACATCCTTTCAAGAAAACAACCATTCTTAGGATTTCTCTAGGAAAATATATTCCTAAGAAAAGCCATCAGCCAAAGAAGAGTTAAGGGTGGGGGCACAGCACTTCCCATTTACTGTAAGAATATCGCAAGATGGCAGGGAGCCACATTTTAAATTTATTCTGTTTGTGCTTATTTGTGGCCAGTTTTGAACTCTTATTTTTAGGGAAGCCCCACTTAGAACACCCGGACTGAGAGGGATTTTCAAGGCAATTAAGAAACAGATGTACTTAACATAAGTGTTTGAAGCTTTGGAAATAGCCCATTATTTGCTTATATTTAAAAATGTTCATCATGAAACAAAATTCTACTCAAGGGTCCCATGAGAATATATCATACTATTATCACTAGTGGTCAGTAAGAGAAGTTGGTATTTATTTAATCCACCCACTAGAATATTTTATTTTCAAAAATCAATTTCAAAGTACATTTTTACTCAGTACCATGGATGTGCCCAACACTATGCTAAGAGTGTAAGGATAACCAAAGTAATGATCGCATCTAAAAACATAAATCATTACAGGCATGGAAAAATATTAGCTAATCATATGTAAAAAGAAAAATGCTAACAATCCAGTGAGGACTGGCTGAACTATTCAAAATCACAGTGAGTCCTTTTTTCTCCTTGCTTCATTTTTCCTGAGAGGGGCTTGAAATTCACTTAGTGTAGGATTTCAAAATCAAATTCTTACATGTTGGACCTATTAGACTTAAAAATGTAGGCAATCTCTACTCACCCAGAATAACTTGAACCAATGATTCATATAACTGAAGTTACAAAAAAAAAAAAAAACCACACAACAAAACTACCAAATTTAAAACATTTGAATTCAGATGAAAGTAAATTATTCACTTTAAATTACACGATTGACCTAATTATTTAATTTTAAAATCTTGAGATAGTCATTTCTTAGTTCCCATGCCATCTTGCTCTTGACGGTCTCAGAGTCCAGAAGGCTGGGAAAGGTGCTCAGCGGGGAGGAGGGAAAGAGATGCTGGTGGGGAGGAGCCCAAGGCATTCCTCTTCTGGGAAGGAGGTCAAACCAGAAGAATATATCAGAGAATTGATAAACTAGAGCCCTGAACGACTCCAGTAGCAGTCCTGTACGGTTCTGGAAAGCTTTGTACAACTTTCTAACGACTTCTCCAGGAAAAAGCAGCACAACTGCTTCTATGTTGGTAACATTTATCTCTTTGTTAAGGAGACCCGATGGTCATTTGATGATGCATGATTCACTGGTGAACTTTACAGAAATAGTCTAAAAGGGAGAAGGTGGCCTTTCCGTCAATCAGCAACCAATGAATTAGTTGGAATGAGATGGTTCAGACATTTAGTCACTGCTGAGCTCAACCTGGTTTCCAGTGATGGATGGGAGTGGAGATCCAGGCAGTGAGGAAACAGGAAAAGGTAAGACGAGAAAGAAGTAACTGTTTAGGTCAAGGGGGAAAGGACTACTGTATCATCTTGTTTCCTTGATTAACTACTATTTAAATTCATAATTTAATCTCCAACAGGGGGTCCCAGTAGAAAGTCCTTCTTGCCCACTGACACAGGACCCTTTCTGAGCAATGAAAAGAGATTCTCCCAATAGGAATGTGATGGCATATTTTAGAGATGATCAAGGAAGGAGCTAGACTGTACTATGAAAATAATAAATGCCAATATTGTTTAGCACCCATTACCTCACAATTTGTGAGTCAATGTTTGTGCAGACTTCTGAGTTCATAAGGTAAGAGTAAATAGAAATAATTACCATTAAATACCAAGCTCTGCAGTCCTCACCCTAAAGGCTGTATTTACAGAAGCAGTCTTAAGCACCTCTCTGAAGAACTATTAGCCAAACTAACGAAAGAGGAGGATCCTATCTGAAAGCACTATAATTCAGCAATCACAGCAACATCTTGGTGTTGGAAAGAACATAGAGTAGCACTGGAATAAGACATACTGAACAACAATTTCATAGCTCTTTCTTTCCCACCAAAGATAGGAAGAATTTACTTATCTTTAGTAAGCCACCGTTTCTTTGTTGATAAAAATGGGAATAATAGCATTCTTTCAAGGTTGGTACGAGGACTAAGAATAGCTTATGTAAAATTCATATCAAAGTACTAGCACATATTAGAACTAAAATAAATTGTAGCTATTACAATGGTGGTCACAAGTAGCCCCTAAAAAGTCCCTATATTCTGGGGGCTTTGTGTTCTCTCTTATATTTCAAATCCATTGGCTCTGGGCTAGTATTTAGCTTTTTGCCTCATACTTATTTTTAACTCTCTGACCATCTGAAGAATAACTGGGCTCTCTTGTCTGCTTGATTTTTTCATCCCCACTTTACTCTTCAGTGTTCTATCTCTCCTTGGCTCCATGATCTGCATCTAATGGGCAAGTGTCACCCACTCCCTACATCTAGTTTAGAAGTGGGTTATCAGGGAATATCCGTGAAAATTTTTTGGATCGACTAGGGTATGAGCTACATCTTGAGGACAGGCAAAACTGAAACTGAAAAGAACTGTATGTTTACTTTTCAGTATTCCATATAGACCACCAAGTTCTGTTTTACATTTGCTGTTATAATTCCTTGTTCCCTTACTTCCACATTTTGATACAGCAGTTCAGTGTTCCAAGAATGGGTGACATCATTGTCAGGGATGAAAGAGTTGCCTTAATTTTTATTGATAATAATCTGGGTTGATTATTTCCTGATGATACGAGAGTACCTTAATTCAGAGATTCCTGCACTGAGTCCAGTTGCTTTCAAATTGTGATTTGTGGAGCTCTAATGTACCAAAAAGATAGTGCAGGGCCCTTCCTGGGGAATCTAGAAGGGGAGGGCAAGTCAGGATGCAGGCTGCTTGGCTCCAACCCACGCATTCCACTTTTATTGCTTCATAATGGATTCTAGATAAAATTTTATTTAGAAAATAAAAAGTAATTACACAGCTTGAAAAATAAACTTTGGAGATTCCCTATTTCATATACGAGGAACTACAATCTAGTCTGTTAGCATGCCCAATGTTATATTATTTATTTCTAAACCATTTATGTATTTGACTCCGTGAATACTTATTGAACATCTACTCAGTGTATGGTGTGGTGTTCAGGCCTGAAGATGATACAAAGAAACAGTCCCTGTCCTTGAAGAGGAAATGACCCATGGTAGCAATGATTGCTGGCCGTCTACTCAATATCCTTCCTTCCCTTCTTCCTTACAACGTTAAGGCAAGCATCAATGTGCCCAAGTAAATGTTAACATTCCCCAGTTAACCCCTGTGACTAGGGGTAGCCAATAAAAATTAAGTTAAGCTATTGTGTGAGACTTCTAGGAAAGTGCTGTAGAAGGAAACTAAGCTGTCTAAGTCCATCTTTTATTTCCTTCATTGCTTTTTCTTCCTTCCTGCTGTCTGCTACGCAGATGTAATTTCTGGAGTTCTCCTGGACATGTGGCAACTTAGGGATGGAAACCATGGCTATATCAGTTCAGAAAGATATGAGGATCCTAGAAACCTGATGACCTTGAAGTTGCCACACCAGTCCAGGACTGCCCATTTATGGATTTCCTTTACATAAATAAAAATAAGCCTCCAACTTGTTTAAGTCACTGTTATTATTTTTTAATATTAGACCAAACTTAATCCTAATGGATAAGTAGACAAGTAAAGAGGCAAATTCAGGAGGATAATAAATTATAATGAGGATAGAATTTTTAGAGAACTATGAGGTTCAAATATACCCACAGGGACTAGGGTTTGGGAAAGGTTTCTTAGAGAAGTAATGGCTAAACTGAGTCCTGGGGGTGCCTGGTGGCTCATTTGGTTGAGCGTCTGACTCTTGATTTCGGCTCAGGTCATGATCTCAGGGTCATGAGATGGAGCCCTGCATGGGGCTCTGCGCTCTGGGGGCGTCTGCTTGAGAGTCTCTCTCTCCCTCTCCCTCTGCTCCCTGCCCCCCCACACACTCTGTTTTTCTCTGTCTCTCAAATAAATAAATAAATCTTTAAAAAAATAAATAAATAAACTGAATCCTGTAAAATGAGTTGGAGTCAGCCAAACAAAGAGTATGGAAAACGGGTATCAGGGATGCAGAGCAGTGTGTGCAAAAACCTGGGGGATGGGGAGTAAGGAGAGGATCCAGTGCATTCTGGGAATTTAAAATATTTCAGTGAAGATAAAAGGAAGATGGCATGGATGGGGGAGTGGTAAGGCATGAGAAGGGATCATAAAGTGTCTTGTCTGACTGAAAAGGGAGGCCACTAAAGGATTTTAAGCAGGGAGTAATGGGATAATATTTGGATTTTAGACATATCATTCTAAATTGAAGTGATGGAAAACCAATTAGGAGGCTGTTTTAATAATACTGATAAAAGCAGAACAAGGAAAAGATTAAGAAAAGGGAAATTTTAAGAATGTGGTTATTGATCAAATTGGATGAAGCGGATGAATCCACGAGAAAGAGGAAGAACCGAGGTTAATATCTGGGGTCCCAGGTGAATAATTTCATTCACTGATATAAAGCATCCAGGAAGAGGAACAGCCTTGCTCTCTTCAAAGGTCACCATAAGATGACTGAGATCTGCATGTGAGAACACTTGTAAACTCCAGTCATAAAAGGTAAACCTTCTGAGTCTGCTAGCTCATTCTTTGCATGATTTAGCTGCCTTATTTCCTTTTGTTTCATCTTGCAGTATCTACCCCCTGATCTTCTTCGTATGAGATATAGCATAATGGATGATTTTCTAAATCTAAATATGTTTCATCCTTTAACATAAAACATCTAAACAAAGTTGTCTAATAGGAAAGACATATGATACACCTGAGGAAAACACGTTTCAATAATAATTCTGCTCTTTCCTGTCACTAACCTTTTTTTCTTCTTCTAGTTGGATATCAACAACCCAAAGAAGACTTTGTGTAGCAGGAACACATTCGTCTAATTGTCCAAATTTCATATCACATTTCTTGTGCCCAACTACTTACACTTTCTCTGCAACATACATTCTTTTATATCCACAAGTGGGTGTTGGGGAAACTTAGTTTAACCCTAGTCATTGTAATGAGGTCAGATTCAAGAAGGAACTGCTAGTGGAGTCTGATTGCCAAGGTAAAATAATACAAGATTACTTAGGATGGATGCAGAATGAATAATAAGGACAATCACCAATAGTAGTTACATCCAAACAACTAATGTATCTACAGTTCTAGAATGTAAGGAAAGCAGGTAATCAGGCAGTAAGCAAAGAAGAATCTTAATATATTTTTGCTTTGTTAATTTCTTCAACAATTATGTGTTAAGCACCTACTATAGTCTCATGAAGCTGGGGATCTAACAATTGAGACAGACCAACACATGAGTAAATATGTAATTATCATTTAGGACAAGTACTCTGAAAGAAATGTCAAATATAATAAAATCAGACCAACAGAGAGGTCTGATTTAGATTGAGGAAGGACCATGTATCAGTCAAGGTTCAGCCATAGATAGCAGAATGTGTTGTTAGCTTAAACACAAAGGTATTCATCACAGAGTATGAAATAGCTTTCAGAATGAATGGTTCAGCTACAGACCCCAGAATGAGCTGCCAAGAATGGTCCCCAAAGCCACACCACAGACGGGGACCATGAGAGGAGCTACTATTTCTGCCAGTATCTGAGAAATGTTATTCTTGCTGCTGACTCCAGAACCACATCCCCTGCGCTAAGAGCTGCTCCATAAAAATGGACACCTCAAATCCCGCTTTTCTTTATAGTCAAGTCAGTTCTGAATTCAAGCCTTCCATGAGCACTTCTTTTTGGGAAACATAAATCACAGTCAGATTTCAGACAGCCAAGCAATATAAGCAACGCAGTCAGGAGGCTGCACTAAAAGAGGTTGGGAGGGGTCATGAACGAGAGAACCACCCCATCTGGCACAGGTCTAAGGGAAGGCCTTCCCAAGGAAACAAAGACTTAAGGGAAGAGTGTTGGCCAGGTGAAGAGTGGGAAGAAAAGAATCACACAGAGAGAGATCAGCTGACATGTGGGCCCTGAGGCAGGAAGTAGTTGGCACATCTAGATCTTAAAAGAAGGCCAGTGGGGGTCTGGAGGTCTGTGAGTGAAGCGCATGGTGTTGAAAGGAAGCCAGGGTAGCTGGCCCAGGCCAGGTCATGCAGGACCTCATGTGAACAGTGTTAACAATTTAAATTTTAAATTTAATGACTTTAATTTTTTTCTCAGTAACAGTGGAAGTCATTTAAGGGTTTTAAGGTGAGGATTACTATGATTATATATATATTTTTAAAAGTAACTGGCCACTGTGTGTAGAAAGGCTTTTAAAGAGGATCCAGATTAAGGATGTGGAGGGCTGTTGGGAGGCTTCTGCTGTGGACCCAGTGAGTGGTGATGGGAGATGGAACGAAGCGAAACGATTCAAAGCATCACGTGGAGGGAGAGAGTCAACAGGACTTGGAGGAAATAAGGGAGGGAGGAGAAAATGTATGAAGATTTACTACAAACAAGAACTAATTACAGTGGACCCCTGAACATTGTGGGTTTGAACTGCTCTCATCCACTTACACACAGTTTTTGGGGGGATTTTTTTCGATAAGTATTGCACAGTTATGTAAATGTATTTTCTCTCCCTTATGATTTTCTTTTTTTTTAAGATTTTTATTTATTTATTTGAGAGAGAGAGAGTAGAGCGAGAGAGAGAGAGAGAGAGAGCAGGGCAGTGAGGAGGGGCAGACTCAGAGGGAGAAGCAGGCTCCCCGCCGAGCAGGGAGACCAATGTGGGACTCAATCCCAGGATCATGCCCGGAGCCGAAGGCAGACGCTTAACTGAGCCACCCAGGCGTCCTCTCTTATGATTTTCCTAATAACATTTTCTTTTCTCTAGCTTACTTTATTGTAGGGATACAGTATTTAATACATGTAACATACAAATATGTGTTAATGAACTGTTTATGTCATCAGTAAGGCTTCCAGTCAACAAGAGCTCTCAGTAGTTAAGTTTTGGGAGACTCAAAAGTTACCCAAGGATTTTTTTTTTAAAAAAGATTTTATTTATTTATTTGAGAGAGAGAATGAGAGAGAGCACGAGAGGGAAGAGGGTCAAAGGGAGAAGCAGACTCCCTGCTGAGTGGGGAGCCCGATGCGGGACTCGATCCCAGGACTCCGGGATCATGACCTGAGCCGAAGGCAGTCGCTCAACCAACTGCGCCACCCAGGCGCCCTACCCAAGGATTTTTGACTGCAGGAGAAGGGGGATGTCAACCTTCCTAACCCCCATCCCAATGTTTAAAGGTTAACTATACTACTATATAATACAGACTCCTTCCCCTCCCCACAAAATGGTAATTCTTACATCAGTATTGTTAAAGAAAGAGGAAAGTACAGCACAACTCATTCATTACTTGGTTAAATTTCCAGTGTATGCTATTTGTTTATGAAGTGGTATTGACTCTGTGTGGTCTTGTTTCTTTAATTTACCCTTTGTTGTTCTTTTTTGATGTGCTGTGTTTACTATAAATAAAAATTAATTACTGTATTTTACCTAATACCCTTTATACTCAGAAGAACAACTCTAGACCTCCAGTTTTATTATGTCACATAAGTGCAAAAAGGAAGGAAACAGTGATAGAAAGAATGAGAACAGCTGGATTCAGTGTTAAGAGCTGGATGAAAGTCTGCAGGCAAACTGCAGAAAAAATAGCAAGCAATTGGGGAATTGGACAAAAACAAATAAGGATAACATAAAGTGTTAAAAATGTAGGAATCTGTTTTGAAGAAAAAAACCCAGCAAAGTAGCATTTTTTTTAAAGATTTATTTATTTATTTATTTGAAATTTATTTATTTATTTGACAGAAAGAGAGAGACAGCGAGAGAGGGAACACGAGCAGGGGGAGTGGGAGAGGGAGAAGCAGGCTTCCCGCGGAGCAGGGAGCCCGAGGTGGGGCTCGATCCCAGGACCCTGGGATCATGACCTGAGCCGAAGGCAAACGCTTAATGACTGAGCCACCCAGGTGCCCCATCATTTTTATTGCTGAGTAGTATTTCATTGTATGGCTACACCATAATTTATTTGATCAACTCACCTGTTGATAGACATATAGGTTGTTTCACAGGTTTGGGCTATTACAAATAAAGCTGCTATCAATACCTCTGTACAAGTTTTTTTTATAGATAATCCCTTAATTTCTCCTGAGTAAAACACCTGGGTAGCAAGGTTAAGTGAAATGCTTAACTTTTTAAGAAACTTCCAAACTTTCCCAAAGAGGTTATACTGTTTTACATCCCAACCAGCAGGGTATGAGAATTCGTTTCTCCACGTCCTTGTCAACACTTGGTTATGTTCAGACTTTTTAATTTGAGACATTATGAAAGTGTGTAGTAGTATCTCACCGTGACTTTAATTTACATTTCCCTAATGACTAATGATGTTGAGCGTATTTTTTGTGTACTTATTGACCACTTGTATATCTTCATTGGTGAAGTGTTTGTTCAAATCTTTCATTCATTTTTTATTAGGTTGTTTATGGTCATATAACAGAGTTTCTAAAGTTCTTTACATATTCTGGAAACAAGTCTTTTATGAGATGTTTATTTTGCAAATATGTTATTCCAGTCTACAGCTTGTCTTTTCATTCTCTAAACTGTCTTTATAAGAAACAGAAGTCTTAATTTTAATAACTTATCAGGGTTATTTTTTTCTTTTATGGAGTGTTCTTTTAGTGTTGAATCCAAGAAATCTTTGCCCAACTCAAGGTCATAAAGGTTGTTCTTCCATGTCTTCTTTTAGAAATTTATGATTTTAGGTTTTATATTTAGATCTATATTTTGAATTTATATATTTCATAGTATGAATCAAAGTTCATTTTCCACACATGTATATACAATTATTCTAATACCAATGGTTTTAAAATACTGTCTTTTCTCCAATGAATTGTTTCAGTACCCATGTAGAAAATCAATTAACCATATATGTGTGCCTATTTCTGGATTCTCTATTCGGTTCCACTGATCTATTTGTCTTTCTCGAGACTAGTACCACACTGTATTAAATATGTAGCTTCATAAGAAGTCTTGAATTCAGGTATTGACTTTGATCCTTTGACCATTTAGGTTTTATTTATTTATTTATTTATTTATTTATTTATTTATTTATTTATTTGACAGAATGAGAGAGACAGTGAGAGAGGGAATACAAGCAGGGGGAGTGGGAGAGGGAGAAGCAGGCCTCCCATCGAGCAGGGAGCCCAATGCGGGTCTCAATCCCAGGACCCTGGGATCATGACCCGAGCCGAAGGCAGACGCTTAATGACTGAGCCACCCAGGCACCCAAAGTAGCATTTAATCAGTGTATTTCATGCTTCACTGCATGGTATTTCTATCCAAGATCCTATTTGTGCATTGTTTTTGTCATTGTTTTTTAGAGAGGGAGAGAGAGAATCTTAAGCAGGCTCCACACCCAATGCAGAGCCGGACCTGTAGCCTGATCTCACAACCCTGAGATCATGACCGGAGATGAAATCAAGAGTCAGGTGCTTAAATGATTGAGTCACCCAGGTGCCCCAGTCTGTGCATTGTTAACCTACACGAACATATCCTGTGCTTGCACTTCTCTTTGTGAAGAAGTGCTACAGATCATTTAGTACAATGTGAGCAAGGAAATAGGGAGCTAGACATCGTACCACAAGGTGCCATCTCTAAGGTAAGGATGGAGAGGAGATTAATATTGAAATGCAAAGAAGAGATGAGAAGACTGGAGCAATACAAAAGAGGTAATGAAATAGGAGGAAAGTAAAAATAGTCTAAGTTCCAAATTTATCTCTTCTATCTCCTCTTATTTTCTGAAAATCCTATAATCTATCGGGGCGCCTGGGTAGCTCAGTCAGTTAAGCGTCTGCCTTTGGCTCAGGTCATGATCCCAGGTTAAGCGTCTGCCTTTGGCTCAGGTCACAATCCCAGGGTTCCGGGATCGAGCCCCACATCCTGAATCCCCACTCAGCGGGGAGTCTCGTTCTGCCTCTCCCTCTCTCTCTTCCCCTCCCCCTGCTCATGCTCTCTCTCTCTCAAATAAATTAATACAGGCTAAAAAAAATTCTGAACTCTAGCTTCTCTCCATTCTGAAATGATTGTAGGCTTTGGTGACCTGCTAATTTCTCGATATGAAGGCCTTTTCCATAATTATTTTCTTTCTGTTCCACTTTAAAATTAAGTTATATAGACATACCTCTTTTACCCTAAATTTAGATATTTCACAATGTTAGTAATTATAAAACTAACATATAGTATTTGTAAAAAAAAATAACAATTCAAAGAAAAAATGAAAATCACTCCAAATTCCACAGTTCAGGGCGAAAACCCCACAAACTATTAGATGCACCTGTTTCCTGACATTTTCCTTTTCATATATATATATATATATATATATATATATATACACTCGCAATTTTATGTAAATGCACTGTACATACTGTTTTTCTAACCTGCTTTTTTAAAATTTAACAATGTCAGTAAAGTTTTACATCATTGATCTTAACAATGTAATGATCTCTCTTTTTTAATTGAAGTATAATTAACAGTGTTATATTAGTTTCAGGTGTACAGTATGGTAATTCAACATTTCTACACATTACTCAGTGCTTGTCACAGTGTACTCTTAATCCCCTTCACTGACTTCACCCATTCCATTTATAGTCCTGCACCTATTTCATTGGCTTTTCTTGATAAAATATTTCAGTTGTTTCTACTTTTTTACTGAAATGTTTCAGAACATAAAGGAAGAAGGAAATCGGAATTCTTTGGTTGAAGATATCAGGATACTGATGTCAAAACTGACAGAGCACACCAAACTAAAACCACACGTCCTCCCCTTTTATGAGAGTTGACGCTTGGGTATAGGGTATGTTTTCATTTGTTAAAGATATTTGTTAATATCTTTTCTAATATGATATGACTTTTTCTTATTTTTATTTTAGCTCATAATTTATGTATTTTTTAGCATTTCTAATAAACTACTCTTGGATTTATAACTTTCATTTTTAGCCCTCCTTTTTGGTATGGTTACTTCCCTATAGTGTTTTTCTTGTATCTATTTTGTTGACCATTTTCTATGGTTTCTTGGTTTTACGTATAGTGGTTGGATCACCAGACTAAAAAAGATGGGTTTTACATTTGAGAAATATTTTAAACGCTGTTAGAAAAGTTGCTCAGATGTGTATTTCAACTAAAAATGTCACCGGGTTTCCAAAATACTGAGTTTTGTTATGTGTTTTACTCTTCAAAATTCTCATTGCTAGTTTCATTTCTTTGATTACTGATAGGGTGGAATATCCTTTCAAATGTTCGTTGGTCATTTACAGTTTTCCTTTCTGAATGCCTTTCAGTTCATTTTCCCTTTTTCCTATCATGGTGTGTGTATTCTTAAATTTATTGTTAATCTATTTATTAAAATTAGAGAAATTAACTCTTCATCTATTATATATGTTGCAAATATTTTTCCTGGCTCCTGAGGTTATTTTCAAACTCATGTATTTCTGCAGGTCAGAAGTTCCTTATTCTTATTTTGTCAAGATCTATTCATCCTTGCTTTTATCTTTTTCTTCTTTTTCTTTTTTTCTATCTCTGTCTCTCTGTCTCTCTGTCTCTCTCTGTTTCCCTCACTCTCTCCCTCATGCTCAAGTGCACACAATATGCTTGGAAGCTTGGAAGGAACTTCCTCAACAAATATACAATTTTTGACTTATGCATTATCTAATAATTTTGGATTTAATTTTCTACAAACGTTGGATCAGCCTAGAATTGGTTGAGGATGTTTTATTTTTCTAACTGGCTCCTCAATTACCATTTCACCACCTTTTTTGCATAATTAATCCTCCCTTCCCTCCACCTGACTGCAGATGTCCTATTTATCACACTAAATTCTCATACAGATGGGCTTATTCATGGGTTTATTTCATGACTTTTAGTTTTATGTATAAAATATACACCATGAATGTGTGGTGTGACGTACGACCCATAGAATCCTTTTTAAAAAAAAATCAGAAACAAGTAGTGAGTTTTACCAAATACTCCTTGGGGAATCACTGGGAACAATAATATTTCCCCCTGTGCTCATTATAATCATGGTCTTTTATAGCAATACATTGTCTAATAATAAATCACCTAGCATTCTCGGAAGGAATCTTTATGATCATAAATTTATGAGACTTTCCATGTTTTCCTGGATTCTCATTGCTAACATTTAATTTAGGATACTTACATGAATATTTATAAGTGGGACTGGATTAAAATTTTATTCTTTTCTGTTCTCATTGAAAAATATTGTTTTTGAGTTTTGCCGAATTCATTTAAAACATTATGGAGATTTCTTTCTTTCCTTATGCTCTGGAACAGTTTAAATCACCTAGAAGTTATCTGTGGCTTGGAGATGTTAAGGAAAGTTATTCTATAACTTCCTCCTTTTCTTTTTTTTTTCTTGACTCAAGTTACATATCTTAGAAATTTGTATGTTTAGACCAGCTTTTCTCACTTATTATAATGTTGGGTATAGGGTATGTTTTCATTTGTTAATATCTTTTCTAATATGATATGACTTTTTCTTATTTTTATTTTAGCTCATAATTTATGTATTTTTTAGCATTTCTATTAAACTACTCTTGGATTTATAACTTTCATGTTTAGCCCTCCTTTTTGGTATGGTTACTTCCCTATAGTGTTTTTCTTGTATCTATTTTGTTGACCATTTTCTATTTTGGGGCTGAGTACTGATTTATTTTTTCTTATTTAATAATGAAGAGTTTAAGGCTATGGGTTTTCCCGAGCACATCTTTGGATTCAATATATGCATTATTTTAGATTTTTAACAATATTTTTTCTTTTTACACTGTGGTTTTGTACTCCTTTTTGACCCAAGAATTATTTAGAAAATACTTCTTAAATCTCCAAGTGTTTGAGTATTCATTTTAATTTCTTGGTTTATTTCAAATTTTACTGTACTATAATAAAATTGATCTCTACTATGTCCATATGTTAGAATTTGTTGACATTTCCTTTCCTAACTAATGTATAGATAATTTACATAAATGTCTCACAAGCCTTTGAAAAGAAGATATATTCTCTTTTGAAATGGTATAAAGTTAGATACATATTTATATTACTCAGAACCTGGTGTTTTTTATATTTTTACTTTTTTTTCCCTTGATCAGTGAAAAACTGAAGTGTTTTAAAGTTCTTCTTTTGGTGTGTATTTGTGTTTCTCATTTTTTATGTTCTTATTTTTTATTTTATACCCCCCAATTAGATTTTCTTCCATTCTCCTCTTTACCTAGTTACTCAAAGCAAAAATTAAGTTTCCTCATCCAATTCAATAGTCAGTCTTACTAAGTCTACCTCCATACAAATTTCAAATCCATCCACTTCCCACTGTCCCTACTAACACTATTTTAGTCCAAGCCAGTTATCTCCCACATGGCTTACTGAAATCAGCCCTCAGGTAATCTGATTCCATTCTTGAATCTCACGTGGAAGTCAGAATGAAATTCCTTGTTCCTCTTTTTAAAACCCCCCACCAGCTTTCCATCCAAATTCCACTTAAAGTCAATCCCCAATATGACTCTACTCACAAAGTATATAGATTTGGCCTGAGACTTTCTCTCCATGACCTGTCCCAGCACCATTCAGCCACAATGGCCTTCTGTCTCTTCCTCAGACAAGACCAGCTCACTCACATATTGGAATGCGTATACTAACTATTCCACTTTCCAGAATGTTCCTCGTCCTGTTTTGTGCATGGCACTTCCCTTCTTGTTATTCAGATCTTAGCTGAAATTAGCAATGTCTCAGAAATCTCTGAGCTGATAGATACTTGAGATTGTATTACCCTATTTTACTTCTCTCTACAACACTCAATATTGATCATTTTATCTGGGGGTGTTTATTTATTAATATCTTTCTGCATTCCATTAGAAGCTTTTTGAGAGCAGGAACACTGGCTCTCTTTTTAAATTGCCCAGTAACAGAAAAGTGTTGGCACGTGGTAGATAGTCAAAATTTGTGGAATGGATGAAAGAATTAATTCTTTTTTAAAAAAGATTATATTTATTTATTTGAGAGAGAAAAAGCGGCAGAGGGAAAGGGAGAAGCAGGGAGCCCGATGCAGGGCTCGATCCCAGGACCCGGGATCATGACCTGAGCCGAAAGCAGACGCTTAACTGGCTGAGCCACCCAGGCGCCCTGAAAGAATTAATTCTGTGCAAAAAGCACAAGACAAATATACTTTCATATAGATTATAATGATAATAAGAATGACTGCCCATTTAAATGCCTTTTGTCTTTCAAGTTTGTCTGAATTTAGCATGAGGACATCCTTCTCTGTACATAATGGAATAACAGGGATGACGACTGACCTCCCACATTGTTCAAATAGAAAACCATACAAAAATATGTGAAGCGATAGTTTCCAGACACTGAACAACAAACAACACAGGATAGTGATTTGTAAGAGAAGGAAAACAAATGAATTTAGACCTATGAGCACTCCAGCTTATAGCAAGTTTCTGGACAATTCCAGAAAGAAGACAAACCCAGAGCCCAGCAGTCTTGCTGAGTTGAGAAAACAGAGTTTGCAGTTTATGAAATCCAGGATGAAGAGGATTTTCACGACCTATATTCAGGAAGGAGAAAGATGCACAGAAAGGGTCTGGGAGATTTGCTGAAGGGTCCCCTCAAGTTTTTGGCTCTGTGTTGATATGCACCTGGGCATAAGAAAACAGCCCAAGACTTAGGAAAGCACCACTAGAAAGGAATAAGCAGAACAATCCCCAGAGCTCAAACAGGGCCAAATATAGTCTGTGCTCCCACCAGCCAAGTGGAAAGGCCCCCTCATACACAGAGCATTTGTCAGTCCTCATGAAAGCATTGCCTCAGTGGTGGGGCCAAATCAGTCCTAGACTGAAGGCTGTCCAGCACCTGCTCCGACAAACCTTAAAAGTAAGATAGGAAAGGATCCATGGTTTCCAAGTAACTTACTGAGCCCCAGAACAAAAGCCCCCACCCCCCAAAAACAGACAGATTCAGCACAGGAGACAAAAAGGAAACAATATCCAGTATCCAGTCAAAACTTAAGATGAACGCAAAGAGGCAAGAAAACATGCTCCATAATTAGGAAGGGGAAAGTCAATAGAACAGACCCTAAAATAACATAGATAATAAAATTAAATAAAAGCATTAAAACATTTTTTTTAATTTCCCATGGATTCAGGAAGGTAGAGGAAAACATGAACACGATGACAAGAATGAAGGATGTGAAAAAAAATATCCAAATCAAAATTCTGGAGATGAAAAATGATACTGTAATTCTAGATTAGATGCTGCTGTGGAGGAAAGATGGGGGAATTTGCAGACAAAGTGATAGAAACTACCAGAATGAAATGGAGGGGAAAAAAGACAACAAAAGTTGGAACTTCAGTTAATTGTGTATACAGCCTAACGCATGCATAGTTTTAGTCCTGGGGAAAGGGGGGGGGGAGGAGAATAAGATATTTGATGAAATAATGGCCAAAATAGTTCCAGATTTGATGAAAACCACAAACCCAAGATTCAAGAAGCTCAGTGGACCCCAGGAAGAAGAACCATGAAGAAAACTAGGTCAAGGCACACCATAAGCAAGTTGTTGAATTTAGCGTTCTTCCTACTAGTGTCTTGTTTAATTTTCTCTGGACCATTTTTTTATTTTCAAACTTTCTGAAACACTTATTTTCAGTATCTTCTTTGTGGATTGCACGTCATTTTTATTCTTTGAATAAGAATCATTACCTCATTAAAGACTATTTCATTTGTAATTATTACTAAACAGTCCTATTTGGTTTTCCATCACCTTACTTTTGTTTTCTATAGTTTGCTCTATAATCTGTGTTTTGTTTTTCTATACCCCTGTGGCTGTGTCATTGACATCCTCAACCACTACCCCAAATCCACACACATTACCCTAGTCATCTGCAAGACACTGACTCTAACATTTTCCATTAGCGGTTGCCTTTACAAACTTAAGTACATCTCTCCATTTATAAACTTGAGAGTAATGATACATTTATTGGTTTTTACCATGAAAGATAAAGAAATTAAAGCAATTTTATTGCCTTGCACTCACCAGTAGTCATTTGCTTGGTCCCTTAGCTTGCCCATTTGTGAATTCCTTATTTTAACGCATTTTGTGTGTGTGTGGCTAGAATACACCCTCAAATGAATTTTTTTAGACCAGAAACATATGGGCTTTTTGAATTATTATTTGAGTCTATTTTCCTAAGCTTTGACATATGAAAAACTTGATTAAATATTTAATTCTTGGTTCACAATTTTATATTCAATACTTGTTAATAACAATGTTCTGTTGCTTTCTTTTATTTAAAATTGCTAACGAGAAGTCTGATGTAAACTTATTTGTTTACCTGCATAATGAATAATCTTTTTAAATAACGAAGATCAATAATTTACCAGGATAACCTCTCCCTCTTTTTCTATCTCCCTTTTTGTCTCTGCCTCTATCTCTTCTCTTTCTCTCTCTCTTCCATGGGCAATGAGACTTCTGAATTATAGGATCATGCCATTTCATTAAAGTATTTTTATTCTAATATTTCTTTAAATACTTTGTTCTGTTTTTCAGAAAATCAACTATCCATATATTGGATTCTAGTATCTTTTAAAAATTTTTTAAAGATTTATTTATTTATTTTAGAGAGAGACAAAGTGAGCAGGGGGAGGGACAGAGGGAGAGGGAGAGAAGCAGACTCCCCACTGAGCGGGAAGCCTGACAAGAGGCTAGATCTCTTGGGTCTGAGATCATGACCCAAGCAGATGTCAAGAGTCAGACGCTTAACTGACTGAGCCACCCAGACGCTCCAATTCTAGTATCTATTTTCCAATTCTCATTAAAAAAATTTTTCCTTGGAATTTTTAAGATTAAGTTCTCAGGTTTTTTCTGATTCTATGTTTTAGATTGCTAATATGCATTCTGGTTTAAAATTTATTCTCATATTTTGTAACAACATTGATTTTCTGCATTCTTAGTACTGTTATTTTTGTTAATATATCAATTAATCACTTTATATCAAAATTTTTTATAGTTTGTATCAAAAAATACCACATTTTCTTTCTTTTTTTTAAGAGAGATGGGGGAGGGGCAGCAGGAGAGGGAGAGAGAATCTTCGGCAGGCTCCATGCCCAGTGTGGAGCCCAAAATGGGGCTCGATCCCATGACCCTGAGATCATGACTGGAACTGAAATCAAGAGTCAGATGCTTAAGCAACTGAGCCACCCAGGCACCCTTTTAATTTTCTTGATAATGCAAAACTGTTATTGTCTAAAGATGTCTCTCATCTTAGGGAATACTATATTGATTTTAGGCACTTTTTTTTTTTTCCTCTAAGAGATTTCCTGTCATACTTTCAGTCTCTCTGCCCTCAGCAGTAACAGTGCCGGTTAGCACTATACCGCTTACCACTGCCGTGACCATTGCCAAGACTACTTCTTCCAACACCACCACCCGAAGCTCATCCTTTCTCATTATTGCTCTTTTCTAGGCCCTGTAGCCCTCAAAATACTATCAGGATATTAAATCCAATTCAGAAGATTGAAGAAATGTTCATGTAAGTAGACCTGACAGAGACCAACAACAGTGGGGAAATCTTACTACTCCATAGGCCTGAAGAGGTAAGAGGAGAAAATAGTGTTACTAGAGAACCACACTGGGGGACCAAAGGGAGAATACGCAGCAGAGTCA
The DNA here is from genome assembly GCF_003265705.2 of Callorhinus ursinus. Classification (NCBI taxonomy): domain Eukaryota; kingdom Metazoa; phylum Chordata; class Mammalia; order Carnivora; family Otariidae; genus Callorhinus; species Callorhinus ursinus. The sequence continues at coordinate 99,033,939 of NW_027397063.1, read as the reverse complement.
TGTGCCCAACACCTTAAATATATTATGTCTTTTAATCCCCACAGTGATATAGGTGTTACTCTTACCTGAAGTTTATCTATAAGGATACAAAGCATTATATAACTTGTTCAGAGACACAAAGCTAAAAAGTTGCCAATCTCAGACTCTTAACCATCTCTGACTTCAATGTCCAGACTCCTACCTTCCGCAATAATAATTTTTTTCTCAAATCCTAATTGAGCCCCTTCTATAGCACGTACTGCTAGAGGTATTGACCAAGAATAATGAACAAAACCAACATGATTCTTTCTCTCATACAATTTCCTTACCTTTGACTGGGGGAAGATCTACATGTTCTGCTCTTTTCCCTAAAATAGTGTGGGAGACATCTTGACTCTCTTCAGACCTTCCTCTTCATGAACAACATGGAGGTCTGAGTGTTATTGGCCTATGTGCATTCATTTTCCTGAGGACTAAAGGAAGGGAGGTAGGGACTTGGGCAGAAGAGATTTCTCCTGCTGGACTCAGACAGAAGCTGCTGTTTCTTTCAAAATTGTTGGAACTCAGGCTCCACATCCAGTAAGCCTGTTTGAGGGCCCAACTGGTACCACAACAGCACATACAGTGTTGCTGGGAAATGGTTTGTTCTCCTGTTTCAGTGTGTTCAGTCAACCAGTGTGATGAAAAGTCAACCAGACTGACACTTTATGCTTCTGACTTTAGGTCCTTGAGTATTTGGTCATTTGTTGTCTGAAGTTTGTTTCACAATAGACCTGCTTCTAAATCTTAGTCCACCCAAGTAAGAAGCTGCTTAGCTTAGAGATTTTTCTTCAATTCTGGCTGAGCTGCAATTGAAGAATTGGCTCAAGACAAAATAATTCTGTTCATTTCCACAGTTTCTTCTCCTCTCTAGCTAGAGGATATTATTGGGGGCTTTCATATTTGTTTGCTGGCTTATTTCTGTAACACCTTAATTTCTGCAACACTTGCTGCACTCTGTTGTGAAACTATACATTAGATTGAACTTGTGTCTTGATAATAATTGTTGGATTTGTAGTATGAGGTTAAGACCTTTATAAAGGTCAATATAGATCATTTTTGTTGCTCCTTTTTTTTTTTTTTTTTTTTTTTAGTTCTTTGGGTTAGCTTCACTGGTATGAGGGAGGAAAACTCCTGTAAATGTACCCTTTGCCTACAAATTTCCCATACATGTTCAAAAAAATACCTGTTTCAGAGAGAATTTGGCTATAGCAAATAAAAGAAGAAGAGCAAGATCAAGTTCCCCTAATAGGTGACTAAATGAAGAAGAAAATAAGGAAGTTAGGTAAAAGAGTTATTTTAAAGTGAGTGGGTTCAGATTTTCTGTTCTTAAATTTGAAATGAAAATAGGATGTTAAAACAGAAACCTCCTGCATAGAGCTGCAAACACGGCCTTGCACTCAAACTCCCATGGCAGCTTCAGTGAGAAATGGGATAAATAGAGTACATTGAGGGAGGAGTAGAAACCTTGGGAGACAGTTACAGAGGAGGAAGAGGAGCTGGATTTAGCAAAGGAGACAGAAAGATAACTGATGGAGTGTTGCACAATAGTGTATTTCCTTTTAAGTCTTTTTTATTGGATTTAATATCAAGAAATCCTTTATCTCGAGTTACAGATTCTTCCTGCCATCACTGATGTTTCTTCATTCTCTACTTTGTGTGTGCTTTATCTTCCCCAATTAATTTAGACACATTTCCATTATTAAGATAACATATAGATAAGGTAGCAATTCCAAATGGATATCCTTATCAGAACAAACCTAGGTATCGTGCGATAAAACCTCCATCATGAAGTGAATGTTAACAAATCATTTTCATAGGAAGTGTCCTTTTATTATAGACAAATTCATGCTCAGTGATTAGCCCAGGCATCTGACTCCTAAATTAAAAGACATTTCATGCTATTTTTCATTTGATGTTGAGATACCTTTCATGCTGTTAATGCTCCTCCGGTAGCAATAGTTACAGCCAATGTCTGCTGGTCACAGATGTACTCCCCTACTATCAGACCTCTATTCACTTATTCAACATACCTTAATTAAGCCTCTATAACATCATTTGCTATGTGCTAAAAACCATTCAAAAATAATATCCAAGAGTCTCTGCCTTCAAGGAGATCACTGTTCAGGGATTATTAGTAGTCATTAGAATCAATTTTTTAATTGCTTTTTTTTTATTAAAGTCTTTTGGTGCCTCTAGAACCTATGTACCAATGTAGAAATAATCATCATTTTCAAATGGAATAAAATCTAACTGATTTATTCAAAGAGGTAAAGAAACGTGTATTGAAGAATAAAGGAAACTGAACTCTTACCTTTCAAACTGAATGTTTCAGAAGCGATATCTGGCTTGAATGGAGTCATCTTTGAAGAATATTGGCCTTCGGTCAGTATGCTTTTCAATGGTTGAGAATAATTTTCATAAATTATAATTAATGATTATTAAGTGAATCAATAATATAGACCCTCCTTTTGTCCAGCATAGTGCTAGATAAGAGAGGATTTTTAAAGTAATTATGACATAAAATGAGAACCGGAAGTAACATATGAAATAAGTTTAAATACACTACACAATACTTGATAGTTTACAAAGCATAACCATGAACACTACCTTATTGGATTATATACTATTCTCTCTTTTGAGCTGGCATAAATACAACAGAGCAGACAATCAGGACTGATATAGTGGGACAGATTAAAATATTACAGAGGACAAGGCAGGGAGAAACCAATGTGGACTGGAGTAGTAGGCAATGTACTGTTCTTTATTTACTTAATCATTTTAAAATCCATTTTCCCAGCTAGGTCCTATGGATGCTTCAATACTCATTCTTTAACTCAGTTAAATACAAACTTTAACTCAGTTTTGAATAAACAATTAAGAGGGGAGAAGACATTATTAAAGGCAGGTGGATAGGAAACAAAAAAAATTCCTGTAAACATCGCCATTGAAAGGAATACAAAAGAGAGGTGAATATGTGACATTTCTTTTAGAGCCACTTCCTCATTTTTACTAAACCCACTGCCTGGATTCCTTTGTGCACTGAGCATGTTGTGGGCCAAGTCTAATTTCTCATGGATGTTGTGTTCTGCTCATAACTCCTGCCAGAAATGTGGGGAAGTGTTGTTCAGATCAACCTGGACAACAATTATGTGCTCTGTGCACAAGTTTAACCAAACCATGATCAGAAATGACACTTTGCTGCAAAATGGCAAAGTTGAATAGGATGAGTGAACATTCCCTTGGTTTCTTTAATCCTCTTTGGGCCAAACAAAATAACTCAATACACATGCATGCATACACAGCTGAAGGGCTTTTAAATGCCTTTCAAATGTTTTTGTGTTTTTGAAATTTTCCCAAGGCAGCTTGAAGAAACCATTGCATTTTAACAGTGATGGGGATAGGTACTAAAACGCCGAGGTGCCCGTGCTCATAACAAGTCTCCCCCAAACCTTCCTTTATCCTTCTCGTCTCTCTACCTTTCTGTGTTACATCGTGGGCCTCACTGGTGAAGGTCAGAAGAGATCACCATGGGGAAATCAGAGAACGATAAAGGGAATCTTACCATTTCTCAGCTCTTGTGTGAAGAAACACTTTCTACTTCTTCAGTCAAAGGGGTATATGGGTCAGCCTCTGTCCTTGTATTTGAACTTGATCCTGACAAATGATTGAGACAAGACAGAAAATGGAGTTCATTTGAGCAGATGCATGTCTTTTTTTTTTTAAAGCACATACACAATACCAGTACATTTAAAATTTAAAATTAACATATAAACTGGGCACAGTAGTGTCTTATGACACTCTACTTACAAAACACAGAACCAACATAAAATAGCCAGGGAATAAGTACAAGATTGTGTGGTAATTAACTGCTAAATTGTGAATTAAAAGCAATAAATACCAATAATATTATATTTATTTTCTCTCCTATGTAAATAATACTTTTTAAAAACATTTTTTTTGGAATAACTATTCTACTCTCAGATTTATCACTATCTTCCAAAATGAAAACCATCCAAATTTCAACATACAGGATTCAGCTGCAACAGCTGTACCACTAAAAAAAAATAGCAAATACAAACCTAAGATGAACATACTTGGCTAAACAGCATTTTTCTTCATTATTGGCTTTTGGTTGTTGTTATTTTGGCTGAATTTGATTTGGGCAACTGACATTCAATATCTCAAAATTTCTAACCCCTTCTCAGAGTCTCTGAGTGAAAATAGAAAAAAATGAGGTAATTCAAAGTCAGTAAAATAGTAAAAGCCAAGAAATTCTGAAGGGAAAATAAAACCTTTTATAAACCAAGAGAAGGAAAAAGGCAAGAGGGTTTGAGAAACCAACAAGACAAACTTGAAGTAGAAGAAAAAAATAATAAAATGTATCATGTTGTTACAAAAATAAAATAAAATAATTGGCATAAGGAAATAAAAAGGAAAAGGAGAAATTCTAGAAAAAGATATTCTATGTGGTCGAGAGAGTTGCACAGGAGACAGAAGACGTGGGTTTCAGCCTCACCCATTGCTAACTGGTTCTGCGACTTTTGGCAGGATATTGCATCTTCCTGGGTTTCACTTCTAACTATGTAAAATCACTTTGCCTCAGAAGTGTCAGATCACTTCAGTTTCTCAAATTCCTTGAGAGGAGACATTTTTGCCTCTCCTTATTTCTTCTTTTGCTATTGTTTACCACCAAAAACTTAAAAATAATGAACTTGCTACATTAGACTGACTGAAATAGCAAAGTACTAATTTAATACTGCCTGTTTTGACACATGAAAATGTACTCAACATCACCCATCATCAGGGAAATGTGAATCAAATCTACAATGAGGTATCACCTCACATCTGTCAGAATGACTAAAATAAAAAATACAAGAAACAGTAAGTGTTGGTAAGGATGTGGAGAAAAAGGAATCCTCATGAACTGTTGGTGGGAATGCAAACTGGTACAGCTACTATGGAAAACGGTGTGGAGTTTCCTCAAAAAATTAAAAAAGAATTACCCTGTGATCTAGTAATTCCACTACTGGTATTTACCCAAAGAATACAAAAATACTAATTCAAAAAGATATAAGTATGTTTACTGTAGCATTATTCACAATAGCCAAAGCATGGAAGCAAACCCCAGTGTCCCATCGATAGATGAATGGATAAAGAAGTGGTATTTATACAAAATGGAATGTTACTCAGCCATAAAAAAGAAAATCTTGCCATTTGCAGCAACATGGATAGATCTAGAAGGTATAATGCTAAGTAAAATCAGTCAGAGAAAGACAAATACCATATGATTTCATATATGTGTGGAATTTAAGAAACAAAACACATGAACAAGGAAAAAAGAGACAAATTATAATTTAAAAAAACCAGACTCTTAACGATAGTGGACAAATTGGTGGTTTCCATAGGGGAAACGGGTGGGAGGATAGGTAACATAGTTGAATTGATTAAGAGTACACTTATCATGATGAGCACTGAGAAGTATGTATAATTGTTGAATCACTATATTATATACCTGAAACTAGTATACAACACTATGTTAGCTATACTGAAAATTTAAAAAACTCAAAATAAAAAAAATACTGCCTATTTTCAGGATTAAAATAGTTAACAAGTACGGTAAGTAAATGAACCCTTCTTTCAACTATTCACAACCTCCCTGAGTGTATATAGGGTACTGATACACTAAGAATCTCTGATTGGCATGGTATCCCAGAAAACTAAATATTTCTTTAATGGTCTGTGTCTAAAATGAAGGCAAGAAAAGAGAAGGAGATTAATTTGTCTGTGATGATCAAAAATCAAATACAGACTGAAGGTTGGGCTTACATAAGGACAAAAGAAATTATCAGGGTATGGCTATGGATTGTAAAGGTATTACTTCTACTTTCCTTTTAAGTATTTCATTTAGTATTACCATTTTGATTATAATTCATGACCAAAATGAGAAAATCCCTACTAGAGTGCCTGTTACATAAGTGTTCAATAAATATTAGCTTATTAACTTGAAATTGTGTTTGTATTTCACAGCTTTTATTTTTCAAGTGAAAAGATGATTTAGCAAAGGCACATTCATGCATTAGTAGTAAAGGTAGAAACCATTAAAATAACAAGGGAACAGGATTAGGAAAAGGAAGGAGACATGGATTTATAAATTATTTTTTATTTTTCTTCCAAATTTTTATTTCAATTCTAGTTTATAAATTATTATTAAAAGGAATTTTTGCCATGATTTGTTCTACTCCCCACTCTGTCAATAATTAATGTCTACACACACACACACACACACACACACACACACACTCTCTCTCTCTCTCTCTCTCTCTTTAGAAATTCATGTCCAGAGCAGGAAGGAATAATTTTAAAAATTAATGAATTAGAGTTTGATTTATCACGAAAGGAAATCTTTTTTGATACTACAGTCTCTATCAGCATATGTAAAAAAAGTTTGGTTCTGTTTTTGTTTAAAGGGTCATTTTCCACCCCCATTACATTCAGAGCTTCTTTGTGAACAAAGAGCAGGTGTCTGACAAGATCTATAAAAATAATAACAGAATACATGAAGCCCCTTCAATGTATAGAAGGTTCTTCCATCATGAGGGAGGAATTGGTAGAGTGAGAATCACAACTTGGGAGAAAAGTCTTGCTCTGACTGGAAAAAGAGGATCATGACAGTTTAGGATGATTGAGAAAAATTAAGTGTCCTGATCTTTATTCATGAATTTTAGTCACAAAAAATGAAGATGTGGAACCACTAAGGCAGGAAAATATGATTCAAAATCATCCCTTAGATTAATAGACAGAATAACAAAAAGCCACTTCTGCCTTTAAAATAGTTCCAAGAAGGATTGAACAGCTAGAGCATTTTAGAGACAGGAGCACAGAGAAGGCATTCAGCTTTATCTCACGGATGCATCTAGTTTAGAGAAAGAGAGGCTATTAAACCCAAAAGTGCTTAAAATATTAATACATCAAACTGCCAGGCAACTATAAACACATCAAGTGCTAATGCTTTGCAGTACTAAAAGCAAATACATGAAAGAAAGATGGAGCTCAATATTAAAGAAGAATGAGGGAGCCTGAAGAAGGACTAATCAGTGATTGACACAGTTGAGGATGGTTATGAGAAAAGAGCCACATATTACTCTTCTTGATATTCCTTTAAATATTACGATAAAGTTTACTCATTTGGTTCATAGCTGAGAGTCTTGTATATGGCAGGCACTGTGTTGGGTAATAGGAAAATGTTGGATGACTTGAAGTTTCCTATCCAAATGGAGTTCAACTTTTGTTGATTTAAAAAAGAAAATAAACAGAAATGAGTCATTAAAGTACTGAGTTATGGCGGTTGCACACACCCAAGGTTGGTACAGAGTGCAGTGGAAACCCAGGCAGGAACCCCCACACTGTGTGGGAAGGGTGGAGAAGGCATCTCAAGTGGGCAAAATATGAGATGGTCCTTGAAAGATGAGAAGTTTTCTAGGCAGAGAGGGAAGAGAGGATATTCCAGACAGAATAAACAGTGTGAACAGTCAGGCTTAACTATCCCCCCATGTGATGGAGGAAGGAAAATTACCCCTGAGGAAAGGCGAAGGACCTATCAAGAGCACTGTGAGGAGACTCCAGCCTGGTGGCGGGGCTGCTTGCTCAGCCAGAATTGCAGGCACAGGATAAGGAAATCAAAGTTATTCCAGAACTAGGTGAGCAGTGCAAAATCAACAAAGTGAAAGCAATTCCTGCACTATATGAAATATTGACTGAACCTAGATCCAGATTGATTTAAAAATGCACGAAACAAGAAATTATTTTATAGCAAACACTAAGGGCTAATGAAAATATAGATGCTTAGTCCAGAGAAATAAATGTGGCAATAAACATGGACAAGGGTCCAAATTAGCGATGTGCCGCTTGTTTTCCTTTGCCCCGAATACTATTCAAATAGGTACATTGTGTAGATGTTATCATATTCTTCCCATCCTTCACAACATGTATGTGTACACATGTGTACACACAGAAGGGATAATGCAGATAATGCAGAACTACTCGGGACCCATTGAAGGACATCAAAGAATCTATTTAGCTGGTAAAACTTCCATGACGTCTCTCTGGTTTCTATTTCCAAAGGAAAAACATTGCACCACATTCACAAACTACATGTGTTTTCTCCATCAGTAAATACATGTCATATGTCAAAATAAACTGGCCAAGAAAGTGTAAATAAATGATTCAGTACAACCCCATTACCAGTACTGGAAAAAACAGAATATAAAATGCAGAGTACAACTCCTACAGACTGTGAGTCAGGAACACCATGTTTTCACATAATGGGTGGTACGTGCTGTAATGAGAAACGGGGGGGGGGGGGGGGGGGGTGCAGAGAAAGCTGTAACATCCCTGGGTGCCATGGTACCCTGTGGACTCAGACTCCCTGTAACATAGCGAGATGCCCTGCTTTGGGGTCTGTCTCCTCCAAATGGAATTATAATGCTCCTCAAAGGGAAAAAAACAGCTTAATATTCACCTTTTTACCTCAATACCCAACACAACTTAGACACCAAACAAATCCATTAGACTGAATCAACTTATAGAACCAATAGGAGAGTCAAGAACTGTGATAAGTAAGGTCAGAGGAGCAAAGCATCACTGTTCACCGTATCTGAGAAATGATTAAATGGCTCCAAACAAGCAAGACACTGTGGTTGTCCATGGGAAGCCCAGACGAGAAAGAAGAGCGGAGAAGAGAACGAAGAGTAAGTGTTGTCAGGTACAAGGGCAGGAGCTCTGTTGGGGAAAGGGCCTTTGCTTCAGGCATGGTAGACAAGAAAATACCATTCACTCCACTGACCAAGTTGCTAGGTGCGCGCTACATTACATTCTGGATATATCTTTGTGACACTGACTTTATTAGGTCACGGGAGTTGTCATCAGATAACACAGCGCCTGGCACATCATGAATATCACAAGAATTATTGAATAAATATGTTTGAGGTTTCCCTCTCAAACTGGCTATAATTAACCATAGTCTACCATTAACTGTAGCTGGAAACTGGCCACACATCATCCTCGACTGAGCTCAAGCCAGGGCAATAAAAATACTACCAATACAGTTAGCAACAACCACTGCCAACATTCTGCTAGTGCCAGGCCCTGTTCTGTGTTTTTCATGTGCATTAACTCCTTTGGCCCCCACTACTAATCCTATGGATCACTATGATTATTGTCCTAATTTTGTAGAAGATGAACCTGAGGCATAGAGCGGCAGGAGTGAGGGAGATGGTGAGACGACAGTAATGGTTCCTCCTGCCCCAGACTCTCACTGCGGGAGAGCTGACTGTTACCTACCCAGTCACGGGGAGAATGGATTCATTATTAGTTAGAGGTCATGCATCTATGAGGGGAGGACCAAGAGTGGAGGGTGTAACAAAGAAAGTGTGCCAGATGCAGGAGCTGGTCATCCTCCTGGGACGCGGTGAGAAAAATCAGAAACAACGCCGGGTTTTTCGCGTGTCAGAAAGACCTGACGTCAGAAAGACGGTAGCAATGTAGGAAAGTCACAATTCTATATAGAGAAGTCAGGCTTAACTATCCCCCCGCGTGACGGAGGAAGGAAAATTACCAACATCTTGTCAAGGTGACAGCTCCTCAATTCTGGGGTGTGCTGGAATGCATCGGCAACTTGCCGGGACGGAACTAGACTAAGCAAGGGCTGACTGACACAAGGTAGATCTAACCTTTTTCAAGTCGTGCATTTAATGCCCTTTGGAGTTTGAGAGCTCCTGGTTACTCAGGCTCGGATACTTATGCAGTGAAATTTCTAATGCATCATTGAAATTCAGGTCAACTTTTCAAGTGGCATATGAGATTACCCAGTTCAATTCAAACATCTTCCCTCTACCATGAACACCTGCTCAAGTCAATGAATTCTCTTTATCTCCTGAAAAGAGCAAGAGTAATTAAGCATTACAGTTTTATTGATCTAATAAGTAACACATCTAATAAGTGAAGTTTGTGGCAGGGTCAGGGGACTCCTCCAGCCCGGTAATTAACCAAAATTTAATTTTCTAAGAAGGTGATGCTACAGGGGAAGATGAGGCTTTAAGCTTCCAGGTTACTTGGAACCCATAAATCTTCAGAAGCTCTAAGCAGTGGTTTCTGTGCATGTGTTTTTTTTTTAATGGAAAGAATATCCTTAGCTTTTGCTTAATTGAAGCAGTCAGGGATGTAGAAAAGATTAAGTAGTACAGGCATAAAGGTAATAGATTAGAATTAAGAAAATTTCCATAACTTAATCTACTGAACTTTCCACACTGAACCGAAGGGACTACCAAAAATCCTTTTCACCAGGGAGAGGTAGGCTGATCATTAGTACTCATGCTCTTTCCGTAGAAAACAGACATTTGTATTCTAGCAGTACACATCATAATAACTAGAAGAAAGCCTGGCCTTTTCACCAGATCCCGACGTTCAAATCCCAGGCCCACTTCTTGCTGGCTGTATAAACTAGGAGAAGTTACCTGACATCCCTCTAGCTCAGGGTTCTCATCAGTGAAATGACTGTAAGGAACAATACACCTACCTTCTGCTGTTGAAAGGAATACCATGAATTATGTTTACAAAGCCCTTATCAAAGCACCTGGCACTTAAGAAATTTAAGCTATGTGGTTGTGATTATATAGTTGTGAGGAAATGTTATATTTTAAAAAAAAAAAATTTCCCCCAATTTGCAAGGATTTTTTTTTCAGAGATTCACGATGGCTTAGCTGCCAGTCTTGAAGGACCAGGTCTCCATCTGCATTTACTGTATTGTCCTTTTGATTATTTTGTTAGGTACCAAGAAATCCATCAGTTATAAGCTGCTTTTGTTTTCCAATGATGACATTTTGCCAGTTTTTTGACAAGTTTCCTCAAATATGAGTTGTAACTTAATTTTAAGTAAAACTTGAAACCCTTGGCATCTACACTCCCTTATACTTGGCAAAATAAAACTTCCTATTCTTAAGACAAAAGGCTCAAAGAGTTCTTTCCAGTTTTTACAAAATAACATGTGTGTGCATAAGGAATTTTTGGTAATCCAAAGATATACAATTAAATTTTCCTTAAAGTATGTATTTTTTTTAGCTCCTTTGTTTTTGATTAGAGGAGAAACATCTCCTAAACATTGAGTTAGTTCTCTGAATTTTGAAGGGTCAGATGCGTCAAGAAAAAAAAATTAAAACATTTAACCAAAATTGGTTTTTTTTTTTTGAAAGTGGATTATGGTGTGTCTTATGGATTTACTTACAGAGAAGGGTAAGAGAGTGTATTCGTGTGATGGGTTTGTTCATTCCTTGAGAGTCCACAAGCAGCTTGCCTTAAGATTATTGTCCACAGAGACACAAAAAAGAAGACCATGTGAAAATGGACAGATTGAAATCACAAAATACACACACACACACACACACACACACAGATCTAGAATACACACCCACCCCTTCTAACTTTATTGTCATGATCAAAATCCAAGCCCTTTTTATCTTCTATTGCCTCTCCTACTGCAATAGCTTCCTACTCCCTACTTCGTTTTCTTCTTTCTTCTGACAGTTGCAGCTGCACCTGCCTTAAGAGCATCACATCTTAGACTATTGCTTAATAAATACCAGCTTAAAAGCCAATCTCTCCTCACATTCTGGAGCCAGCACACCATTCCATTTCCCTTCTCAATCTTACAGAAAATGCTCCTACTGCAGTCCAGTCATGTGGCTTGAATGAGAACCATCCTGCTCTAATGGATTTTGCCTTCCCCAGGATCTTAAGTCAAGTTTTAGTTGTGTTGTCTACACTTTGCAACCGAAAGAGTGTCTGTTATATAGCCTAACTCCAATTAGAATAAAAACATTCAGTTTAAAGTTCAGCTTAGTGCTGTCTTATCCAGAAGGTGTCCCTGAGCCTCCCAGCTATAATATAAGTAGTCTGCTCAGGGGTAATAGTTTATTTACCTCTCTCTTGTGGCACTCTCCAATTTCTTTCTAAGTTCTATAATAATATTAGGATGTATGTATAACTTCCTCCCTGGCTAAGCTCTTTGGAGAGTCTACAATATATACCTGATAATGTTTGTTGAATAAGTGAATGACTGGATGGATAAGGAAAATAATCTTTGCAAAGGATTCTCTGAGCCTTCATGCTTTTTATCCAGATGTTTGGCATCACAGGGACACTTCTGAAAAGGAAATAAATTAGTAATAAATGATGTTTTCTCTGAGCTTCCATTCAAATCATTATGAACCAGTCACATTACCATAATGTTCTAGCTGCATGTTTGTACTTCCTCAACTTTCACAGCCAAACACCTGCAGTTAACCAACCACACAGACCAGAGTATTTTTAACATGACTCAAACTGATCTGGGAAGTTAACAACCTCTCAATGTCCAGCTGAAAACCAAACTGAACATCAGTATTTTCAGAGACTTTTTTAAAAACATGTGAAAGCCAGAGATTTCTCTCCTCTCATTAAGCAACGCCCTGGCCCGAGTATGCCGACCGCCTCTCTTCCAATGGAACCACAACATGGACGTCTCTATTGTGAATACGCGGAAAGGGTCAGGAAGTCCTAGAAGTTTCTATTTTCAAATGCTGTACATTCAGGTGTTTGACCTATTATTGTGCCAGACAACTGGATTGAAGGAAAATGTGACTGATCCTTTGCTTTCACAGTCTCTCTCATAGACCCTCCTTTCATTTCAATGGACTTCAAGTGCGAAATGCTACTAAAATTCTTTTTCCCTTTAGAGCAGCAGTAATACCAGCTCCACCACTACCTATCACTTTTAAACCAGGCTCCATGGCTTTCAAGATCCAGGTCAAATTGTTCTGTGCTCAAGGCACCAAAAATAGTTCCTCTAATAACTTTATGTTTTAGGACACTCTAAGCCTTACACTTTTCAAGATTACCTCTGTAAGATCAATAATACATGGCCACATTTTTATCCTCTGTAACTAACACTATTTTATGAGGTTTATAGTTTGGTTTTTATTTTGTTTTGTTTTGTTTTTCGGGTTTGTTTGGTTTTTTTTTTTGCAAGTAGACAAGATAGTATTTCATTTCGTATTTTGGATATCTTAAGAAAATGACAGTAAGAGATTCATCATTTATATTGTACATTGTGAATTGATGAATACGTTTTAAATTTAGTGGGATTATTAATGACCACATAGTAAAAGGAAAAAAAAATTATTTTGATCTGGGAAAAATATATATACATTTCTCTACTGAGCAAAACCCAAAACCATGTAACATACTGCTATTAAGAGGTTTGCATATAAGCATAGCCGATATCAAAATCTCACTTTAAAAGTTTTAAATACCTACTCTATGCATAACATCTCATTAGGTTTTAAGCAGCATCATATGGTTGACTTTCATTTTCTCAGAAGCTAGCTGCATATTGGAGACAAGCGGTAAACAAATAACCATCATGGTGTATCCTCAAGGAGTTCCTTTAGACATATTTCCTCGGCCTGCTCTTTTTTTTTTTTAAAGATTTTATTTATTTATTTGAGAGAGAGAGAGAGAATGAGAGATAGAGAGCACGAGAGGGAAGAGGGTCAGAGGGAGAAGCAGACTCCCTGCTGAGCAGGGAGCCTGATGTGGGACTCGATCCCAGGACTCCAGGATCATGACCTGAGCTGAAGGCAGTCGCTGAACCAACTGAGCCACCCAGGCGCCCTCCTTGGCCTGCTCTTAAAACCAGAAGGTAAGTACACTATGTGAAAACATTCTACATTACTTGATCTAGATTATTATTCCTTGACTTGTTTCTAAGGCTATGCATACTTAAGGTTGTTGTTTATGAGCCTTGAAAGTTTCCATCCCCTAATCTATGGCCTACCAGCCTGATAATGAGATTAAAATTCTCACCATCACTATTATTCTTTTGGGTTATGTTATTATTTTTCACAGCAGGATACCAGAAACTTAGAATTTATTGGTAGATCTTTAAGCTACCTGCATGGTAAGTTCCTCTCTAACCTCCCACTCAAAAAAATTGCATGACAGCTTGCTCTTACCCTATATTTCTGGGTTTTTCTGTAATACACGAGTTTTCATTTTTCTCTAATTCTGATATTGTATGCAGCAAATAGATCTTCACCATGTAGGTGAGAGATTCAGGCTACCTCGAACTCTTCTAACCAAATAACAAAGTTACTTTGCCTAGAAATCTTTTGAACTTCTCCCTGGGAACCCACCAGCGCACAACCTGGTGCAGGTTGAGTTTCCTGGGAACTTGGCTCTTTCCAGGTACTTTTGATAATCCCCATATGAAGCACTGTGCTGGGCCAGACAGATATTAGCCAGGCACATGAAAGCCACCATCCCCTGAAACCTGGGCAACAAATAAACCAAAAATTGGTAATCAGGCCATTGTTGCAATTCAGATTCATGGCACATAATTCAATATGCATTTATCAAAAAAAATGTATGATATTCAAGACAATGAACAAGACCCCAAAGAATTTCACACATTGAGATAAGGCAGAATCCCACAGAAACCTAGATGCTCTGTCTTTTATTAGTTTTTGCCTGTAGGGGAAAGGAGCTGGGAAATGGATATTTGGTTATATTTAATTTTGGTTTTGAGAGATGGGACCCAGGTCTTCCTAGCCTTGAAAGGTAATATAAAAGACTGGCAAAAAAAAAAAAAAAAAAAAAATTTGAGGTGGTTGGGCATTCATAATAAATTTTAATGATTAGTATTTATTACTACTATTACTTAACAATTAAAACCCCAGTATTCTTTCCACCTGTGGGAATTTGCAAGCTCAGAGAACTAACATGTATTGGGCATCTAATTCATGTCAAGCACCATACTAGGGATTGGGCATACATCTATTTCCTTGGAGCAGTGCAAAGATGAACTTGACATTCCAAAATGTTGATAGGAAAACTAGTTCATGTTTTAATTCCTTTGGATTCCCATGAAATAACCTTTAGCTTGTCTGAAGCAAATTCCCAGGACATTAAACATGCTCATCTTCAAACCTAAATGTAAATAGATGAATTCTGAATTGTCAGCTGCTTGGAACTCACTCCATTATCAGTGCTGCACAGAGCCATGTTGGAAGTAAGGCAAAAGAAGAAAATATGCTTGGGGAAAAAAAACAGAAAGAAAAAAGAAAAAAATATGTGAGCATCTATATATATTTATCAAAATATCCTCTCATAGTTTAAATCAAGTGGAAAAAGTTAATGGAAGTTCTATAATCAAAATACTGTTCCCACACCATTGTCAACCCTCATGCCCCCAACTGGCAGACGCTATGAGGGCCACGGGAACTACAGGCTGATTGGAAATAACTGTTCCCATTATACAATAATGCAGGATGGTAAAACACAAACAATAGCCCATCTTTATTTAAGATTTCAATGTTGTTCATCATGGATTTTTTGTGTTAATTTTTATTTATTTTTAAAACATTATTCTAATTATTGAGTTTTTTCATGACCCCCCCTAAATTTTTCTCCAAAGCAAGTGACTCTAATCCCAGCCCAGTCCTGTCTATTATTGTAATTAATCTAAGATTGATATAAGTTCCAAAGTTTCTTTCCTATCCAGCCTGTTCACTGAACCAAGCCGCTGGTACCTTTCCTGGGCAACAGTCAAGTGATTAAAAAGTCAGACAGTGGCTGGAAAAAGAATTTTTAAAATGAAGACCGATAACGCAAAACAAAATATCAAAAAGGCAATGTATTAATATTTGAGATTTAACTTTTGTTTCCCTAACAGTTTTTCACTTGTGGCATTGAGAATGGTTTAATTGTACTTGGATTAACATTTAAGAATTTGCTATTTAGTGCGTTACATTTCATATTTTGAGAGATACTTTTATAACCATTGTATTGTTTAAGCACAGCTGTGTAAATTAGATCCCTAGTGTAGATTTAAAGGAAATAAAATTTTTAAAAGAAAAAGTACTGAACCCTTAAAAAAAAGGAGTAATAGTTTTTTGTGACTTTTTGTCACTGTACATGCAGAGCCCATGAGTAATACAAGGACCCTGGTTAACCTCACTTCTAGACTGTTCCAAGTGGAAGAGACTACCTCTGGAGTGACTAACTGAGCACATTTTACTCAACTAAGTGGTCTGGATTGATTATGCAGAGATATAGTGAAGGTTTGCCTTTCAGTGAATGTTTCTTAAAAAAAAAAAAGAATGCTGATTATTTACATACATAATGAGCTCACTCAAAGACTGAAAAATTTGTTTCTTCAGTGTTTTTGGTCTAAATCTCAGGGAGAAGGAGCTCTCCATAATAAACCAACTGGCTGAATGAATTCCTCTAAGTTCTTTAGAGACCAGAGCAAATATTCGAGGTTGTAAAAAAGTAAGACCTGAGTACATCTGCACACCAGTAAATGAACTCAGAAAACTCATTTCATGCATTCGTTTCCTACAGCTAACCAAAAATAAATTCCTAGAATCATAATTTGGGTCTGATTTGTTAGACACACTTAAAGTGTTCTAACGCTGTTTACGATGAAGAGTTCCAAGACTTTTTAAAAATCAACAGTCTGTGTTCCCTTGAGTTTCTAAATTTCCTTTTTTATTCCAAGATACCATTGCATTTATACACTACATCTTGCCATTCTTCATTAAGGGGCAAATCACTGCTTTTATTCTGTCCCAGGTAGATGGCATGTTGTACACAGTTGACTCTATTCTTCATTGCATTCATCTACATTTGGCTTTCCCCATCTTCCCCCCTTTCTTTCAGAAAGAAGAGATCCCCTTCCCACCTGAACACACTTCGCGAATTACTTTTTTTTTTAAGATTTTATTTATTTATTTGACAGAAAGATAGAGAGCACAAGTAGGCAGAGAGGCAGGCAGAGGGAGAGGGAGAGCAGGCTTCCCGCTGAGCAAGGAGCCTGATGCAGGGCTCGGTCCCAGGACCCTGGAATCATGACCTGAGCCGAAGGCAGACGCTTCACCGACTGAGCCACCCAGGCACCCCTCGTGAATCACTTTTAATTGTGAACCTCTGAGGAAATATTTTAGGAATGTCTTTATAACTTTTGTTTCCTGATGAACTTGTCACTATTGTCAGAGTTAGACCTTATTTGAACCCCAATTCCAACACAGACAAACCAAGTTACCCTCATTTAGGCAAATTATGTTACCCTCTGACCTCCTTTCTCATCAGTTTCCTGTGGATAGTAGTGCTGACCTCAAAGCAGAATTGTAGGGAGTAAAGCAATAACATATCTAAAGTGCCTAATACCTATTGCAAGCTATTCAAACAGTTCAGCTCAACAGACTCTGCCTTCCATCCTTTCCTAGTCAGGCAGGGACTTACTGGGATGAAATGCAATGTATCCCCTGCAAAGTCCGTGGAAAACAATGTGGACTGTAAGCATAGGATACTAACCTCCGTGCCCATCTAATGTGGTTGGGTTTTTGATTTTGTTAGTTCAGGTAGAAAAATCAGTCAAAAGCTGGCTTTGCCCTATCTTTTACAGAACTTTCCTAGAGGGATATAGTAAAATGATTTTCTTTCCACTTCTTTGGTGATTTTCCAGTTCCCGAAGGGTCATATTTGCTGAAGTATGCAGTAATTTTTTTTAAATCTTCCCCCCCCCCGCCCCCGCCAGGAAAGCTTAAGGTGAAATCTTCATTTCTTAAACACTGAGTGTTTTGTTAAATTCCCATCACAAGTTTTCATGACCTGTGATAAGAAAGACTTTTAGAGAAGACCACAGAGAATCCAGCACACTGCTGCTTACAGATAGATACTACTGTTTCTGGAAGGCATTGAATGAAAAGTACTAAATTGTTCACTTCAAACATTGCCTTGGTTTCTACAACAAATAACAAAGATTTCTGAAAAAGTTTTATGTTTTTATTCCAACTTCTAGACAGACTTTTTTGCTTTCTTCAACAAAAGCTAACTTTCTTTTCCTTTACTTATTCCCAGTGGGGCAAACCCTCATTCTATGCCTAAAAACCCATCAGTTCCCTGCCTCAGGGCAAAGCACCATTTGACGTGAATGGGAGCTCAAATGTGGCCCAAAATGCGGAGACAGGACACAGAGATGAGACTGTAAACCAGACCATGAAATTTAATATTCATAACCTCAGATTTCCTTCCCATGATTTTCAAGTAAGAGAATGAAAATATATCCACATTGAAGAAAATAAAAACTCTTGTTATTCTTGCTAGCTTTATCATTAATTTATTTGGAAGGATAGTTAGCGGGGAGGAGGGGGAAAACTACAGAAACTTGAACTAGAATTACAAGTCCAATTCTGGTTTTCTCTGAAGGATTTAGTCTAGCATTTCCCACATGTTTTGTTTTCACAAATTTTTCAGTGCGTCACCAGGTTTAACCACTGTGTGTATCATATTTTATCTGAGCCAAAACATTATGTGACACTCTAAAAATCAGCTTTTCTGAATTAGAGTGAAATTAACTCAATCAATGAAACATTATAAGTTACATTGATTCTTATAAATGTCCTTTAATCACAGGTAATCACAGGTAATCTTGGTTAAATCCCTATTCTTCTTGTACTTAAGTCTCAAAAGTGATAATTATTGTTTAATTATCAAAGATTTGTGCCCACATTGTTTATATTTTATTTAAGCTTTCAATGGGAAAAACTGAGGGAAATTATTATGATTTCCCTTTCAACATCTCAAAATGAAAAATTTTCTGTGACCATCTAGAGATGATTTCTCGCTACCCAAAATGATAACAATGGATACTTCTAGATCAGTATGGATGATTTTCCCTTTCTCTCTTTCTTTATACTTTTTTTCTCTGTATTTTCTAAATTTTCTACAATAAGCATGTTCTGTTTTAGTAATAAGTAAAAAGTATTTTGATCAAATGAGGTATAAGCTAACTTTCTCCAAGGACAAAGCTCCCCACTGTTTTTGGAGAAGATATGTTTTGAATAAGATTCTGAAGGGAAGTAGTGTCGGTGCTTGGCAGAGAAGAGGAGAGGAGCAATGCTTCAAGAGTAATGACAGATAAAGATTATTTCACAGAAAGTATCATCTGGTGGCCAACCTTGAAGCACATGTGAAAGTGCTTAGAACTTATGGAAATTTGTATTCAAATGTAATTTTCCTAGTGAGAATTGTGCAAAAGCAAATTTGTATTTTGTAATGACAATTCCTATAGCAATATTTGCACAAGCTACAAACTTTGCTAATATATTCTCTTTGATTTATTTGATTGATTACTTCTCTGTCTAGTTCATTGGCTTTCAAACATCTCTATTCATAACCCACTGAAAGAAATATATTCTATATGACAACTCAGGATGCACATATACACATTCACATTGTTACTTAGCTCTAATTCAATACCTGTCTATATGAAATTGTTCAAGTGCTATACCTATCCTTGCAACACTCCTCTTCTGTTCCCTTTTATTCTATTATATTCCATTCCATTTAAAAATACTGGTCATGTCCTACTAAATTAATTCTATGATGTACTTGTGGATAGAGATCCATAGCTTAAAAAACACTAGCTTAGTACATTCTTAGATGACAAAGTCCCCCTGCCTGAAAGCAGAAGGATAGCAAATATATTATTGCAGCAGTCCTGGCTTGATTTTAAATGCCCAGGCCCATGGAGATATTAAAGACAAAATAATATTCTAGAAACAAAATCATTGGGACTTATTTAGGGACGTTTCAATGGAGGCAAGAAAGAGAGAGCTAAGATAACTCTAGTGTTATGTACCTAAAGGATCTGAGGCCATTCTTCAGACAGTGTTGGAAAATACCAGAAATGAGCAATGATTTGAGGGTATGATATGGCCTTTATTTTTTTTAAGATTTTATTTATTTATTTGACAGAGGGAGAGCACAAGCAGGGGGAGAGGCAGAGGGAGAGGAAGAAGCAGGCTTCCCGCTGAGCAGGGACCCCCAAAGCGGGGCTCAATCCCAGGACCCTGGGATCATGACCTGAGCCAAAGGCAGACGCTCAATGACTGAGCCACCCAGGCGCCCCTATGATAGGGCCTTTAACTTTTCACTTCAGACAGAAAATTTTCAGTGATTTTTTTATTCATTTTAAAATGATCGAACTTCTCAATTTGTCTTTTTCTCCTGTTTTACTTTTTATGACTTTTCTGTTCCCCTCCATTAATTTATAACTATTACACAGGAAGTTATTCTGATTTCTGCTTCTTTCTTAAGTGAATTTTAAAGTGAGCATGGTATTCTGCAAGGACATATGTGCCAGACATTTTGAAAAACAAACTGGTTTGCTGAAATCGTATTTCTTAAAAAGCTGCATGTGTGCAACTGAAAGGCAGATTCTCCACTTGAAAGAGGGAGGAGTTTGACCTAAGATAGGATTTAGTTCAAATCCCAGCTCCTGACACTTTAATAGTCTTATAATCTTGGAGAAGGGCATAGCTTCTTGATTAGTCAGAATGGTTTGAGTTGCACATGATACAATCCCAAATCAACCTGGTTTGAGCAAAAAGGGATATTGTTCGCTTCCAAGGCTGAGTTATCTTATAAATATTGATTCCAGAAATCTACGGCTCCCTCTGTCGGTCCTCCTGTCCTCTCTGTTGGCTTTATTCTCAGTCTCACAATATCTGTCTTCGAGGTAGGAAAAAAAGTTTCCTAACAGCTCCAAATTCACATTCTATAGCTTAACAACTCCAAGGGGGAAAAGAATTGCTTTCCCATGTGTTCCAGAAAAATGTCCTGAGGCTAATGCTAATTGGTTATAACTTATCTGAGTTGGGTCATATGCCCATCTCTGAACCAGGTGCTGCAGCGAAAAGGATGCCCTGCCTTCATTAGCTAAGCCTGGAACAGGAATCCCATAGAGCCAGGGAAGGAGCCAACCATCTGAACTACATGGATGGAGAATAAGAGTTCTCCAAAGGAAAATTAGGACATACTTTTAAGGAAAAGAGGCAAAAAATAACATGTCCACTTTATTTTTTAAAGCCTAGTTCCCTTATATTTAAAATGTGGATGATATTGCATAAGGTTAGAAATAGTCAACAGGTAAAGACCACAGCAAAAGTAGGTACTCAATGAAAGCGGATGACAAATGATAGAGTAAATGAGATAAGACAATAACAAGAAGTGAACCTGGGTAAAAGGATAACAGTTTCCTTTTACTATTTCTATTTTATTTTTTAAAATTTGAAATTATTGGGGCGCCTGGGTGGCTCAGTAGGTTAAGGGTCTGCCTTTGGCTCAGGTCATGATCTCAGGGTCCTGAGATCCCATTGGGCTCCCTGCTCAGCGGGGAGTCTGCTTCTCCCTCTTCCTCTGTCGCTCCCCCGGCTTGTGTTCTCTTGTTCTCTCTCTCTGTCAAATAAATAAATAAATCCTTAAAAATAAATAAAAATAAATTTTAAAAGATTAAAAATTATTCCAATATAGTGAGTTTTTTATTTTTATTTTTATTTATTGTTTAATATAACAAGATTTTTTTTTTAGGATTTTATTTATTTATTTGACAGAGAGAGACAAACGAGAGAAGGAACACAAGCAGGGGGAGTGGGAGAGGGAGAAGCCGGCTTCCCGCTGAGCAGGGAGCCCGATGTAAGGCTCAATCCCAGGACCCTGGGACCATGACCTGAGCTGAAGGCAGACGCTCAACGACTGAGCCACCCAGACGCCCCAATATAATACGTTTTTTAAAGAGTAGTTTCTCAAAAGCTATTATAACTGTTTCTCCCAAGCCTAGCTCATCAATATTCATGGTTATGAAATCTTTATAAGAGGCTTTGTTTTTGGTCCTCCTAAGTGTGTTAGAATCTTAAACTATGAACAGAAGCAATTTAATACAGATGTTGGGTGCTAGAATATTTAAACAACAGTTTTTTTTTTTTAATTCACTGAAGCCAGGTGAAGATAGAGATACTGTCACATTCATAATTTGTTATCAATCATCATAAATGTTATAAAATACCAATCTGGGGAAGTTCTGTTGCTCACCAGAGATACCCAGAGAAATCATTTTTGGAGTGAAATCATTTTCCAAATAAAATGATTTCACTCCAAAAATGAGTCTCTTGGTCTTAGGTGGAGAAACCTAATCAGCCACACAAGTGATGGGAGAGTAAGTGAGCAAAAAGATCTAGAGGGGACCACCAGGACTTACTTAGGGATTTTTAAAAATTACTTATATTTAAATTTACAAGGAAGAAAATTTTCTGAGTCATAAAAAAAAGATGATTGTAATACTATGTGCAATCTTGATTTACCCAGGGAGTCAAATTCATGATGTATCACATAATCAGATGTGGTTTCTACTACATGATATGAAGCACTCTGGAATCCCCCTTCTTGCTGAGGAGTAAGTAAGTGACTGAATCCTCAGAACGTGGAAGGTGCCGAGTATACAATTCTTGAAAGCATCAGATTCACAGCCTATGTAGAAGAGTCCATTTCCTCATAGTTGAAAGCCAAACCTCAGTTATGGGCCCCTGAATATGTGGCCACATTAACAGTTAGATTTGAGCAACCTGCATAAAAGTGGAATTCAAGGGGCACCTGGGTGGCCCAGTTGGTTAAGCATCTGCCTTTGGCTAAGGCCATGATCCCTGAGTCCCAGGATCGAACCCCACATCGGACCCCGCTCATGCTCTGTCTCTCTCTCTCTCGAATAAATAAATAAAATCTTAAAAAAAAAAAAAAGGTGGGATTCAGGATGTAATGTCTGTAATCCTAAGATTTACTATCCTAAAGAAATGTGTCTGTTCACTTATACTCTTGAGCTCGCTAAGCGGAAAAAAGGGTAATGTGGAAATGGGCATGAAGAACAGGGAAAAAAAACAAAACAAAACAGAACAACAAAAGGAAAAGAGGCTAAGCACCAGAGTTAAACTTGACTGACTTTCAATTTTTTTCCCATGGGCAATCTGACTGAAAGCTAAGGTTTAGGAAAGAAAATAAGAACTTACATGTCTGTGTAAGTATACAGACCAGAAGAGACCATTTTACTTAGATTGGCCCAGCGCCCATTTGATAAGTGGGAAAATTGAGGCTTAAAGATGTTGAGTGATGTAGCTATGATAGTGTGCAAAAGAATGAGGATTCTGAGGTGAAGGAAAGCACTTTTCTGAATTACAAGGAAAAAAAATTTACATGGAGAAACTACATAATTCAGCACAGACACACAGATAAAAAGCAAATGAATCCTTAGATGACCACAAAACCCAAAGCGTTAATTGTTTAAGAATTCTGTGGCTTACCCATTCTTAGTCTGCTTAATTTAGTAGCACGCATCAGCAATGGGTTTGTGGGCATTCATTTCCAGATTCCTCCTGAGTGAACACCAGGGCAAATGCGAGGAGTCAGGTAGCAGAAGAGAGTTAATCCTTCTGGAGAAAACCTAAAGTAAGGATTCCCCTTTTAAGTTCCAGAACCTAGACATAAAAGGTTTTTGTGTGTTGCCATGCATGGTGTATGTTTGTTGAGTTTTGATTTTCTGCATTTGTTCCTCTTGATTTGATGACACATTCTCATCCCTTTGAGTGTGTTCCCACTTCATTGTTGTGTGTGCTGAGATCATCTATCCAAGAGCCTGTAGTCAAGTGGTAGGCCCATGACTCAAGCTAAACCAATTGGGTTCTCCTTTGAAGGACTTTAAATCATGAGTCAAAACGCAAAGACCTAAAGCCTGGAGAAGTGTTTAATTTTAGGATAGAAGAGACTGCCCACCATTTCCTGCCACCTGGACTCCTCATTCCTGTCTTTCCCTGAATTTCCACCTTCCCTTTAGTTCAGTAGAGCAATGCAATATCATTTTAATTCATGTATTTTCTGTGTAAATCTTAGCCTTCAGGTTACAGCTTAATAGGGGGGCTGCTGTATCTCAAGATCTAGCTCATTGCCTGGAATTTAGATGATCTTTGGTAAATATTTTTGGAATGACTGCTGTGATCAAGGTAAATGTTGGTAAATTCTAGGACCAAATTCAGTGGTGGTACCACTGAAGCATATAGAATGATGACTTGCTCTTGGGGTATGTCTAGGGAAGAAAGAATACGATTGAATAAGTCATCCTTTTACCTCCTGCAGTGCCTTATGCAGAGTAGGTGCTCAACAAATACTTGACTCAAAAACATGAAATCCTATAAAAATGTGTTTCAGGGAAACTCAAACTGATATAATTTCACTAACCCTTTTTTACAACCTTCTAAGATTTGTCACATTGTACTGAATAAGCCAGCAGAGACAGGAAAAAACGAGAGCCTGCCAAAGTTGGGAGTTTTCATCCCCCTGCACTTTTGCCATGGAGTAGTTTTACCATCCTCTGAGAGCAATAGAGGCAAGTTCTTTCTCATCCAGGTCTAAGGAATAATAAACAGCCTTGGCTTTCTTTGAGTGCCAGAGCCAGTAACAGGAAAAGCTAGAGAAAATTCTCAGGAGGAAATGCTAATTTGACCCCTCTCCACAAAATATTGACACTTGACCGCTCTGTTTTTTCAGAGTCTGACACCAAGGTGTTATCAGGGTAGAGGAGGTCTTTTTGAGTTATAAACAGGGCTTGGAGCTCTTTGAAGAGAGCCAACATGGGCTCTGGGAACTGGAAATATTTACGGGGTCTATGTAAGATTTGAAGAACTTGTGACAATGTATTTTTTTGCCCATAACCTTCTTAGTCTTTGCTTCTGGGCCTAAAATAACATTTTTTTTTCTTTTTTTAAAACCAAAGGTAAGCATTGGAAAAACTGTGTATTTATGGAGAATATATCAAGAAAGCCTTAAGGGTAGAATATTGCCGACAGTCTGCCACTTCAGCGTAGTGCAAATAGATTAAAATAATGTCCCAAACCCAAGCAACAGCTCTCTGTCAGAATCCATCCTATCCCACTCAGACTCCTGCAGGTCATAAGCATCGACAAGTAGAATACCAAGGTGCCCAAAGGAAGCTTTCAATAATTTGGGACACACTTGAGTGTGAATAAAGTCAGCCCCAAGGTTTTGTCTTTTGGGACAAGTGACATGTTTGTGCATGTCAATTCTAGGATCAAATGGATGAACAAGAGTCAGAAAAAGAGTTTGAGTACTCAGCTTTCTGGTCACCAGCTGGAAAAATCATTTAATCTCCGAGTCTTGGTTTCCTCATCTATAAAAAGATAATAATTTTTATAAGGTTCTTGTGAAGATTAAATAGAATAATAAACATGAAAACATTTTGTCTACTGTAAGGCAATAGACAGCAGATGATGATGATAAACAAAAAGCAATAAAGAAAAAGATGTTTACAAAGAGGGCAAAGGATTCAAACCACACCAAAATCCCTAGAGAACTCAGCCATCTTTGCTGAAAATCCTTGTTTTGTTTTTTCCTGCCAAAATTGGAGGTTTTCTGCTACTGTTCTGTTTTTCTTTAAACAACAGTTCTTTTCATAACTTCTAGGTGAGGGCTTGAAGTTTGAGCACAGGAAATGAGAGTGGTGGACGAGGGAACTTTGAGAAAGTGCTGTGGTTTCACACCACAGTTAGGGTGGTCCCAGGAAACCAGTCCTCTGAACATGGCGTCTCTACTCCTGAAAGGAAGGAGAGAAACCAAGGTAGAGCTCTGGGTTCCAGGTAAAATTATAGCCAGCAGTGGTTCTGCAGCTTTGTAACTGTCTTCTGATTCTACCAGTTTGGGTCTGTTCCAGAATATTCAGGTGCTGTCTTAGAGCCTTGTCTCAACAAGTGGTGATGACAAGGCCGATGAATTTATTATGAGGAAGCTGTTGTAGGGATAGGCCAAGTAAGTTCCACTGTCCTTTCTAGGTCCACCCCCTCACTCTCCAAGGACATGTTCTGTGGCCTTAGGAAATTGCACAACTTCCACGTGTCCTGGATGCTGCCAATGATCACTCAAAGGGCTTTTACAATAGCTTCTGATGGCCTCTTCTTCCCATTTTCCTTCCTCAGTCCTTCAAGGCTTCTCTCTCTTTGTCCCCTTACGTCTGCTGCTAGGTCTGTAAAAATGCACAACACCTAATGTGCTGATTTTGATCAGACCCAGTAGCCTCATAAAAGAAAGAGAAGGAAGGAATCAGGAAAACACTTATATATATAATAAAGAACGCTTATAATTTTTCCATTTGCTCTGCTTGATTACTAAAATTTAAACATTCAAAGATTTCGTCAACCAGTCTGTCGGTATGTCAAAAATCACAAAAACAAATGTTCATAGAGTACAAAGCCTTCTACTAAGTGAGGAACATTATCAAAAACAGGCAGTCCCCTTCGTCAAACATTTTAGAATCCCCAAAGGACTTACAAAAATTAAAATTCCCACTGGATTTCAATTTGCAAAGGGTATTTTATAAAACTACTATGTTGTCCATGTCAATTTTTAAAAATATTTTTCATTAAGATTATAAATTGACAAGCTCAGTGCAGAAAAAAAAAATTGGTTTAAATACAGATAAATATAGAGATCACCCATAGTCTTACCACCAAATTTAACTGCTCAAAGAAATTTGCTCTATTTTTCAGAGTTGTGCCTATCTTATGTATGTAATTTGCTAGTCTGTTTTTTCACTTATGAGCATTTCCATTCATCAGAAAACATTTATGTGAAGAGTTTCAATTTCAACGAATGTCTGTTAAATAAAAAGTAACTGATGGTATGTTAGTAAATAAAATAATAAATATTCATTAAAATTCAATTCAAGAAAAAATTTTAATTACATACTTAAATATATATTTATGTATTAATATTTAATGTATCTATTTAATATATATATTTTAATATATATTTAAATACACTTATATCTTTGATAT
The DNA here is from genome assembly GCF_003265705.2 of Callorhinus ursinus. NCBI lineage: Eukaryota > Metazoa > Chordata > Mammalia > Carnivora > Otariidae > Callorhinus > Callorhinus ursinus. The sequence continues at coordinate 99,007,153 of NW_027397063.1, read as the reverse complement.
ATATTTTGCATATTAAACATATGTTAGTATATACATGTTTAATATGTATTTTAATATAATATTTACTAGTACATCAATATATATTAATATATAAGGGATAGATACATCTAGAGGTGGTTTTATGCTCTTTTAAATAATTGATGTGGTGAATATTTCTGTGCCTAAGTTTGTCTGCATCTTGGATTATTTCCTTAGGATATATTTCCCAAGTGGAAATATTAGATCAAATCATTAGAACTCTTTTTGTGTGTTATAATTATTTGAGGATCTTGACAGAGGGCACCATAGCAAATCCTAAGCCAATTTCACATCAATCTTCATTGAAGCCATGAAAGAATGTGAACGCTTTTTAATAATAGATTATGTATTTAGCAATTTATCTGAGTTCTTCTAAACCCATTATATGGTGGATCTCGTTTAATCCTCCCAACAACTCTGGCAGGTAGGCACCATTTAAAACCCAGTTTAACAGAATAGGATAGTGAGGCCCAGAAAGTTTAAATAAGTGGCCCAAGGTCATAGCTAGGGATGGTCAGAGTCAGCATTCGAACCCAGGCAACCTGACACCAGGACCTTCATGCTTCACTACTACCAGCCCACTAAAAGGACAGAAATTCTTCAGCTCTCAGAGCAGAAAAGCAAAGTAGCAAACCTTCCCCCAATAAAATGTTAACTTACTGTTTCTTATCTGCTTCCTTCCATGAAAGAGAATGATCTAACCTGGGTGCCAGCAGGGCACAATGAACCCCATCATGGAGCACACCGGCCAGGGAGGCTGAGTTAGGATGTTGCTGAAAGCAGTGCATGTTCTGAGAAGAAAATTTCCAGGGAAAACCACAGAGGGGTATAATAGAAACTCCATTCAGATATTCAGACATTGCTGTCAACTAATGTCTCCAGGTTTAACGAAGTATAACTGAGCACACAGAGCAACAGAGAGGAAAATTTGGTTTGGATGGACTGTGGGAACCAGAAAACAAGAGTTGGTCAGGTAGGATAAGCTCATCCATTGACAGTAAGTGCCTTAGGAAAGAACACGTGTCTTTTCCTGTATTTATATCCCAGCCAGCACTCATCACACTGCCTGGCATATAGAAGCCCTCAATAAATGGTAGTTGAATGAAAATAAACTATGCTACTTGCCAGAGAGCCTCCAAGGCCAACCCTCCGATGGAGGACAAGGGAAACCATCCTACTTGGACATGACCAATAGGACATCAAAGGGATAGCTTGGTAGAAAGCTAGTGGATGTGCAGGAAGAATGAGTGAAAGTCTAGTGAAACAAAGACCTAAATAAAAGAGATAATTTCCTATTTTAGAGATGTAAGAAAGGATGTGTTTGAATTTAGTAAATCATGATGTGAAAACCAGAGGCTTTCTACCCTATCCTTGAATCCAAGATGTTAACACAGAAAATGTTTTGGTTCGATTTATGAATTCAGATATTTTAATCAGAACATTTAAAGTTTTTATTTAAGAAAACATTTAAAGTTTTTATTTAAGTAACATTTAAAGTTTTTATTTAAGAAAAGTTTCTTGGGCAAAGGGTCATTAAAATAGAAGAGAAGGGACTGACAACAAAGGGTAAGGGAAAGGCCAAGTTAAGGAAGATAGAACCCCAAGGATGCTCAAGCCAGGACAGGCCTGGAGTTCTAAAAAAAAGTTATGCATGTGGTTATTTAACTTGTTGTGATTTATACAGTTTTAATATATTACACTTGATGTAATTTTTACAGATTGAAATTTTTGGCTTTATCACTTGATATATCATTTGCAGTTGGTAATTATGGCTTCTATGCTGCTTTGGCCCATAAATATTAATACAGTACCATATGACACCAAATTTTAAATGATGCTGATAAAACTGCAATAATGATAATGGAGAACTTTTTCCATATCCATCTGCTTATCTCCCAATCAATTCAAAGTTCACTTGAAAATGTTTGACAATTTTATATGCCTGCTCTTTTCAGTTTTTTTTTTTTTTTTGGCTTCTTAAGTTTTTATTTTAACTCCAATTAGTTAACACACAGTGTTATATTAGTTTCAGTTGTACAGTATAGTGGTTCAACAATTCTATACATCACCCCATGTTCATCATGATGACATGTAGTGTAGAGTTTACTTAAAATTAAAAAAATTTTTTGTTATAAAAAAAGCACTCCTTAATCCCCTTCACCTATTCCATCCATCTCCCCATACCCCTCCGGTAGCCATCAATTTGTTCTCTATAATTAAGAGTCCATTTTCTTGGTTTGCCTTCTCTCTCTCTCTTTTTTTTTTTCCCCTTTGCTCACTTGTTTTGTTTCTTAAATTCCACATATGACTGAAGTCATATGATATTTTCTTCAAACTTTTCTTAAATAAAAACATTAAACTGACTTATTTTGCTTAGCATTATTCTCTCTGGCTCCATCCATGTAGTTGCTAATGGCAAGATTTCATTCTTTTTTGTGGCTGAGTAATATTCCATTGTATATATATACACCACTTCTGTATCCGCTCATCAATCGATGGGCCCTTAAGCTGCTTCCATGTCTTGGCTATTGTAAATAAATGCTGCCATAAACATAGGGGTGCATGTAACCCCCTGAATTAGTGTTTTTGTGTTCTTTGGATAAATACCAATTAGTGCAATTGCTGGATCATAGGGTAGCTCTATTTTTAACTTCTTGGGGAAACCTCCATATTGTTTTCCACAGTGGCTGCACCAGTTTGTATTCCCACCAACAGTGCAAGAGGGTTCCTATTTCTCCACATCCTTGCCAACACCCATTGTTTCTAGTGTTGTTGATTTTAACCATTCTGACAGGTATGAAGTGATAACTCATTGTAGTTTTGATTTGCTTTCCTTGATGATAACTGATGATGAACGTATTTTCATGTGTCTATTGGCCATCTGTATGTCTTCTCTGGAGGAATATCTGTTCATATCTTCTGCCCATTTTTAATTGGATTATTTGGGTTTTGGGTGTTGAGTTTTATAAGTTCTTTATATATTTTGGATACTAGCCTTTATCAGATTTGTCATTTGCAAATATCTTCTCCCATTCAGCAGGTTGCCTTTTAGTTTTGTTGATTATTTTCTTTGCTGTGCATAAGCTGTTTCTTTTCATGTGGTCCCAATAGTTTATTTTTGCTTTTGTTTCCCTTGCCTGAGGAGACATATCCAGAAAAAAGTTGTTACGGCCGATGTCAAACAAGTTACTGCTTGTGTCCTAAGATTCTTATGGTTTCAGTTATCACATTTAAGTCTTTCATCCATTTTGAATTTATTTTTATGTATGGCATAAGAAAGTGGTCCAGTTTCTTTCTTTTGCATGTTGCTGTCCAGTTTTCCCAGCACCATTTGTTAGAGATTGTCTTTTTCCTGGATATTCTTTCCTGCTTTGTTGAAGATTATTTGATCATATAGTAGTGGGTTTATTTCTGGATTTTCTATTCTGTTCCATTAATCTATGTGTCTGTTTTGGTGCCAGTACCAATACTGTCTTGATGATTACAGCTTTGTAATAAAGCTTGAAGTCCAGAATTGTGACGTCTCTAACTTTTCCTTTCTTTTTCAAGATTGCTTTTGCTATTTGGGGTCTTCTGTGGTTCCATACAAATTTTAGGATTGTTTGTTCTAGTTCTGTGAAAAATGCTATTATATTTTGAAAAGGATTTCATTAAATGTGCAGATCGCTATGGGTAGTAGAGACATTTTAGCAATATGTGTTCTTCTAATCCATGAACATGCAATGTCTTTCCATTTCTTTGTGTTATCTTCAATTTCTTTCATCAGTGCTTATAGTTTTCCAAGTATAGATCTTTCACCTCTTTGGTTAGTTAGGCTTATTCCTAGGTATCTCATTAGTTTTGGTGCAATTGTAAATGGGATTGATTCCTTGATTTCTCTTTCTGTTGCTTCATTATTGATGTACAGAAATGCAACGGATTTCTGTATACTGACTGTATCCCGTGACTTGAGTTCATTTATCAGTTCTAGTAGTTTTTTGTGGAGTCTTTCAGGTTTTTTACATAAAGTACCATGTCATCTGCAAATAGTGAAAGTTTTACTTATTCCTTACCAATTTGGATGCCTTTTGTTTCTTTTTGTTGTCTGATTGCTGTGGCTAGGACTTCCAGTATTATGTTGAATAAAAATGGTGAGACTAGACATTCCTGTCTTGTTCCTGACCTTAGAGGAAAAGCTCTCAGTTTTTACCCATTAAAGATTCTTCTTAGAGTTTAAATAAGTATTCAGAATTTTGCTGTATTTATTGGGGGGCAGTGTTAACTGGTAGTTAAAAATATAGCCTTGGGCACCTGGGTGGTTCAGTAGGTTGAGCGGCCAACTCTTGATTTAGGCTCAGGTCAGGATCTCAGAGTCCTGAGATCAAGCCCCACGTTGGGCTCTGTGCTCGGCGGGGAGTCTGCTTGAGATTCTCTCTTTCTCCCTCTGCCCCTACCCCCTTCTCGAGCACTGTCTCTCTCTCCCTTTCTCTCTCTCTCAAACAAATAAATAAATCTTAAAAAAAAAAAAAGAATATAGCCTTTAGGACCTGGATTCCAGTCCCATCTCTGCCACTGACTGGCTGTGTGACCTTGAGGTAAGTTAACTGAGCTTCAGAGTTCTCCTTAGAAAATGGAGAAAATAATATCTATTTAATAGGGCTGTTGTAAGACAGAAATGACATGATATATACAAAGTGCTTAGCACAGTGTCTGGTACTTGATGAGCAACAAATAAATAGTGGTTCCTGCCGACCCTAGTTCAACTCTTCAGAATTTGCACAACGTACCGTAACTATTACAAGAACAGGATTCCTCATGAGACTCCCATAACTTCCTGGATATGGGTAGGTCAGAAATTCTCTGGGAAATGTTGAAACGTTTGCTTCCAGATCTGATGAATTCCAGGGCTTGCGAAAAATGCAGAAGTGAAAATCATTAACTAGCATCTGCAAAAATCATTATATATGAATGGGTGAAAATTTTGTGTCAGTTCTCATTGGGTCTAACCATATTCCAGTTCTTAACGTGTAGTTTTTACATTTATTTTGTGCTTTTGCTTTGGGCTTTGTTCAGTTCTTCTGTTAACATTGGTGAGTTGCCTATGGCCTCGTGAGCAAACTTGTTCGTGTTGTACATTGAGAATGAAGACTCAATTACGAAGGACAAATAGAACCTCAATTAGAAAAAGCTATTGTATGACTTTACAGGTAAAAGGAAATGTGTGACCCAGTTGTGAATTCTCTGTTTTCCTATTTGTTTGAGACTATTTGGTTTTTGAAAGCTGGAAAGGATACCCTGTACGTTCCTGTACATTGTTCCCTTGGTTCTAAAATAAACACATGATTCTCATTACAAGAAAAAAAAAAAACTGACTATGTATGGTGACGGATGTTAACGACACTTACTGTGATCATTTTTCAATATAAACAAATATCAAGTTATTATGTTGTATACCTGAAACTAGTATATATTGCATGTCAACTATATCTCAATTTTAAAAATAAATAAAAAATAAAATTAACACATGGAAGGAAAATTCAAATATATAACACATGCTCCAACATGCCCTCAGTACGGTATATTATAAGGGCATGAAGCCACTGGGCAGAATTTGTAGGAAAATTTCACTACTAGTTAATATAAAAAGTGAGGCCTGCATTTACACGTGGGGTCATTTGAAGCCTAAGGTTGAACTGAATACGTTTTATAAGGGAAATTCAGTTTTACTATTGAATTCATTTACCAAGTTTTTTTTTTTTTTTGCCACTTTAAACTAGGCAAAAGATTGACTATGCTAAAAAAACAAAGCCAAGGAGACATAGACAAAAGCCATCAGCTTCCCTTCTTGAAGCACAAATTAACTTTATAGCATGGGCCATGTTTCCTACCTATAATTTAATAAGCTAGGAGAGTAATAAAAGATATTTAAAGGGAAGAGATATGATACATTAGCTAGTATTTTTTAAAATTAAGTATGCTGAAAGAAGATACTACCAGATAAAAAGATAAAATAAGAAACCAGAATAAAAGTGAACAAGATGGAGTGAAAAAAGAGTTATGGAAGAAAACTAAATGAACTGCATAAGTTAAGAAAAAATTAGATTAAACCAGGTGTATATATTAATAAGACCAAATAGATTTTGAATGATTTAACTGGAGGCTAAAAGGTTTAAGTAAATTAATAATATGGTTAAGATACAATCAGTAATTTAATAGAGTAGGTATTAGGAGAATATAAAACCGAATAGGGATATGTGTATGTGTGTCTGTGTGTTTTATGTTTGCAACATTAAAACGATACAAATTCAAAAGCTTCCTGCAGTCATATGAAGCCAATTACAGTTCTCAAAATGAAAAAGCCACAAAGCTCAGCATTCTGCCTCTTTTCTACTGTTCTGGGCATGGGGTTGCTTCATGGGTCCCATGGTCCATCGGTCCTGTGGCCAGAAAGCAGAGGGGCTGCCAGAGGACACCCAGGCTGCTCCTCTGTGATTCCCTTAACTGTCTCCTGTCACTGTTGTCCTGACCAAGAGACACCTTTGTCAGGGGAAAACACACTCCTCACAGAATGTGGAGCCAAGAATTCCATTGCTTCACGATGTGGATGGAGCTAGAGACAATTAAGCAAAATCAATCAGTCAGAGAAAGAGAAATACCGTATAATTTCACTCATATGTGGAATTTTAGAACAAAACAAATGAACAGAGTGGGGTAAAAAAAAGAGAGGAAAACCGAGAAACAGACTCTTAACTCTAGAAAATGAATTGAGGGTCACCAGGGGGGAGGTGGTTGGGGGTTGGGTGAAATAGGTGAAGGGGACAAAGGAGGGCACTTGTGATGAGCACCGGGTCGTGTATGCAAGTGTTGAATCACTACATTGTACACCTGAAACTAATATTATACCATATATTAACTAACTGGAATTTATGTATTTTTAAAGATTTTATTTATTTATTTGACAGAGAGAGACACAGCAAAAGAGGGAACACAAGCAGGGGGAGCAGGAGAGGGAGAAGCAGGCTCCCCACTGAGCAGGGAGCCCGATGCGGGGCTCGATCCCAGGACTCTGGGATCATGACCTGAGCCGAAGGCAAATGCTTAACGACTGAGCCACCCAGGTGCCCCACTAACTGAAATTTAAATAAAAACCCTAAAAAAAAAGAAAGGAAGGAAGGAAAGGAGGAAGAAAGGAAGGAAGGAAGGAAGGAGGGAGGGAGGGAGGGAGGGAGGGAGGGAAGGAAGGAAGGAAGGAAGGAAGGAAGGAAGGAAGGAAGGAAGGAAGGAAGAAAAAGAGAGAAAGAGAGAAAGAAAGAGAGAAAAAGAAATCCACTGCTTCGGCCCCACCCAGCAGGGACAAGCATATTATGAGGCATGACTGATTTTGCATCATTTTGGCAGAAGTCAATCATTACATTGATGACGAAATTCATTATCCAGATTCTATTTCACCTGATTTGGACAAACCTTTTCTGCCTGATCATAGTCAAAGCTATATTTTCCCCCAAATAATGTGGATGCAAAGCCTTTGGAAAATGTTATCATTTATTGATACCTATCAGTTATTGATGATAAGAGTTAAAATGTTCAAAGCTGAGTTAGATATGGTTCTTTTAACTGTACTTTGGAAGTCAATTAGCATAAAATAGCTCATTAATTAACATAAAAATATCAATGTCATCATTGATTAAAAACAGTTGTAACACACAATATCATATTGCAAGTATTTGTGGTTTTATTATAAAATCAACTGTGTTTTCATATTCTTCACCCTGAAAATGTCTCATCACATTATAACTCTAACCCCAAATTATTGTTTTGATTTAATGTCTTTTTATTCTTTTATAATTTTAAATGTTTCTTGTTTTTAACTGAATGAACATAAGGAGATACTTTAATTTTTAAAGCTCTAATTACAAATCACTATTTTAATGTGTTTTCTTTAACAGGCACCTCAACATTCTTTCCACATCTGAAACTTCTCACCTTAAAGCACTTATCTAGATAGCTTTCAATCTTCTACAGTCTCTGGGATGTAATCAGTCACTAGGGAGGATGCCTCCCTACCTTTTTATTTTCCTCTAGATATTGCCATGTTATTAGGCCTCCCTTTAAAAATATTGCATAGTTTGGTTTGGAAGAAAATGATATCATTTGTAGCTATTACTGGAAAAGTTTGTCATCACCTCAGTAAAATTCCTCCTGATTATTTCATATCTTGGCAGTGGTCTGCCCTTCAAAAAACATGATAAAGTAATGGAATTGAACTCTCCCCAAGTATTCCTTAAGAACCTATTTTTGTCCTGAAAACCTTCTTCCTTAAATTTTTTTCTTCCTTAGTTCAAAAACCCATTCTTGCCTCTATTCTGTCAGAGATGCACAGAAAATTTTTCACAGGACAAATGTATTTAAAGGTGTTCATTGGTGTGGCAGGGATAGTTAAGGGTCTCACAGAGAAACCCTCATCAGCTAATATGCCCTCGTAGGATGACCCTGTAGAAATCATTGGAATACACAATGCTGGAGAAATTTATAGCCAATCTATCAATGGGCTGTATTGAACATCTAGCCATAAACTAGGCGCTGGCCTGATTCAGAGGTGAGAAAAGGTAGAATCCCATAACAATCACTCACAAGAAACAGTTTGAGGAAAAAACACAACCTCTTCATAAGGAACTTAGATTTCTATAACTGGAGGTTTCATTCCCGAACTTGTATGAGAAAAAAAAAAAATGTGATATTTAAAGAGAGTCTTTCTAGTAGATCCTGACGTTGCAGAATTTTAAAATGTGTTATAGTAGGGCGCCTGGGTGGCTCAGATGGTTAAGCGTCTGCCTTCGGCTCAGGTCATGATCCCAGGGTCCTGGGATCGAGTCCCGCATTGGGTTCCCTGCTCAGCGGGGAGCCTGCTTCTCCCTCTGCCTCTCTCTCTGTCTCTGTCTCTTATGAATAAATAAAATCTTTTTTTAAAAAATGTATTATAGTAGCTCCATAGATGCAGGTCTTTCTTAACAAAACTGTGATTTTTTTAACTAGCCATCCTAGAACACAAAATGACTGTGCAAAAGGCAAGTCAAGATACAAGCAAATAATTCAAAGTACAGTAAGGAAAAAGATACAACTGAATTTAAGTCTATATAATAATAAACATTTACATAGCATTTACTATGAGTCAGCCTCTGCTTTCGACACTTCATATATTTTAACAACGTTTAATCTTCCCAAGAAGACTGTGAGCTGAGTTTTACTATAAATTCCATTTTTTTGGTTGTGGAAACCCAAATGCAGAAACCAGCTTACAGTCACAGAGAACAATTATTTCAACCCAGGAAGGCTGGCTCTGGAGCTGGACTCAGAAGCACTAAGCTGCACTGTCTCTTAATTCTCTTCATTGTGCTTCTGTGTGTTCAAGAGCACAAGAGTCATGTCTGGTATCTCCGTGCGGAGGTAGAACAAGACATTTCTTGTATCAATACTGATTCACTAGATGCAGCAAAGAGAACAAGTAAAATTCATAAGCAGGGTTGGGATGGGAAAGAAATCAAAAGGCAGTGAGCAAGTATGACATACTATCAAAATAAAAAGATGACAATTACAATCAAAATACAATTCTAAAAAGTATCATTAAGAACTAGACATTTAAACAGAGCCAGAAAAATACCCATCAAGATATTAAAATGTAATTCTTAGGGGAAAAAAATTGCTGGAGGAAGAAAAAGTTGGTTTTAGCTTTCTGATGAAGGCCTTGGAAGTCAGAGTCGTTATGCTGCATGCAAAAAATAAATTTACGACAGATGCCAGCTGATGTGCTTTGTTTAAAGATAAATTATAAATATTTGACTTAGGCCTTCAGCACACAGACTCAATATCATTCAGTCATTAGAGATATGTCTGTCTTAGCAAAGACATAATTTTCTAGCACATAAAATATATTTTAACAACAACATTCTTTAAAATATATTAGGTTAGCAATGATACCAGCATAATAATTCTTATGTTTACTCAGTGTATCCCTAAGTCCAGTGCTGATAGTTTCAACTGCAAAGCTTGTCATAATAACTTGCTTTTATTCATGTAGCATGAGGTATTCTACTAAACACTGCCTTCGTTGAAATGTTGAAAGAATGTATTTTTACAAATCAACACATGAAGACTATCTCATTCTATCTTAGCAGGTTCACTCTCATGTAATCAATACCCACAGGAATAGCTTCAGATTCATGAATCCAGTTCCCCCCAAAATGACTGATGCACACAGTAGGTATTTGACCAGTATTTCTTACATGAATGAACAAATAAATACATCTTGCCAAATAAACAAAAAGCAAAGTGTATTTCTTTGAAGATGATCACATAGAAACTTGAGTTTCTCTTTCAACTTCCTATGAGGGGTAGCAGAATATGCCACCCCAAAGTGTGCCACTCAACATAAAGATGATTTTGAGCTGAAGGCAATTGAGAAGAAGCAGATATAAAAAAAGCTTTCTGCCCTCCTCCACTTGCCTAAAAGCAGGACATAAATTTGTAGAGTTGCCCCTTCCCAGTCTCTACCAGAGAGTACAGAAGTTAATCCCCAAAGGCAGCTCGAGACCCTTATCAGCCCAGAGATGGCACCAGATGTGAACCTATATAACAAATCTTACTAACTAGCCCTACCTTCCATTGGTTCCCCATACATTTACCTTTCCACATGTGCCATTGTAGAAACTCAGGCCTTTTCCTTTGTCTTGTCATTCCTCTAAAAATTTATTTTTCTTTTGTTAAGATGCTCTATAAGCCCAAATTCTAACCACCCCTTTAGGTTACTCACCACTGAGTATTCCCATGTGTATGTGCAATGCACATGTTCATCAGTTTCTGTTTGTTTTTCTCTTGTTAATCTGTCCTTTATCAGTCCTATTTGCTGGGCCTTGATCAATGAATCTAAGATGGGTAAAAGGAAAAAAGGTTTCCTTCCCTATGCTATTAAAGTGAAATGTAAAAATACAGGTCAGAGATCACATCAGGACAAGAAAATAAATAAATCAAAATAAAATAAAATAAAATCCAACTAAAAAGGCCAATCATTTACCAGAAACCAGTTTTTCTTACTCAGTTATGGAATCGAGTTGATAAAAAGACGTAATGAATTGCTATTACTGGCACATTCAACCTCTTGAACCAGACTGAGATCCCCTAATGGTCCTCAACTCAGGGACAACAAAAGCACGTTGATTTGGAAGAAGGAGATAAATTGGAACAGTTGAAAACTTTATTCCTCAAAAGATTTTTTGCCTCTGAAACCATGGGACACCCAAATTGTACCTTCAATGGGCTGGGGCCACAGACCTTCCTCCCAAAGGGGAGAGTAAAGCAAGGCTGGGAAGAGAGGGTAGAGGCAGGAGGAAAGTGTGTGCTCTGGATGCTCACAGTGGCCAGTGCAAGATGATGCATCCGAACAAAGGTAATTCCCTAAAGGGTCAGTCTTTGCAATTCAAAAATTTTAAAATCTGGATACCAGAACTTTCAATATCCTATTAATGGTATAATAGACCTTCAAATATTTCCTATTCAAGATCCATTTGTCCTTTACAACATGTGGTTGATGCCACTGTAGGAGAAGTTCCTCACAGGCCTAGAACATGGGTTGGCATTTTTACATTTTCTAAAGCAGATATTTTCAAAAAGGGGTAGTACTGCCCTTTTGAGGACAAAGGGGGATGTGTGGAAACTTCTGAGGTTGTCTCAATTATCAGAGGGGCACTATTGTTATTTTGTATGCTAAATGTCCTGCTGTGTGTGGAACAGTCCAACATAACAAAAAATAATCTACCCAAAATGCCAGTAGTGCTTCTGTCGAGACCAGGCCATGGAGCCTAAGTCATTAACTGAAATGTTACACAGAAGATCAAAATGTAAAATGGATAAGAGCAAAATTGCATGACGATGAAATGAAAAAATTTTGACAGAATGCCCATAAAAATCACAAAAAAAACAGGAGGTTCACTGTCACCCACTTTTACTTAATGTTGTTCCTGAAATTCTGACTATGCACAAGGATAGGAGACAGAAAAAAAAAAGAATTCCTTAAAAATTGTTAGAAATAATTAAGCTATTAAAATGCCTAGATACAGATCTATACTCAGCTAATCATAGCCCCATACACTCATAACAACAGGAAAATCAAATGATATTATAATTTACAAAAATAACAAAAATACAAAAGGCTATGGATAGCCTTGATTAGAAAAGTAAGATCTGTTTGAAAAAACTATGAGAGAGAAAAACTATCAGAGAGAGTGGCATGGAAGACATCATTGTTCAGGTTGGAAAAATAAATAATTGGAAAGTCATGTATTCTTTATCAAGCAATTTATTGGTTTATTGCTGTTCCAATCTGTAGTCTTTTCTTGCTTTCTTTCCTTCTTTCCTTCCTTTCTATATTATTTTCTCTTCCTCCTCCTCCTCCTTCTTCTTCCTCTTCCTCCTCTTCTTCTACTTTACAAAATTATTGCTATACATATCTGGGAAAATAAGTAGGAAACTGTTTGATAATGAAGAATTTATCTGATCTTTGTCTCTGGTTACTAGGAAGGAGCTGTAAATCCTTTGGAATTTCGTGAGTGATAAAAATGTCTTTGCTACTCATGGTGAACCCATGATGACCCCTGAATTATGCAAATGAAATGACTCACGGAGGACCCCTAGTTAGCTTCAGATGGGAGCTGGTCATGCCAGAAACACCAACCACATCATTAGAGGGTTGAGGCTCTGAGTCAGATTATACCAACTCAATCTGCTGACCTCTGAGAAAGGAAGGAGTGGTCAGTGTTGAAGCAACCATTCCTATCTAATGAAAACCTAGTAAAAACTCTGGACAGCTGAAGCTTGTGTAAACTTCCCTGGTTGGTTATCATACACTGGTGTGTCAAAAGAGTGACATGTTCTAAAGACATGGAAGCTTCACATTGAGGACCCTGCCAGACTTTGCCCTATGCATTGCTCCCTTTGGCTGGTCCTCATTTGTATCCTTTATAATATAACTGTAATAAGTAGAGTGCTTGACTGAGTTCTGTGAGTCATTCTATTGAATTATTGAACCTGAGGAGGTTGTGGGAACCCATGAATTTGTAGTTGGTCAGAATTGTGGAGACCATGAGAACATTGGAGGCTGTGCCTTATATGTGAAGTGAGGAGAGAACCGTGGAGAACTCTGTCCTTAACCTGGGAATTCCATACTAACTCTGGGTAGTCAATGTCAGAATTGCATTGCAAAAATAATAGCAAATAAAATTTTCAGTTCAGGCAGTAAAAATCAACCCTATCCTTATATAGTGTAGAATCTATTTTTGTCCGATTGATCTGCCTGTTTATTCTACAAGACTTAGTTTTGGAAACTGTTTTTTTTTTTAATTTTTATTTATTTTTTCACGAGAGACAGAGAGAGAGAGAGGCAGAGGGAGAAGCAGGCTCCCAAGGAGCAGGGAGCCCGATGCAGGACTCGATCCCAGGACCCCAGGATCATGACCTGAGCCGAAGGCAGACGCCCAACCATCTGAGCCACCCAGGCGCCCTGCAGGTAGGATAAAATCTTTGACCCTTTATTGTTCTTGACACCTTAGTCTTCTGGCACCTGCCTTAACAAAAAGACTTTTGGCAAAGCATTATATCTACTCCAACCCTATGTCCCGCCTCAAGAATAAATATGAATATAGCCTCACTATGTTTACTCTGGTCACTTTTCAGGAAGCCTAAAGGAGTTAAGGATCTTTCCCAAAGAGTGGCATGGAAAACACTTCGAACATTTAGTGAGAATTGAGTAAATTTTAAAATGATTGGAAATGTTGGATTAATTTGAATTTCTAAACTGAGAGTAAAAGAAATAGGGTGTGAGTTATGTAATGTCGTGGTTTGGGAGAAGTAACAAATATTAAACAACTTGAGTTAGCTTAACCAAAAAATCAAAAAATGTATGAATGAATGAATAATTGATTTATATGTAGGCATTTCTAGATAGATAAGGAGACAAAAGCTTGACAGATAATAGATATTTAGATGCATAGATAGATACATGGATACATAGATACTGTCTTCTAAAACCTAAGGGCAGCAATGTGGCTGGAAAACAGAAAGGATCAGGGATCAGGAAATAAAAACCCTTAGGAAACTAGTAAGAGTCCTTCTCTCCACCCTCCCTCTCAAAACTGGCTTTCTCCACTTCATTCATGTAGCAGACTGACAGTTACCACGGTACGGTTCCAATCCCACACAGAAACTAACTATTCCTCCTAGAGCCCAATTCCCAGCTCTCACAAGAAATGGACAAGTCCAGGTTGGGTCAGATGCCTCCTTCTGATCTAATCAACTCTGCTAGGAATTTCAGTCAAGTAAGACAAATGTAACTCGTGGGCACCCACTGTTATTGTGAGCATGAGTTCCGAGAAGAAAGGGATTAGGCAGAAACTTCAAGAGATGTGTAGCAGAGTGAGTCATTTGACATATTGAACAAGATGATTAATTATTCCAACAGACGGAACACAGGTGAAGCACATGCCATCAATTGTAAAGCCCTGCACTTACCTATCCACTTATTTCCCATGTGTTCAGGTCAGGATAAAAGGTAGTTAATTCCTTGTATTCATTTGATAAGAAATAAATATTCACATAAATATGCTAGCTCAGGGTTTCCCAAAGCTAGTCCTATAAAATACTGAACCTAAGGCACACAGAGTTGTTGTCTATACTCACTGAGATATTTGGAAAATGCCAAGTACAGGTTTTTATTTATTTATTTTTTAAACTTTATTTATGTGAGGGAGAGAGAGAGAGAGCACAAGCAGGGGGAGCGGCAGGCAGAGGGAGGGGGAGAAGCAGACTCCCCACCGAGCAGGGAGTTTGACGTGGGACTCGATCCCAGGACCCTGGGATCATGACCTGAGCCGAAGGCAGACACTTAACCGACTGAGCGACCCAGGTGCCCCTAAATACAGGTTTTTAAAACAAGCTTCCTCTTATGCTAATACCTAGGATTCTTAATGTATAAATGTTCACTAAGAATGTCCAAGAAAGGGATTTAGTATGAAAGTTTTCCCAAATATATTTAACCATTTTTCAGTAGAGCAACTCAGGCTATATGAACACTACCTGTGTGCTATCTGCAGAGGAATTTTCCACATAAAATCTGAATATAACTGTATAACTACTTCAACAACCTCAAATAAAATCTTGCTATCTTGACATAAATGGGCTGGGGTCTTACCTTGTTCTATTTTTAACACCAATGGCCGCATGCAGAGGGGGAAATGCATGTTTCATATTATAATACAGTATAGTATCTATATATTAAAATATATCTCAAATAAATTGGTGTAAACTCAGGTTTTTTTTTAACATGAGTCAATTCTGCTAGGATTTGTAATGTAGTAGTTTAATAGATACATGGATTGAATCAGAAAACTATTCATATAAATGCAGAAGAACGGATTGTTAATGCTAAATTGGGAGCAAAAATGTCTAGATCTGCCAAGTGATGTTGATAATAAATTTCAATGTATTCATAAATATTTTGATTGTTACTAGGAGGTCTTTGTTCATGGACATTATAGCTAGAAAACTACGATGATGCCCAGAAAACCCAAAATGGTCATTTTATTATAATTCTATTCTTATTCAATTTGTATATGTGTGTGTGTATCTGGCAAGCCTTGGTATGAGTGTACATAACACTAATTTGGAACACCCACAGTTAGAAAGGAATACTATTTCTAAAGCTGGAAATTGTGAACTTAATACAAGTGTCAATATTTCAGACCTCTGTCTTCCTCTCATGAAACTAATTTGGTAGGAGACCCAAGGGAGTCAAATATAGCCCATATTGTTACTATTAACACATCTTCATCTGCATGTAAAGAATATTCTGGCCAAATGAGTATCACAATCTCTGCTGGAAAATGAGTCTCATCACTTGATCATTTTGACCATTATAAGAATCATGAAAACCAAAAACTAGACCACAGTTTTTGAGATAGCAATTTTCCCCCCTAAAGCTCAATGTTTCTATTTAGAACGCCAATCTTTTGCTGGGAGAATTGGACTTTCTGGTACAACTTCTGACCTTGTTAATAAATTACTTTCATTTTCCCAAAGGTAATGTATATGCAGTTCAGTGGATTATGTAGTCCTTTGTTAATCAAGTCTTCGTTTATTCTTATTTTTTTTATTATGTTATGTTAGCCACCATACAGTACATTATTAGCTTTTGATGTAGTGTTCCATGTTAATCAAGTCTTTAAAAAATACCGACAAAACTGAGAGGGGCAGGAAACATAGGAAAGGACTGATGCAGAGGGCATAAACACTGTAAATTACTCATTTTTCTCAAAGAGTTTTCATCAAATAGGCAATATAAGACCAGGAACAACAACAACATAAAGCTGTATTATATAATTAAAAACAAAAATTCTGATAGTCAAAGAGCTACAGAAAACGATTGTGAGGGGCATCTGGGGGGCTTAGTTGGTTAAGCATCCAACCCTTGATTTGGGCTCAGGTCATGATTTTAGGGTCCTGAGATCGAGCCCCGCATCTGTCTCTGTGCACAGTGGGGAGTCTGCGTGGGATTCTCTCTCTCCCTCTCCCTCTGCACCCCTCTGCTCTTGCTCTCGCTCTCTCTCTCAAATAAATAAATAAAATCTTTTAAAAAAAATTGTGATAAAAAAGAAACCAAAAAAACTAGGGGAAAAACATCTTGGGGAAGGTAAGGCAAAGGTAAACTTTAAGCAGTTTTTCTTTTTTTTAATAAAGAGTGTGTGTGTGTGTGTGCACGTGCACATGCGTGTGCATGTACGAGTGGGGGTGTGCAGGTAGGGGTGGAGGGGGCAGAGGGAGAGGGAGAGAATCTTAAGCAGGTAAACTGAGGGTTACTGGAGTGGAGGAGGGTGGGAGGGATAGGGTGCTGGGGTGATGGACACTGGGGAGGGTATGTGCTATGGTGAGTACTGTGAATTGTGTAAGACTGTTGAATCACAGACCTGTACCCCTGAAACAAATAATACAGTATATGTTAAATAAGTAAGTAAGTAAGTAAATAAATAAATAAATAAAACAAAAAAAATAAGCATGGAAAATTTGATTTGGTGTGGTAGAAATTAAGAAGACACCATAGACTATAGAGCAGAGATTGAAGTTTTTAAAAACCTATCAACTTAGAATTTTTTACCCAGGAAAAATATCTTTCAAAATAACAGTAAAATAAAGACTTTTTCAGACATAAAAATGATGAAAGAATTTATTGCTAGTAGACTCTTTAAGACTAATTAAAGAAAGTCTTTTAAGCAGAAGGAAAATGTCACCAGATGAAAATATGAGTCCATGCAAAAGAATGAGAAACACTAGAAGCGTAAAAATAGAAAAAGTAATTGGAAAGGCTTTCTATCTTATTATTTAAATGTCTTTAAAAGATAATAGACGATATGGGGCGCCTGGGTGGCTCAGTCGTTAAGCATCTGCCTTTAGCTCAGGTCATGATCCCAGGGTCCTAGGATCGAGCCCCGCATCGGGCTCCCTGCTCTGCGGGAAGCCTGATTCTCCCTCTCCCACTCCCCCTGCTGGTGTTCCCTCTCTCACTGTGTCTCTCTCTGTCAAATGAATAAATAAATTCTTAAAAAAAAATAATAGACTATTTAAAGAAAAAATAGTAACAGTGTATTATGGGGTCTATAATATATGTAGAAGTAAAATGTATGACAACAGTATCACAAAGACCAGGAGGGGAGATATGGAAGTATAGTGTTGTGAGTTTCTTATACTATACATGAAGTAGTATACCATTTAGCGCAAATTGTGATAAGTTAAACATGTATACTCTGAGCCCTGAAGCAACCCTAAATACACACACACACATACACATACACACACACACACCAGAGTTATAACTAAAACCAATAAAAAAGTAAAATGAAATAATAAAAAATACTTAATCCAGGGGCGCCTGGGTGGCTCAGTCATTAAGCGTCTGCCTTTGGCTCAGGTCATGGTCCCAGGGTCCCGGGATCGAGCCCCATATCGGGCTCCCTGCTCTGTGGGAAGCCTGTTTCTTCCTCTCCCACTCCCCCCTGCTTGTGTTCCTTCTCTCACTGTGTCTCTCTCTGTCAAATAAGTAAATAAAATCTTTAAAAAAAAACAACTTAACCCAAAAAAAGTCAGAAAAAGCAATAAAGAAGAACAAAGAACATATGGAAATATAGAAAACAAGTGACAAGATGGTAGATTTATGCTCAACTATATCAATAATCACACTAATTATTAATTATCTAAATCCTCCAATTAAAGGGCAGAAATTGGATTTTTTAAAAATACTAGACTAATATATGCTGCCTGGAAGAAACCCACTTTATTTTATTATATATATGTACATATATATAAAATCCCTCTTTAAATATAAAACACAAATAGACGAAAAGTTAAAAGATGGGAAAATACATACCATCTTAACATTGGT
The DNA here is from genome assembly GCF_003265705.2 of Callorhinus ursinus. NCBI lineage: Eukaryota > Metazoa > Chordata > Mammalia > Carnivora > Otariidae > Callorhinus > Callorhinus ursinus. Next base: position 98,988,681 of record NW_027397063.1, on the reverse strand, counting down.
CACTAATATTAAAATCAGATAATACAGATTTTAGAGCAAAAAATATTACCAAGGATAAAAAGTGTTATTTAATAAATGATATGTGACTCAATTCATTCAAAGGACTTAGAACTCAGAATGCTTTTGCATCTCATCAAAGCTTCAAATTACATGAAGCAAAAATGATAAATATGCATAGAAAAATAGACAAATCCACAGTTATAGTTGGAGATCTCAACCTACCAATTGTAATAATTGCTATAATGGGAACACAGAAAACCAGTAAGGATGCAGGAGACAACACTATCAACCAATTTGATCTAATTGGAAATTATAGAACATTCCACTATAAACAACAAAATACACATTTTTCAAATGCGAATTAAACATTTACCAAAATAAACTATATCCAAGGCCATAAAACAAGTTTTATTCATTCTGAAAGGATTCATGTTATACAAAATATGTTGTATAACCTTGGTGGGATTAAATTAGATTGGTATGAGTATAGTATTAGAAATATATCTGAAAAATCCTTAATATTTGGAAAACAAATAATATGCTTCTAGATAATTGACATGTCAGAGAAGAAATTTTTAAAAATCAGAAAATATTTTTAACTGAATGAAAATGTGGGATGCAGCTAAAGCAGTACTTAGGGAAAAAATAGAGCAGCAATGATTATATTTAAAAAGAAAAAAGGCTTCAAACTAGTATCTTCAATTTATACATTAAGAAACAAACAAAAAACTAGAAAAGAACAAAGTAACTCAACTTAAGCAGAAGAAAGGAAATGATCCAAAGCAAACATCAATAAAATAAACAACAGAAAAACAGTAGAGAAAATCAATGAAATAATAAACTGGTTCCTGGGGCGCCTGGGTGGCTCAGTCGGTTAAGCGTCTGCCTTCAGCCCAGGTCATGATCTCGGGGTCCTGGTATCAAGCCCCACATTGGGCTCCCTGCTCCATGGGAAACCTGCTTCTCCCTCTCCCTCTGCTCGCTGCTTCCCCTGCTTGTGTGCACTCTTGCTTTCTCTCTCTCTCTCTACCTAATAAATAAAGTCTTAAAAAAAAAAAAAAACTGGTTCTGGGGCAACTGGGTGGCTCAGTCGTTAAGCATCTGCCTTCGGCTCAGGTCATGATCCCAGGGCACTGGGATCGAGCCACGCATCAGGCTCCCTGCTCCGCGGGAAGCCTGCTTCTCCCTCTCCCATTCCCCCTGCTTGTGTTCCCTCTCTGGCTGTCTCTCTCTCTCTCTCTCTCTGTCAAATAAAGAAATAAAATCTTTAAAAAAAAAAAAAACTGGTTCTGTATGAAGATCAACAAAACTGATAAACTTCTAGCCAGACTAACTGATATGGAAATGCAAAGTGAAAACATAAATTGCCAACATCAGAAATGAGAGAGGTCACCTCACTACACATCCTACAGACACTAAAAGGATAAAAAAGCAATATTATGCACAATTTTATGCCAATAAACTTAACTTAGATAAAAGGGAAAATATCATGGAGTATCTACCAACGCTTACTCAAGAAGTAAATAACTGGAATATCCCAATATCTATTTAAAATTAAATTTATAGTTAAAAACTTTCCCACAAAATGGAATTCTACCAAATATTGAAGGAAGAAATACTACCACTACTAAACTAAGTCTTTGAGAAAGTTGAAAAGAAAGAAACACTCTCCAATTCATTCTAGGATGCCAGCATGACCCTCAACCCAAATTCTGAAAAGACACTACAGGAAAACTGCATACTAATATCCCTCATGAAAATGTACATGCAAAATTTCCAAGCAGTCTGAAGTCCTAGCTCATTTCCTTGATGGTTATAAAATAATCGCTCCCTATGTTCTCACTTTTATAGTCAAAATTGGTTTATATACCAGTCAGCCTCATTCTGCCTTTAGAACTTGTAAAGGGATACATTTTCCAGGTTTGAGGCCATTTTTTTGTTAAATTTATTATGAAGTCTGGCAAACACGGAGAAAAGCACCTGTTCATAGAGCTCGATGCATTATGAGCTCATGCACTGAACACACCCATGTAACCAAATCTGGATCAAGACACAGAATCTCACCAGCACCAGTAGCCCCTCACTACCTATCCCCTCTAAGACTAACCACTATTCTGACTTCAAACAGCAAAGGTGAGTTTTAACACATTGGTTTTACCAGTCAACTTAAAAAAAAAAAAAAAAAACCTCCATTTGACAGTCATCTGGAATTAATCTCTAGACATTTTTGAATAACCATCCATTTCATTAAAATATATTTTGTGTGTAGCCCCCACTATTTATTTACAAGTTGCCCAAGTAGTTTCTAAAAATCATGTATTATTATTTCCCAGCCTATACATACTTAGGGCAAGGTCCATCATTACTGTAAATCCATGCTTCAAATAGACTTCCTGATAATTGAACTACTACAACAGGCTGCTTGTATCTAATTGGATCAGGACTATTTTTTTCCTTGAAATATAGTTAGGAAGAATTGACTTTTATTTGTGCTTGATTTTAATATAATCTTGATTTGAGTTTTCTAAATGAGAAAGAGTCTCTTTTGGCCATTTGTCCATTTTGTGAAGGTGATTTTAGTTTAAAATAATTAACACATTCTGTGAGTCCATTTAGCTGAGTATACATAAATTGCAAAATACCCATTTTGGGGGTTGACAGCAGATGAATGATAGCATCACTCTCAATTCCTTCGAGGGATGTATATTAGGGTTCGCCAGAAAAACAGAACCAACAGGATATAGATGCGTGCATATGTGTGTGCACATGTGTAAATATCTGGCATGTTGGCCCAACCAAAAAGACACATAAAATTAACCATCATAGGGTGGAACTCATCCTCTGGCAGGAAGACTTTCCACAACCCTAATACATTGACCAAGTGAGGACTGTTGAGCCAATACAGTTTTCAAAAATTAATAAAGTATAATGTCTTAATTTTTAATTTAAATATGATATATAATATGTATATATATACAATTTGAATATTTTAAAAATACAAATAAAAGCTGTAATATTATCTCTTAGCCAAAGTGGATATCTTTTAATATCCTACTGTGGTTTTTTCTAAATGATGAGGGGATTTTTTAAAGAAACAGTACTGACATAAGTGAATTTGTGTCTTAGTTTAAACAACTTGGTAAAATAAAATCTTTGGTATTGATTTATGTCATCATTCCAAATTCTTTTTATTCATTTATTTTACTCACCTATATTTGGCCATTTCCTACACTTCGAGTTTCTTGGAACGCAACCTCTTAATCAAACAATGATCTGGAAAGCCACTTAACTCATGGGAAACTAAACTTTCTGTGAAATAGAAGTACCTCCTTTTATAACATGTAAAATCCCCTGTTGTTTAATTATTTTATACATTGTATTTCTTAAATGAAGACCTTCAGAGAAGTTGAAGATTCATTCATATTTGGCCAATGGATATTTTTATGTGCTGTATTTTGGGTAAGGAAGAATTTACTATTTAAATCCTCTAACAAGAGGAAATGGGTCTACTTCAGACAATTGAGTTTTAACCAACTCAGTTTCATTTTTATTAGGATTTCATTCTGAGAAATAGCTGGTGTCGTTGATTGCTTTGTTCTCCTTGGTGATTCAATTTCACCGTTGTATATAAAATAGTGGGGAAACACTATAACTTGAATAGTTTTGGCTTACATTTGGGCTCCTATAATTTCATTGTAATAGTTTTGCTTGGCTTCCAAATTCTATCTAAGTCCCAGTTTATATTCCCCTTCAACTGAATAATTACTAATCACCACATTTCCATAGTCCCTGCCAACATTTTTTCCTTTCAGTGGTACTGGAAAGTAGTTTGTGTTCTGATTGTGTTTGTTTGGCAAAGACATTTATTAAGACTTGATAAAGGCTCTAAATGGGCTACATTTTCTTCAGCTGGTTCCACTCATATTCAAAACCTTGACCAGGCCAGTTGGTTGGTTTGTTTAAACTCAGAGTTGTTTTTTCCCCCATTATGTGCTTTCAAGATCTGGAAAGTTTTAGGGGATTGTTTTTTTTTAATCGACTATGGGTTCTTTTGAGAACCACAGATATAGCTGAAATCGTGCCGTTTGTTGAAAGTATAGCCTAAGTTAAAAAAAGCTCAGACTTTGGATTCTTAGGCCAAATATACTACTAGTTTGAGTCATGGCCCCACAACATACTTACTTCTCTGTGCCTTGTTGCCTAGTCTTACAGATGTGGAACTAACAGTACCTAATTTAAAAGGTTGCTATGATTACCACCATACACACAGTAAGTGCTGAATGTTCTGGAGCACTAGATACTCTCTGTCTTTGGAGTAAGTAATTCGGTAAATGAAATCACTTAGATATTCAGTAAACTCTGTAGTCGGCCAGTTGAATTAATCGATGGGATGTTGCAGTCTCCATACAGATACTCCTTTAAATTCAAAGAATTTAATTTAGATGAGTTAGATAAGCTTAGAGCTTCCCCTAGGAATAAACACTACTGAGGAACTTCAGTGTCTCTAAGTTAGTCAGGTAAAATGACAGGTCACTCTTAAAAAAGTTATTAATTCCAAATTACCATATTTTATCAATTTAAAGACACATTTTTTCACATCTCATCTTCTGTGATATTAGGAAGCATTTTACAATCTGTGACTGTAAACCACGATCACGTCAGCCAGGCCTCGCCTGAACATCTAGGGTTCCGTCTTAGCTTTCATATTCTCATCACTCCAGTTGAGCTAAATGCCGGGTTGATACTGTATGTGTTGAGTTTAACTGCCTTTTTGAATATCTTTTAAAAGATTACAGTTTAAAGATAACTCAGCATTAAAACCCAAAGGTTACTGTCTGCAGGAAGGCATGAAGACAGAGCAGTTGAGTATACATTTGGTACTAAAGAGGCAGACGTTCATTCTTTGAAGGGATATTCACAATTCCGGGTTTTCTTGCAATGCAACAATCAAATGCTTTATAGACCTAAGAAAGGATGATACAAGTATGAAATGTTATGATAGGTTTGTTCCTGAAGTACATACAACGGTCTATTGACACTTTCTAATAAGATCAGCAGTTTGGGGATTTAAAAAAAAAAACAAAACTGCAAATTATACTAAAAAAATCTTTAAAGAAATTCCATGTCCTCAACACTTGATAACCCAGAGGGCAATATTGTGTAGAAAAACAAGGACATCAATAATTCTAAGTTGAAGAGTGAGTCAGAAATATTGGACTCTGAATGTGAAGAAGTTTAAAAAATATCTTCCTTAATTTATTGCATTAATATTTTTCTTTTTATACCTAAATGAGAGTGATCAATGATTTTTTAAAAAATTACATTAGAAATCTAAAAGAGCTCTTGCAGTAAATAGAAAAAAAAACAATCTAAGTGATAGAGACATTGTGCATAGCTTAACTGGCTGCATTATTTTCTTCTTTTGTGATATATAAAATAATAGCATGAATTAAACTGATGAAAACATATTTGATGAAATATAACAAACATTAGTAGCAGCGTAAACCAGTACTTCTTAAGCTATCTGTAGGAAAGGACCTAATTGTATTAATTTCTAATCCATTACAAGTATTTTGTTTGTTTTGGGGGCTTTTTAAAAGGGTTTTATTTATTTGACAGAGAGAGAAAGAGAGAGGGAGAGAAGTAGAGAGCACGAACTAGGGGGAGAAGCAGAGAGAGAGGGAGAAGCAGACTCCTCGCTGAGCAGGGAGCCCGCCCCAGGGCTCTATCCAGGACCCTGGGATCATGACCTGAGCCGAAGGCAGACGCTTAACCAACTGAGCCACCCAGGCGCCCCAAATCCATTACAAGCATTTTGTAAAGTCAAAAAAAAAAAAAAAATTAAGAAGAAAAAAATATAATTATTTTTTATATTTTTTATATTATTAGAATTATTAGATAACAACAAATGCAACATTACTTTGTCAATTGCTTTAAAAGTTTCCCAGGACTTCCCGTCACTTTCTGAACTCATCTCGCCCTGGACCAGTGGCAGTTCACGGACCAGCAGAGTTCGTCAGCCAGGCTTTGAGCGCTACCAACCTTTCCCACCCTAGAAGTGATTTCATCACTGAACTGTCAAATATTCTCGGTGATGCCAGATGGAGTTCACAAGAAGATGAACTTTAGGTTTTCTTTCTTAAACCCAACAATATGATGTCTTACAACTGATTGAACATTACGTAGTTTATGAAACACTGGCACCAATGAAGCCTTCATTCAAGTCACGTTGGCTGCGTAAGTTCAGGCTTCGATGCACGCTCTCTACGCCAGACACATACATATATTGGTAATAGGGACAGCAACAAAAACATAGCTCATCTCAAAAACAAGATAAGCATTTTTATTGGATAGAAACACCGAGCAAAAAGCAGGGACAAAGCCAGCAGGCCACAACAGCCAAGAGCATAGCCGCCGCTGAGGAAGGGGGCCCAACAGTACTCCACGCAAGAAGGCAACGGAAATACTCCTCGAAGCCAGAGGCTGGAAAGAGGCTCCTGCTCTCGTGAAAGGAGATAGACAGAAATGGCTCAGACTCAAATTCCAAAAGAAGCTGGGAGTGTGAGAAGGCAAGGGTGCAAAGACGTGGTGTTCCTGCCAAGCACTGGACCGTGCCCCCTGCTGGTTCCTCAGTGGAACTGCAATATCCTCGGCTATGGAAGTGCGTTTGCGTATAGCCATCCACTCACGTGATCCTCTCAACTGCCCTGAAAGGACGCTGGGTGCGTGCTATTACTCTTATTTGGCAAATGAGAACACCGAGGCTCAGAGAAGTCACCTAGGATCATGCAGCATTCAAGCAAGCGTCAGAATCAGAACCAGGACTCCTACCTGTGTGCTATGTCCAACTTAAAGTGCATCTGGAAAACACAACGGAAGATGTATAGCATGGCTGCAGTTAGAATTGCTAGTAGAAAATGTTCTTTCTTTGCAAATTCCAGCATTTTTAAATTAGAACTGAACCAGGTATTATAATTTGTGGCTTTTGGGGTATTTTTCTCTCTCATACCAAAGGATGTCAGTATTTCCTATAAAGTTTCAACAATAGAGGGGGTGGATAAAATTTTGCCTCCTATAGTTTAGTATATTGGTTCCCATCTGGTACTATCAACTCTAAGGGGAGAGAAGGGACCTTCAAGAAAGGGAAGAGAGGATCTTCATATACCATTAGGTGGCGAGAAGCCAGCAACAACATGATCGAAAGACTGGACAAGAATTTTCAAAGGTTTGAGATAATATTTGAAAAGTATATGCCTGCAGACGTCCTAGAATTTTCAAAATAGTCCAAATTAACCTTACTTCTTCTGATTTACGTTGCTCACCAGATTATGAATAAATGTGATTTAATGCCAATACTCACACACACACACACACATAAACCTGCCAGATCTTTTAACCTGATTTTTTTTTTTAATTTAGAAGCCCTAGGCTACATTGAGGGAGAGTCTCTGAAACCAAAGAAGCTAAGTAAAGGTGTTTTGTGCATCAGCCTTGAGCTGATACAGAAGTTAGCACAGGAAACACAGTCCTATACCACAGTCCTATACCAACGTGAACTAAAGCCATGCTTACCTTGCCCAAGTTTCTGACGAAACTTCCCTTTGAACCTTACCGCTAGCACCTCTCCACTGGCAAATAATAAAAGTTTTGGTCCTCTAGTATCCCTCCCTAACCTCATCAATTGTCTTGTTCACCAACAAACATGGTATATAGGAAAGGACAGATTATAATATTCTAAATTCCCTGAAATTATGTGAAGTTGCTCAGAATTTAAACAAAACAAGGTTACGCTTTTTAATTTTAAAAAAGTAAACATATGTAAACAGTTTTCTTTATTCTTATTCAGTGCTTCTCCATTCCTGTCCTGACTAGACATTAAAAGCCATGTCGTATGAGCCGTCAAACTTCAGGTGTGTTTAAACGTACACACTTCTTGCACACATGGTTGGCACACGTGGCTTTCCACGTCACTTGGCATATAATGCCCTGTTTGCACTTTCAGGGTAAGAGAGGCTATACAGGCATTTCACTACAAAGAGTAGGCGGGATGGAACTGAACACATCTTGATTCCCTGAACTGTGGGTAAAATACTAGAAATGCTTGTTGCCTTTTCTTCAAGAGATCTGGAGCATCGCCCTTAACCCTGAAATCCATTAAGGAAAAGATTCCACATATATCAGCTCAACTAAAAATGCTTTGGGACAGCCTGTTTTTTTCAAGGTTATAAGCTAGAATAAATAGTGAAGAGAAATTGAAATGTCCTAGTTTACATCTTAGCAATTAGAGAGTATCAAAAACAAACCATAAAATGCTTATGAGACTTACATGTTAAGCCAAGCACTTATAAATTGAGGAGTTTTTCTTTTTGATTTCTAAAATAGGAATTCCTCACATCATTTAAGAGATGGGAAAAAAATTTTTTTTAATTAGTTTTCTCTTTGTTCCTCTTATTGTGTGGCTTTTGACAAAGTCTCGGTGAGTGGAGCCCTTTTCAAATTCCATTTGCCAAACCAGACTCTGGCAAAAAAAAAAAAAAAAAAAAAAAAGATTAGGCCAGTTATAACACAGACTTATTCCCAAATAAGGGCTGAAATTAATGTGTTTCTAACTACTTAAATATCCAAGTGATGCTTAAAACCCTCTCTAAATAATAAAATAAAATAAAATAAAAATATAAAATCTCTCTCTGCATAAAAGAGAAACTTGTCAGAACTCACTCAGTGTTAGTCCTTTCCTGAAAATGATGTCTCCATTCTTGCAGATTATCCAGCTCCAAATTAATTATCAATTGCAGTATGCAGATACATAGTCATAGTTTGGTAGTTGGCATACGCATTTAGATTCAGGATTCCTACTGCTTTGAAAAACATTTAGCAGTATCTGTCAGTTGACATTTATAGGTATATCAGTTGGAGAACTGGGGATATTTCACTGTGATGTGAGCACAAGAACTGGGTCCAGTGAGCTATGAGGCTGAAGAAGAGAGCATGAACCAGAGTAGAGGGTCTTAAACAGATTCCTGTGAGCTCAGAAACGGAGAGAATGGTGCTTGCTAGGGGCTGGAAGGTGAGGGAAATGGGAAGATGTTAGTCAAAGAATATGAATTTTCAGTTGTAGGAGGAATCAGTTCTGGGAATCTAATGTTGAGCATGGTGACTATCGTTAACAATACTGTATTAAAAACTCGAAAGTTGCTAAGAGAGCAGATCTGAAGTGTTATCGCCACACACATACACAAAGAGGTAATTAGGTGAGGTGATGGAGATGTTAATTAGCCCTCATTGTGGTAATCATTTTGCAATATATATATGTGTATAAACAGTGTTATATTCTAATAGTAACAATAAAGTGGGGGGAAATTCAATTGATAAAGGGCAGCCGTTGATAATGTCTAAAAGGATAGGGTCACCATCAGATTTGAATTTTACAGCTAAATATCTGGAGGCAGTGTGAGAACGAACTGTAGGGGGTTAGATAAAGGATGGACTATTTAGCAAGTCTAAGTGAAAGGTGGTGAAAATCTGAATTCAGGTAGTGATGATGGGAGTAGAGAAACACAGAGAGAGATTTTTGGGAGGCAGAATCCAAAAAACTTGATCACAGATTAAACAAATGTTTGGATGGAGGGATGGATCAATGCTTTGCTGATCCATTCTCTATACCCTATTATTATCAATGAAATCATTTGCAAATCACCTGAATTTGCAAGTGAATGCCTATGGGGAAGAGTAATATTTCTAATATTTAACAACCACAGATTTAACAGCCCAGGCACTCATTCTGGTTTTCAACACTGAATCAGAGGCAGGAGTGCCTTCGCTTGGCCAGGTACTAACCCCTTAATTGTTGGATCTTTGGGAGATCATTGGGGGATTCTGGGGGAGAATTGGTGTTGCAGGGATTGTGGTAGCAGAGAGATTAGGGGCTCAGGATAGTAACTGTTTACTAAACAAGCAAGAGGTCTTTTGGCATTTTAACAACTGGTATGGCTAAATATTAGCTTTGGCTTTGATGAAGAGAGAATTACCCCATTTCTAAGGAAATCAGTAACCACACAAATTCACAGGAATCCTCCTCTGTGCATCACCGGGCATCTTCTACAAGTTCAAGTTATGGTGAAAAAGAAAAAAAGTTGAGAACCAAGAGACCTAAATTGGAGATCTGGCTCCACCCTTTAATAGTGTATGACCTCAGGCAAATATTTAACATTTCTGAACTTCATTATTTTCCTTTATAAAATGGAACTAATAGCACTTACCCTGGTACCTCCCAGGGATGAAGTGTGGATCAAGTAACATATACAAAAGAGCTTTGTAAATTGTGAAGCTCTCTGTAAAAGTTGGTTATTGTTTCAATATTAATGCTGTAACCTGAGTTTCCCTAGGCGTCCTCTGGCTGTGGAAGGCTTAATGACATAGGAATGACATTAATTTAAGCTGCAATAGATAGTCCTTGTTCCTGCCTGCTCACTCAGGATCTCAGCCCTTGCAACATTCTCCTGAGGACTCCCCAGAGCTCTTAAGCCAGTCTGGCCCTCCCCTCAGCTGCACGATTTGGGCTGGGTACTATCTTGGAGTGCATGGCTGGTGCTTCTTGTGGTTCAAATAAACAGCTTCCCAGCACAGTGCCGTCATATGCACGACACACATCAGTGCTTGGGCCATGTCCTCTCAGCCACTACATTGTTCCACCAGGCACTGCGGGTGGGAACTGCAGCCACTTTCTGCTAGGACCGGCCACGGAAGCCCACACAAGGAGAGAGGAGCTACCCTGGGTCTTGGGTGGTAATTCTCAATCCCAGCTGTACGCTGACTTCTCCTGGGAAGATTTATTTTATTTTATTTATTGGACAGTGGCTTGTTTCTGCATTTCTTAAACCAGTTCTTTCTTACACACACTGTTTGTGTAAACTATGTTTCTCTTGCTTTCTTTTTTTAAGATTTTATTTATTTATGAGAGAGAGAGAGAGAGCATGAATGGGGGGAGGTGCAGAGGGAGAGGGAGAAGCAAGCTCCCTGCTGAGCAGGGAGCCTGATGAGATGTGGGGCTCGATCCTGAGATCATGACCTGAGCTAAAGGCAGACACTTAACCAACTGAGCCACCCAGATGCCCCTTTCTCTTACCTTCTTAACCATAAAGGAACAAGAAGTTCTGTCTTTTTTTTCTTTATTGACATATAGTTGACATGCAAGGTTATGTTAGTTTCGAGTGTACTACATAGTGATTCAGCAACTCTATACATTATGCTATGCTCCTGGGAAGATTTTTAAATGCCAGTGCCTAGTCCCTTCCCCCATCAGACTAATGGAAGCCAAATCCCTGGAGTTAGAACCCAGACATCAGTATTTAAAAAAAAACACACAAGTGACTCTGATTCAAGTGAGTGTTGAGGGCCACCCTATGGATGGGGGAGCACCTACCTCTCCCCTGCCATGTGTCACCTGTTCAGCCCCAAAAGCTGCGCAGCGTGTGCCGCCCCCCCCACCTGCCTCAGAGAGGCTCTCCAAAACTGTAACAGAAACTGCTATATTAAATTTTTCTTAATTTTTCCTATCGATGGTCATTGCATTCACTCCATTAAGTATAAGAAAATGTTGTTTGGGACACCTGGGTGGCTCAGCCGGTTAAGCGTCTGCCTTCGGCTCAGGTCATGATCCCAAGGTCCTGTGATGGAGCCCTGCATCGGACTCTCTGCTCAGTGGGGGACCTGCTTCTCCCTCTCCCTCTGCCTGCTGCTCCCCCTGCTTGTGCTCTCTCTCTCTGACAAATAAATAAATAAAATCTTTAAAAAAGAAAATGCTGTTTTATTTTTATATCATACTTTCACCTTATTTTCCATGTATATTTTATAATGTACATAAATAAATAAATGTGTATTAATCCCATGGGCTCAAAATATTTTATGAATTGGGGTGTGGGATCAAAATTTTGTAGAAGACCATTATCTTTCTGGTACCTGTGACACTCCATAATTTCTTAATGTAAAATTGACTTTTTTCTGATCTAAAAAAAATCTATAACTCATTTATTAAATCATCTCATATACAGACTTTTAAAATTCATTAAGGAGTTGAAGTTCCTAAATACTAGAAATACTAGTGAAAGCCACAAGCTTAAAAGGGATTTTGTTTGTTTCGTTGTTTGTTGTTGTTGTTGTTTTTTGTTGTTGTTGTTTTGGTCAAACTGGTCTCCTGATTCCAAGACCAAGGGTTTTTAACAAATATTTAAATATTGTATATTTAAATATGAAATATTAATACACATATATAAAAAAATTTAAATTTGCCTGTGAAATAAAGATAATAATTTTAAAACTACGAAGAGAGACTTTCTCAGATGTTTTCCAATCAGGTAGTAAAATGCCAATGTGTGTTTTGCTAAGTGAAAGGGCCTCAACCACAAGACCTTTTTCCTTTCAGGATAATTTTGTAAACAGCTCGCTCCTTAATTAAGCAATATAAAATGCTCAGCTAAATGACTCATCTCTACTACCTTGAAAGGGATTGAAAAAAGGCTATAATTACTAATACAAGTACCTTGCAAATAGTTTTACACACGCCCATTCCTTGCTCATTCTACACTGTGAATTATTTACCCCAGCATACAAAATAAGTTATTAAAGCAAAACAGTGATAGAAAGCCTGAATGGTTGTATTACAAAAACTTTGAATTTTATTGGAAGGTGGAGAAAACATTTCCTGTGATTCTCTAATCAAAACTCCCTAGGGCCCCATCACAGGGCCTTTCAAAAGCAGCCCTGACCATTGAGAAGGGGAAACTTTGCCCACCGGAGAACCTCAGCTCCACTTTGTTTAGGAAGTGATGACTGAAGTTTAAATCATTGGATCACATGGCCCGGAAATGCTGTGCCAGCTTAGATCTTACTTTGAGTTTCCTTAATAAACTCAGTGTAGGGGCACCTGGGAGGCTCAGTAATTAAGCGTCTGCCTTTGGCTCAGGTCATGATCTCAGAGTCCTGGGATCAGAATCAAGTCCCACTTCTCATCGGGCTCCCTGTTCGGAGGGGAACTTGCTTCTCCCTCTCCCTCTGCCCCTCCCCCAATTCGTGCTCTCTCTCTCTCTCTCTCTCTCATAAATAAATAAAATCTTTAAAAAAAAATAAACTCAGTGCATTTTAGTTCAAAGATGCAGAGACCTGTTGGTAACTCTTTGGCAACAATCCGCAAACTGTACTAAGGCTTCCTTCAGGCACTTCATGTATAATCTACAAGAATTCCAGCTGTTTCCCTTTAGTCCATTTTTCTAAAGAATACATTTCTTCCATTAAAATCGATGTCACAGAGAAATTTTTTTTTTTTTTGGTAAAACATGCTCATTAGTTTTCTTTTATCTAAATATCTACTCAAAGAAAGTTGGTTGTCTAAACTCTTCAAGCAACTCCTCATATTAGAATGTCAAGTTCCTTTCTAGCTTTAGCTAATGGGTCAGGAATGTAAACTTGATTTTGGTTGCTAAAAGTTTTTCATTGTAGATCTTTCCAATCTCATAATTTCATTCAAAGTTAAGTTTTTTCTTCTCATCCTGTTCTCCTTGGTCATTTTTGAAGCTTCGTTTTTTGTTAAACTCTTCCTGTTTCTGCATTATGTATAGAAGGTATTTTATCTCATATTGTAATAACCATGGCCAACAAAGTCACTCCAAATCTCTCTCATTTATATACTCCCTTTTGATGAGAAATTATAATAAATGAAAAGCATCAAAGATTGTGCTTTCATTAAGCAGGGAATTCAGACTAAAATAATCTATTACTTAATGAAAAAGAAACATTTTGTTATTTATTGTTATTTACAATAAATTCTGTTCCAGTCTGTTCCATTTTTACATAGATGGGACTTTTTCAAGGGCTAGTTCTATGAAAACCAGTACTTTGTAAGTCCATAAATAAATAGGACAATAATATTTTTTAATATCAGTTTGGGAACTGTTAACTTTCTTCACAGAATCTACTTCCCACATTTCTTAACATTTAAGCAACAACAATTAGAGAAGTAAGTCTACTGGAAAGCAGGAGGTAGGCATGGACTCAAAACAAAACTTGCAAAGACATTAGAATGATGTCCAATACTTTAAAAACCTACAATAGTTAATGACCACAGCAAAGGTGCCAGGAATGGGCTAAGGTAAAAGATGGAAAGATGAAGAAAGAAAAAGTATCTTGCAATAGTTAAGTCTAAGGAGTAGAAGGAAAAGCAAATAGGGAGGCTTTACAAATAGCATCCCATTATTCATTGGGCTAGTTTTGTGTAGAGAAAAGTACTTTAAGGTATAATTTTATATTTTCACTGATCTTTCTTCACACTGAGAACACATGTACACATGATATAACAATGCATAACCTTGAGACTCATCAAAGTAGCGTATATATAAAAGAAAAGTTCTAAGCAAATAATTTACGAAGAGGAAAATTACCGAAATACACATTAGGCAATTATAGAAGATATGTTGGACACCATTTATTAAACAGCCAGCTAAGGGGTGCCTGGGTGGCTCAGTCGGTTAAGCATCTGCCTTTAGCTCAGGTCATGATCCCAGGGTCCTAGGATACAGTCCCACTTCAGGCTCCCTGCTCAGTGGGGAGCCAGCTTCTCCCCCTGCCCCTCCCCCTGCTCGTGCTTTCTCTCTCTCTTTCAAATAAATAAATAAAATCTTTTTTTAAAAAACAAAAAAAACAGCTAAATTATATCCAACAGCATAGTTCTAAAACTGGTATTTGTTATTGGTGGTGTTAGTTATTTGAATTAGTAAAAGTAAGATATTACCATTGATGAGAATGTGACAAATATAAAATAAAGAAGATATTTTATCCACTGTTTCACCAGATGAGTGAAAAAAACCAGCAATTTAAAAAGACACAAAATTAAGGCTGATTGAGGCAAACAACAACAAAAAAACTGAAGAAAAATCCACAGCAATCTATAAATATTTGAAGGATTTTGGCAAGATTTACTTTTAACCATTGTTATAAAAAATTTGATACTTTACATTGGATTTAACTTCAAGCAGGAGAGGAAATATGAATCATTGTTATTGAGCATCTATCACGTTCTGCACTCTCAATTCAATGTCCCAAGAACTTTGCAAACTAAGGGATGTTATCTCTATTTACCTGATAAAGAAAACAGGGCTTCGATGGGCTAACAACTTGTCCAAGGTTTTACATAGTTGGAAGCAAGCAAGATATTCTAATTCAAGTCTGTCTGGCTCACAGGTCACTTTCAGAGTTTCCAACTGTATTTGATAAAGCCCCGTAGATCTTTTAGTGTGCCAAAGGGCAAGAGGGAGGGGTCTAGGGAATTTGAGTCTTAGATCACTGTTTCCTCTTTAAACAAAATAGTTCCACTGTTGCTTGTTTTGTACTAGAGATCTGTGTGAGATTTCAGTAAAAACAAACAGGCAAACAAAAACTCTCCTGAGAAAACTTCAAAGACACTCCACTACACAATGCTGCCTAGAGCTCAGCTTTCAGAAGTTTCTGGACTGAAAAAAAAAAACCTGTGGGAGACAAAAAATATCCAATTTAACTCTTTCTCTAGAGGTGTTAAAGTGGAAAACAGACAATTATATTTTGAGAACAGAGCATGTCCCTTTTCTTCCTTGATGAACAAGAATGTAAGACATTATCCCTCAGGTACTTTCTAGAATGAGCGTGACAAATTTAGAGCACCCAAACCCTTGGCTGTCATGGCTATTCACTCGCCACTGAGGCAAACCAGAGTCTTGGAACGTTTTCCTACAGAACACTCCCGGCAGTTCAATGAGTAAATCAGAGTTACATGAACTATTTAATTTTATTTCTATACCATCCTTTTCCATAAAAAATCAATAAGGGGACACCTGAGTGGTGAAGTCAGTTTAAGCATCTGACTCTTGGTTTTGGCTCAGATAGTGATCTCAGGGTCCTGGAATTGAGCCCTGCATCAGATGCCATGCTCAGCACGGAGTCTGCTTGGGATTCTCTCTCCCTCTCCCTCTGCCCCTCCCCCAACCCCCAGCCCTCTCTCTCTCTCAAATAAATTATCTTTAAAAAGAAAAAAGACTGGTTTTCTGTAAAAGCAATAGATTAAAAAATTTTAAAAGACTATAAAAGAAAAAATAATACATTCTGAAGAAATTTACTTTTCCCCAGAACCAGTGTTTTTTTTTTTTTTAAATACTTCAACTTGAATTTTCAAAATAAAATATCTCAGTTGTCCCACTAAGGCCAGTGGAAAGTATGAAACTGCAGATTGTGTACTGTTTTCTCCTTCATTCACTACTTGTGACCCAAGACCTACCCTTCCCTTCTGCTTCCATGCTTTCATCGGTCTCTGTTGGGCCACTTAGCTCCAGCTAAATAGAAAGAATGAAGAAAGAAGCTTTCTTTAGCCCTCTTGTCAACTTGCAGATGTATGACCCCTCTAGAATCACAAAACCTGCAGGTTATTGCTCTCAAATCTTATAAATGCAATCAGAACAGTCTCAATTTGACTACCCGTTCTAAAAGCAAGTTTATCTAAATCAGGGCATGATTTATGATGGAAGAAAAAAATGTTAGAGAAAGAGTGTGTTGTGTCCTCACCCCCATTTTACTTAAGCCTTCTCCAGAATGAGAACATGGCAGGCAGCAAGATCAAGCAAGCAGTGATAGAAATGTAAAGACTGAGGGAAAGAGCAAGAGTATTTATTAAATCCGGGGGCCAGCAAGGGTGGCAAATACTATTCCCTCTTCTCCTTTTGCAAAAAGATATAAAACAGGTTGGTGTACTAGGAACTTTGTTAGGTGAAAAGAAAGAATTTTAAAAGATAGAAATTTGGTAGAGGTTGAGGGCAGATTTTTTTTTTCCATTCTACCTTTTGGGAGTGGAATTTTGTGTGATGGGAATTTACCTAAGACATTTTCAAGCTTTCAGGAGATTTATGGGCCTGTGGAAGTGGGTAGAAAGAGAAGCAGAAGGTTGTGTGTGCTTCCAAAAAACCTATGGAAGGCCAAGATGAAAGCTCTGGATATTTGCAAGAGAGACAGAGCTTCTGCTTTTCTTCTTGCTTGTCCAACACAGTTTATCATTAGAAGAAAAGGTAGAGATTCCAGGAGAACAACACTCCAGAAATGGAGAGGTACATTGGGCAGGAAAAGCCACATGCTGCTGCAAAAACAATAAAATCTTATTGGTTTAAAACACTAAAGTTTTGCTTCTTGTTCAATCTACATATCTGCCTACTCTACTCATAGTATGCACTCATAGGGCACCCCCCATATCAAACTTACTGACCAAACACTCTACCATCTCAAATGCGCCAGAGAGAAAGAGAATACGAACAGTTCTCATGTTGGCAATGAAGTGATTTTCCTGTAAGTAACACACATTTCTTCTGCTTTAGAAGTTATTAACCGGTGGGAGGGATGGGGTGGCTGGGTGATAGACATTGGGGAGGGTATGTGCTATGGTGAGCACTGTGAATTGTGTAAGACTGTTGAATCACAGACCTATACCTCTTAAACAAATAATACATTATACATTAAAAAGAAGATAGCAGTAAGGGAAAAACGAAGGGGGAAAATTGGAGGGGGAGACGAACCATGAAAGACTATGGACTCTGAGAAACAAACTGAGGGTTCTAGAGAGGAGGGGGGTGAGGGGATGGGTTAGCCTGGTGATGCATATTAAAGGGGGCACATATCACATGGAGCACTGGGTGTTATATGCACACAATGAATCATGGAACACTACATCAAAAACTAATGATGTAATGTATGGTGATTAACATAACATAATAAAAAAAAAGTTATTAACTAAAACCAACCACATGGCCCCACTGAGCCACAATAGGAATGGGAAGGAATAACCCCATATGCCCAGAACAGGAGGTAACAGGAAACATTAGGAAAATAGTACTAATAACTTCCTCAAGAGGACATCCTTGGGTCTCTCAAAAGCCTAAGCAAGTCCAGGGCCATCTCACAGTAGGGCCAGAAGAAGAACGCTCATAGCATTGTTTCTATTTGTATGTGGGGAGTTAAAACAGAAGTAACATACAATATAAAAAAAAAAAACCCTCTAAACTACCTCATTCCCCATTTCTGACACATTTATAATAAAGTTTATAAATACTTGGAGTATGTAAATGTGTGTGTATGTGTGTAGCAAAGATATAATAAACTCTCATTAAATGGACTGGCTTGGGGAAAATGCACATTGATTTACTCAAAGACATATATTATTAAATATCTGCAAATTAATTCAATATTATTATTTTAAAATAAATATAAGAACTAGTTAGAGCAATTACATATCATTGGGAATAGACTTTCAAGGAGCTTCCTCCAACAGAAAAAAAAGGATGTGTTATGGGCTAAGTTCATGTATTAAAAAAATGAACAAGTTATAATTTCCTCTTTCAAAAGGCACAGAGATGTCAACTGTATAATAACAGTTGGTCAAAGGAAAACACTAATACTGTCTTTATTCATCTGAATGAATGTCAGTACTATCTTTCCAAGTCCTTAAGAAGATGATATTACTGTCATTATTCCAAAAAAACCCAAGGGAAAATACTTCATACAAAATGCCAAATAATCAGAGTTAGCTTGGATATATTGAACTAAAATAGTCAGAATGTAATACATCCCAAACATCTAGCATATCATAGTCAGGGACTTCTAGACCCATTGATGTCTGTACTATCAAATTATGGGTTTCATGGCAGTCCAACTTTTCCTTGGACCAAGAAAGGATTCAGATAGCTTGGCATGAAGTTTTACAATAAATCTGTGTTTGGAATATACTTCAAAAAGATAAAAACTAACTTTCATTTGAGAAGCAATGGAAGCTTTGTCAATGCATCTAAGGTAATGAAAGACACATTGACTATAGTTATTCATTCTTGCTTTATTTTTTTTAAAGATTTTATTTATTTATTTATTTGACAGAGAGAGAGTGAGAGAGAGCACAAGCAGGGGGAGAAGCAGGCTTCTCATCAAGCAGGGAGCCTGATGCGGGGCTCGATCCCAGGACCCTGGGATCATGACCTGAGCGGAAGGCAGACGCTTAACCCTCTGAGCCACCCAGGTGCCCCACGTTTCAATTATTATTTTTCTATTTTGAGAATAATAAATTAGGTAACCTGGGATATCATTTAAGGTTGTTAGGCTGCAAGGAATAGAAAGCAACTCCAAGTAAGAAATGCAGAAAAAGAATGTATTGGAAGGATCACAGGTAGCTTATAAAACCAAAGAAAATCATGCCCTAGGCTTGAAAATAACGGGAATTCGGGCATGCAGGAGTCAATCAGCCACCACAGGATGAGGAAACTCTAACCAATTTTTTTAAAGATTATTTATTTATTTATTTAAGAGAGAGAGAGATTGTGCATAGTGGGGGGTAGGGGGGAAGGAAGGACAGAGGGAGAGGGAAAAGCACACTCCCTGCTGAGCAGGGAGCCTGATGCGGGGCTCGATCCCAGGACCCAAGGATCATGACCTGACCTGAAGGCAGACCCTTAACTGACTGAGCTACCCAGGCGCCCCAAAGCTCCAGCCAATTTTTAGGATTTTGCATCATTCTGCTCAGCAGTCAGCATCCTGGAAGTGATACTGATTGGCCTAGTTTAAGTCACACTTCCACCCCTTAGCTAGAGAGGGTCGAGATGTCCTGAATGATTGTTCTATCAGTCTTCATCACCCGAGAGGAAGGTAATTTTCTGAAAAGAATTTGGGTTGTTTTTGCCAAATCAAGATAAAATAGTACAATGAATGCCTAATAAAACAAATACCTACTATACTAGGATATATTCTGAAGAGCTGTAAAGTTAATAAAATGCTTTTTAGAACTGCCCACAAACTTCCACAAAACTGAAAATGTTGAAATTTGAGTTCCAATCTCACCAGATTTTCTCTCTATGTAAGTGCATGCATGTATGTAATTACATATGTATATGAGTATATTTGTACATAATCCAAGATTTGTTACACACACAAAAAAAGTAAGAGCCTAGCAGGAAGCAAATAGCTGTATATTATAAAATCCTTCAGAATACAGGTAGTAGAAAGCAGGCTCTGAATTATTTGAATTTAACTTTCAGGGACAAAAGCATGAAAAGATAAGACTCATTCCAGAACAGCAAGGAGTGTTATGACACTGAAAACAAGCTGTGTATGGGAAAGATAGGAAATCAGATTTGTAGCAGGGAGACCAGATGATCAAGGACTTATATGCCAGGAGTTTGGATTTGTACTGTGTAGGCAGTGAGGCACCAGTGAACTTTATTTAAGTATGACATGATATGATCAGATTTGTGTTTGTATGTTTATTTGTTTAACCACTGGTGGAAATGTGTGGGATGGATTAAAGGAACAAACCACAGGAAGTAGGAGGCCTGATTAGGCAACTGGCAGTGATTTAGGCAAAACAAAGTTATAGGGACCCGACCTAAGACAATGGCAGTGGAGATAGAAAGACAGGAACTGCATTAATTAGCTTTTTCTATATAACAAACTACCCCTCAAAACTTAGAGGTTTAAAGCAACAACGATTAAGTTAGCTCATTGTTTCTCAGCTGTGGTAGGAGGGGTATGTCCCCCACCAGCACCATCAGGGGACATTTGGCAGTGTCAGGAGATATTTTTGGTTATCACAGTGAGAAGCAGTGCTACTATTATGGGTGAGTAGAGGCCAGGGATGCTGCTAACCATCCATTATAGGACAGCCCCCCAAGAATTCTCCAGTCCAAAATGTCGGTGGTGTTGAGATTGAGAAATTAGCTTCTGATTCTGAGGGTCATCAGTTTGGTCTGAGCTCAGCTGGGCCTCTGCCAATGGGCACCAGACTCCAATCTCAGCAGGTTAATTCATGCACGTGTGGTCAGCTAGCTGGCAGCTGAGAGCTGGTTGATCTAAAGTGGCTCTGGTGACCTCCTCTCTGACCCCTGTCATTTCTTATCCTCCAGCAGGTTGGCCAAGAATTGTGCATGTGGTGGAGGCAGGGTTCCAAGAAACCAAGAAGAAATGTGCTATTCCTCTCGAGACCCTGTCTCAGAATGCACACCCTCTCGGCCTCATTCTGTGAGCTGAAGCAAGTCACAAGTCCGGCCCAATTAGAGGACTAGAGAAATAGACTGTGCCTCTTGTTATGAGGGCTATAAAAGAACTGTGTCCACCCCAGAGACAGACTCTTGGAGTAGTTAGGAGGTGGAAGCAAACCAGCTGGTGGTCACTGGTAAAGAGAGAGGGGCTGACATTAAAATTATATTGACTGGAGGCCCATGGATAATTGAATCCTGTTTTTGGCTACCTACCTCTGCCTGTGATCCCCGGAAGAAAATATATATAACACAGCAAACAAAGCAAGATGAAAATGACCCCCTTTGTTTCTATCTGGGGATGTTGACTCAAAAGCCAGTAGAAAGGTTTCATGAACTATCTGTTTCCCAGAGGAGTTCCCTTTACCAAGCAAGTGCAAGCCTAAAAATCTGCAGTAAAAGCAGAACAAAAGACCCTCTACCTCTAGTCCATTCAAAAATGTCAGGTTTTCTCCCATGTGAAGAAAGTCACACATATGGAGACAGAAGGAGGAAAAGGAAGGAAAGGGAAGATAGGGAGAAGGTATGGGAGTGGGAGGGAGGGGGGAGACAGGAGAGGAGACACATGGCTCTAAGGCGGCTCCCTAGGAAACTTCACTCAGCTCTGGAGGGGAAGAGCGCATCCCGCAAATACCTCACCCATGTACACTATCTTCACCAGGACAGGGTCAAACATGGTGCTCCTGAACCCCATCAGTCACAAGAGAGAAACTGCTCTTCAACCTCATCCACTCTTTTGGAGAAAACAGGGAGGACACTATTCAGCTTCAGCTTCTACCCCCTAACTGGTTGTAAACCATTAGGTACAGGACAACGAGAAAGGAAAAACTTAAGATGACTCCTGAGCTCCAGACTGGACACCTGGGAATGCTGAGTTTAATCTGGATGGGCATCGATATTTGAGAATCCTTCAGCATAGCTGGTAGTGGATGCTGTGCGTAGGAAGAAACTACCCTTGGAGAGTGTGCCAAGTGGGAAGAGAAGCAAGCCAAGAGCAGAGCCTTGGAAAATACCAGCACTGAAGCAGCAAATGGAAAAAGAGACACTCATAGTGTAGGCTCAGTAGACTGACCGGAAATGTAAGTGAAAAATCAGGAAGGGACAGGGGGTTGTAAAAAAAGAAAAGCAGAAAGTTCCAAAAATTTGACTATGGCCTATATAGTCAAACACAGCAAGGATAAAAGTAAGATTAAAGACCAAAATGAATGTTCACTATGGCAACGGTCATGGATGACTCAATAGTTTAGAAGTAAATGAAAATTGAGATTAGGATTGCAAATAATGATTATTACTTTATTGAATAAAGATGAAGGAAGAACAGAGATATAAGAACATGAGAGGTTTCTTTTATTATTTAAAGAGATTTGTGTGTATTTACATGCTGAGGGGGGATTCACTGGAGTGGTTGAAGATAAAGAAAAGAAGAAAAGCATGATGGAAAGATCTCTCAAAGGACACAGAACAAATGAAATGCAGAAGAGCATGCTGAAGGAGTCTCTTGTAAAGAAAGATGGAAGCAAAACCTCGCAAGCGAAGGAGGTCAGGAGTTGGAGATTTTCAAGCTCATAGCTGCTCTTCCTGGGTCAAGCTGGGAACAGCCATCACTTACCTATTCCAAATGCGTTGGGAAAGGGGAACGGGCTGGTGTTGATCAGAGAGCTGGAAGACAGTGATGAATATAATATTAGACTTTAAACAAGCAATTTCCATTTTATAAAGATTGTGAGGAACTCAGAGTGAAAAAAATAGTAACAACGAAAAAGCCTACGGAAAAAAGTAAAGGTATTGAAATGGAAGATGATCTAGCAATGTTTACCTTCCAATATAGGATATAAACAAGTAGGAAAACATACAAGAGCAGCGCTGAAATGCATTTATTCTACATTTATTGATTAACTATGCCAGGTCCTCCAAAGAATAAAAGGCCCTTCATCCCAGCCATTGAAGAGCTCACAATCTGGCAAGAGAGAGAACCAAACAAACCCTTGTAAGGGAAGCTAACTGCGAGAGAGAGGTGAGGCACGCATTGATCCAGCCTAAGCTCCCTACTCAGCAGAGAGTCTGCTTCCCCCTCTCCCTCTGCCTGCCGCTCCCCCTGCTTGTGCTCTCTCTCTCTCTCTCTCTCTTTCTCTCTCTGTCAAATAAGAGGCTGGGTGGAGGTCAGAAAGGGCAAGCTGAAAACTGGAACGAATGTGCAGAAGTGAAAAGAGTCTCAGGAAGAATCTAGTCAAATAGACACATCTGGAGCCCTCATCCCTCTACCAGATACTTAATCCTTTTTTTCCTTTTAAAGCTCCCCAACTCCTCACATACATTCTGGATTTTTTAAAAAAGGGGGTAAAGAAATTAGGACTTCTCTGTCCTCTACTCTTCTCATAAATAAAACACTTGCCAATATTATCCCTCACCCCCATGTTCTTGCTAAGTAACCTGAGGACTGCATTTCCAGAGAAGTCATAGATCAATCATTGCTTTGCATTTAACCCTTTATATAGGTATTTGCATCCTCTTCTCATACCAAAGTCCTTCTTATAGAGAAATTTTGGCTCCTGTGGAGGGAGAAAAGGGTAGAGAATGGAAAGGAGTGTCTCTTAGCATCTCTCTTCAAATCATATGTCACATCATTGACTCCACTTACGCTTTCATGCTGGCTCTGAATAACTGAAAAGGTTGCATTGTGCCTTGAATTTTAAAAAGTAATATATAATTCACTCACTGCATTAATTCAGGTGCAGTCTTAAGCAAATTGAGCAATTTCAGCCATTAAGCAGGGTTAACTGGAAAAGTCTCCATCCTCCATGAAGGCAACTTCTGGGGACTATGGTGCATTTGGAAGTTTAAAAGTAACTCAAATGTGTACAGAGAGGATAGAAGGAGAAATATGGTTCCTAAAAAATTGGTTAAAAAAAAGCTATCTGAATTGAATTTGAAGTACTACTATTCTAATCTTTCTATTAAAAGATAAAACATGAGAGAAAATATTACATGCTTTCCTAACCTTAGCTTATGCACAAGAATGTAATTGATTTTTTAAAGAACACAAACACTACTGCAATTTTCGAAAACACCAAGCTTTGAAATCCTCTTAGTTAAAAATCAAGTTTTTGAGGGCACCTGGGTGGCTTAGTCGGTTAAGCAGCTGCCTTCAGCTCAGGTCATGATCCCAGGGTCCTGGGATCAAGTCCCGCATCAGGCTCCCTGCTCAGCGGGAAACCTGCTTCTCCCTCTCCCTCTGCTGCTCCCCCTGCTTGTGTTCTCTCACACTCTCTCTGACAAATAAATAAATAAAATCTTTTTAAAAAAAATCAAGTTTTTGAGGGGATTGCCCAGGGATGTAAGGAAGCATAGATAAATGTATTTTTAATTTTAATTATAAAACCCATTTCACAATGCCCTCACCTGTTGTGTGTCAGAGCTAGTAACAGACAACACGAGATTTATTGGTGGTTCCACTTATAAAGGCAAGGACAGACTCAAGCAGGATTTTAAAATCCAGAATCACATTGTTCTCAGAATATGAAAGAGAAGTTTGAATTTATCAGATGGTTTATGGTGATACTAAATGAGCTCCATTACATGCCATTTTTATCCATAAAGCCCCAGATGTGCTGAGAACCTAAAAGAGAGGAAGAATATCATCCTGGGGCAATGGTGGTGCTCAAACCCACGGGCACACCTGGATCATTTGTTGTCTTAAAATATCAGAATTGCTTGCTCACTTGCCCGTGTTCTCTCTCTCTCTCTCTCTCTCTCTCACACACACACACACACACACACACACACACACACACACACACACTTCCATAAGAATACTTCTGATATTTAATCCTGTATTGTATTAAATCCCTTTTTATTTTAAGTGTTCATATCTTCGCATCATTTCCAGCCACAAAGTAACATTTTTAGAGAACCCACAGTCCTTATCAGGAAGGACTAACCAAGATGACTAAATTCACTATTTTTCCTTATCCCTAAACATCTCCATTAAAGAGAAGAAATGCACAACACACACACATAACGATTTTTGTTTAAAGACAGATAGGTTTGATAAGGAAAAAGGTTTTTTGGCATAGATCTCAATTTCCTTGACAAAAGGGTATGAGGATACGAAAATTTCATTAATGCAGACTTTACTAAGTTGGAATTTGTGATCACTCAGAAAAGGACTGAGCCAAAGTATATCTAATGATGCAAAATCATTAGAAAGTTGTATCTTTAGGCATGTAAGTGGTTTTTGGACATTTTCATTTACGGGAATGCATAAAATTATAAGAAGTCTTTCGGCTGTGTCATCCCAGCCACCACTTCCCCTCTCCCACCCAGCTCCCTTCCCACTCATTGTTTCAGTCTCCCCAGGCAAGAGTCTCAGAAGCATCCTAGAACCACTACAGACTCCTACTCCTAGACACTTTGCAAAAGCCATGTCCTCTGTGAAAACTGCCATGACAGCCTCACGTCCCGCCACCTTCTCAGTTTTACACAGGCCCATCTTTCCAAAACTCTCTACGCTGTCTTAGCTCCTCCCACTGTCATTAAGGGTTGTGACTCTCACACTCCCTGGACTTCGCTCTCTGGAAGGGATAAGGGATAGGGTTTCTTCTGGACTTCGGGCCTTTTTTTTTTTTAATTTTAATTTTAATTTTTTTATTATGTTATGTTAGTCACCATACATTATATCATTAGTTTTTGATGTAGTGTTCCATGATTCATTGTTTGCGTATAACACCCAGTGCTCCACGTAGAATGTGCCCTCTTTAATTACCACTGATTCTTTCCACCTGGAATGTTCTTCCTCCAGACCATTACATGACCTGGTCTTTCAAGTCTCATTGCTCTTTTTTTTTTTTTAAGATTTTATTTATTTATTTGAGAGAGAGAGAATGAGAGAGCACGAGAGGGAAGAGGGTCAAAGGGAGAAGGAGACCCCCCAGCCGAGCAGGGAGCCCGATGTGGGACTCGATCCCGGGACTCCAGGATCATGACCTGAGCCGAAGGCAGTCGCTTAACCAACTGAGCCACCCAGATGCCCCTCAAGTCTCATTGCTCTTATCACCTGGCAAGCAACACCTTCTCTGACCACCCTGTCCCATTACCTTGTTTTAATGTTTTTTTGTTAGTTCCTTTGTTGTGGGGTGTTTGGGTTTTTTTTACCTTTTTTTTAATAGCCAATGTGATCTCATTTATTCACGTTTTTATTGTCTGTCTTCTTCCTCCTCCTTACCCAGTCACTACCATTAAAATGTAAGCTCCTCGGTGCTTAGAACAGTGGCTGGAGCGTAATAGAAATTCAATAATATTCTTGGAATGAATAAATGAAAAAATGAATGCCTACCTGCCCCACAAACAGTGAGCTCCTTCAGGGGAGAGGCCATGCCTCATTGGTGCTTGTATCCTTGTATCTAATATTGTGGGTATAGAATAACATAAATGCTCACTGAATCAATGATCCATTAAGGAAATGAAAATTTATTTTCATTGAAATAATGAAAACTTATGTTTTTATTATACACATCAGAAAATATTAAGCTTAGACATATTAATATCTGCTTACAGTTTACTTACACAGTTTGATTATATAGTTTTAAAAATATAACAGGGGACCTGCAGGAACTAAGATTTGGGGAATGGCTGTGAATTTTTTAAGTCTTAGTCATCTGCTTTAAGTCATAAGAGGTTAAGTGATTTATTGATGATACTTGCAAGTAATAAAAAATTTTTTTTAAAAAGTCTGTATTCTATTCCTTGCAACACTATAGGCTAACCATTCTAAACCCACAGAAATTGTGGCTCATATATGCATGAGCCTCAGAAAGCTTCCCTGGTGCTTGATTCTGAGGCTTGAGGGCCTCAAGGAGAGTGGGGCTGTCAGCACAGAGACTGGATCCAGGAGGGTGGGACAGACATAATCCATCAGGACAGAGAGACACTCTCTGGGGACAAAGAGATGTCCACCCCAGGGAAAGGGAACTCTCTAGTCGTGTACTATATTTTCCAAACCAAAGCTTGTGACATGTAGTCTGAGAAGGAGACCTGGGTATAAAAGATAGAACGCTTGACTCTAAAGCCAGCTCAGAGAATCCAGAGCTAATGGTTGCAATGTTAATAGTGGAACAAGTTAGTTCTCAGATTCTTCTGTATTTGGTTGAAATATCTCACAAAACTTCTCATCTCCCCCAGCTCTAATTGATTCCATGCTCATCAAACTTCCCGTTCAGTTTCTGAGATATCTTAATACTAGTCAGAGCATCCTCAGATTTTGGATGTAAGTGTTCTGGTATCTATCAAATGTTATCTTAGAAACAGATGGGTTATAAACATATCTCTTGTGAGTTTATTAGTGATGAATCAGTCTCAGAGGAGGAAAAGCCTTGGATACCTCTTAAAGTTCTTCTCAACTCTGAGATTCTGTGGTTCTATGATTCAGTTCTCCAGAATATAACCAGTATGTGAAGTATAGGATAGAGGGTGGATCCTGGAATCCAATCACTAAAGTCTAAAGTCCTTCCTGGAGGCTTTGCCTTGAGACTCCGAAACTGAGAGACCTCTACTTTCTTAATTCAAAGCCCTGAGCTGAAGACATTAGGTCTCTGGGTACTTGCCCCGCTCAGGAGCACTAGCTTCCAGCAAGGCCATGCACATTCCCAGAAAACAGTCACCAGCACCAGACCATCAAGGTATCTCCCTCCTTCCCTTTCACAGCCTTTCAATCCATCTCCACCATACTGCCTCTCCTAAGCAGTGAGAGAGAAGGTAGCACTGTTGCCCTGGGCTTTGTGTCTTAGGAAAATTACTCATCTATTCTAAACCTCAGGGTCTGGCCACACTCTATGTGGTACCAAAAATGTCCCATGCCCAGTTTCTATTTGTTGACATGTAGTTGAAAAATCTATCAAAGTAGGCCTCAGCAAAATGGGGAAGTGGCAAGAATGGGTCAAATTGAGTGTGTTTCCTGGATGAGAGGATCATGGGCCAAGTTATAGTAAAATGCCTGGCAATCGGTTTCAAAACATTCTTTAACATTTGATGGAGAAACTGAGTGAAGTCCAAACATTACTTTAACCACCTTTTCTTTTAATCGGGAACCTCCCAAACTGTCAAACAATTAAAATGTGCTATACATTGTCTAGAAATTTGATGCTCAAAGTATGATCCACAAATCAGCAGCATCAGCATTATCTGGGAGCTTGTCAAAAGGCAGAATTTTGAGCCCCTGCTGTATCTGAATCTACATTTTAAAAGGATCCCTAGGTGATTCGTATGTGACTTAAATTTTGTAAAAGGCTCATCAAGAATAACACACCTCAAAGTGTGACCAGGAGCATCAGCCTCATCCAAAAACTTGTTAGAAATGCAGAACCATAGTCCCAATCTACACTTACTGAGTGTAAAATTTGGGGGTGCAGCCCAGGAATCTATGTTTTGACAAACCCTCCAGGTGATTTTGATGTACTCTCAAGTTTGAGAATTTCTGCCTCTAGCCTTTTCAATTTAAATTCAAGAAGAGCTAGTTTTCTGACAAAAACTATTTTAATTCTAAATTTTTTCAAGTGACTAAAAGAACCATATATCTAGACAATTTTTAAAATATGTTGAAAGCCCACTAGTATTTTCCAAAGCTGTATCCTTATAATTTTATTTAAGCACTAGTCAGAATTGATGAATGTGTGTATTGAATACCATTTGCTAATTCATCTGGCATCTGGCAAAACCAAATCACATTGATATGATGGATGATCCTGCTTCTTTGGAATGAGAAAACTTCCACATGGAGGCACAGTAATTATTCCTGAAGGAATGAACATAATGTAAACCGTCATCATGGTAAGGTTTGTGGGCAAAGGACACCCAAGGGAAAAGGTATCATTTTAAGCCTCTATTCTCAGCAATGGTGCTCTGTGGCCTTGCTCACACCCAAAGCCATTGTCAGAGCTGCTTAGACATTTCCTCCCTTTGTGGCTTTAGGTTTCATTTATCAGGTGGTGGAATATATCAAACTCCTTCTCCCTAATGCATTTGGGAGACTTCCTACTTTGAAACTTTTTTTTCTTCAAAGGCAAGGTAGTGTTAACGTCAGGAAGCCAGAATGAGCTCAACCAATACACCAGTGTCTTCTACAGTGCAGCTTTGCCCAGAGAAATTTTTAGGTATTTTATGAAGAATGTTAAAATACATGTAGTTATTTTTGAAATTAACCAACCTGGCAATTTCATTTCTAGAAATGAGTACTAAAATATAATGAACATATAGACACATGTACAAGAAAATTCATCGCAGCCTTGTTTGTTGCCAACAGGCAAAATGTCCATTCCTAGGGAGGACACAGTTACCTGGACTAACCAAACAGAGCAAGTTCCCTCAGGAAGGCCCTCTGCTGGTCGCCAGGCCTGGACCCTTCAGTTTCCAGATTATGAGGAGGACCAGCATATTAATTTGCTCAAGCTGCCATTAACAAAATACCATAGACCACGTAGCTAAAACAAGAGTCGCTTATTTTCTCACAGTTCTGGAAGCTCGGAAGATCAAGATCAAGGTGTCAACACATTTGATTTCTTCTTCTTGGCCAGCAGATGGAAAGTCTCCTCACTGTGTCTTCACGTGGCCTTTCCTTTGCGCAAGCTTAGAAAGGGAGAAAGAGTCCTGCTGTCTCTTCCCCTTCTTAGAAAGACTTCATCCAGATGGGATTAGGGTCCTATTCTAATGCCCCATTTTAACTTAATCACCTCTTCAAAGACCTTACCTCCAAATACAGTTAAACATTCTGAGGTCCTGGGTAGGGGGTTGGGACTTCAACATATAAATTTTGGGGAGAACACAAATCAGACCATAACAACCAGCATGTCTCAGAGAGTAGCTGGGTCCCATGGGATTATTTATTAAGCATTCAGAAGTATTTTAATATTTTCAAAACTGGTACACCCATGCCAATGAGTAGTGGCTGAATATTAATCAGGGGCACAGACTCTGTGAGGATTTAATGGGTTTTTTTTAAATTTTTAAAAGGTTTTATTTATTTATTTGAGAGAGAGATAGCAAGAGAGAGCATGAGTGGGGGGGCGGGGAGAGGGAGAAGCAGACTCCCTGATGAGTAGGGAGCCCAATGTGGGGCTTAATCCCAGGACCTTGGGACATGACCTGAACCGAAGGCAGACACTTAACCTACTGAGCCACCCAGGCGTCCTCTGTGAGGATTTTAAAAACATGTTCTGACAAATACCATATCATTTAACTCTTATGTGGAATTTAAGAAACAAAACAGATGAACATAGGAGAAGGGAAGGAAAATAAATTTAGATGAAAACTGAGAGAGAGGCAAACCATAAGAGATGCTGAACTCTAGGAAACAAACTGAGGATTGCTGAGGAAGGCAGTTGGGGGGGGGAGAATGGGATAATTGGGTGATGGGCACTAGGAGGGCACTTGATGTAATGAGCAGTGCATGTTATACACAACTGATGAATCACTAAACTCTACCTCTGAAACTTATAAAAAAAAAAAAAAAAGAACAGTGTTGGGGAAAAAGTGCCCTGAAAAATCCTAAAGTTTTGGAGGAGCCCCTTCCAGCACCTTCAAGGTTGGATTTTTGGGACTAAGCAGGTGGGCACTGAGACCATTTCTGGAATTGAGTCATTTTACAGCTGGTAGACAAAATGGTGTGCCACAGTAATAAGCATAGGATTTAGAATCAGAGTTTGCATTTCTGTCTCCCACCTATAAAATAAATATGATAATGGTACCCATCTCTAAGATTGTAGTAAGCAATAAGATAATGATGATAATGCTTATGATATTCCAGGCCCAAAGTATGTGCTCAGCAAACAAGACATTATTTTGCCTCAGTATAAGCTTACTTTTCAAGAAAAATGTACGCGCGCGCGCACACACACACACACACACACACTCATTTCTTTAAAACCACAGGACTAGGGGGTAGGGGGCGGAGCAAGATGGCGGAGGAGTAGAAGACCTGGATTTCGTCTGGTCTCAGGAATTCAGCTGAATAGGGATCAAACCATTCTGAACACCTACGAGCTCAACAGGAGACCGAAGAAGAGAGTAGCAACAACTCTCTGAACAGAGAAGCGACCACTTACTGGAAGGTAGGACGTGCGGAGAAGTGAATCCAAGGCGATATTCGGGAGGATAGACGGCGGGGGAGGGGGCCTCCGCCGGCCGCTTCTGGCAAGTGATAGAGCCGCGGAGCACAAAATCGGACCTTTTAGAAGTTGGCTCGGCTGAGGGACGTCACTGCAGTGGCTAAGCAGGGGGTGGAATCCTCCCGGGACAGTGTGGTCTCAGGACCCTTGGGGTCACGGAAAGACCGGGGGTGCCTGAGTGCGCCAAAGCTCCCAGGTATCAGAACGGGGAAGCCGGCTGCAGAGACGGAGCCAAGGCGCGGGCTCTCAGCTTGGGGTTGCCATAAACTGTGATCCGCGGCCCAGTCAGGCCACTGCTCCTCCAGCAGGGACCCAACAAGCGGCAGAGCTGGGGAGACTCCCCTTCCTTCCCAGGGAGGAGCGGTGCGGGAACGCACTGCAGGGATCTGCTGGGTTTGGAGACTCCACACGGGGTCGGGTGCCAGAGATAGCAACGCTCGGTCACAGGCCGGGTGAGCACGGAATGTGGCCAGAGACCAGGGAGACGGGAGTGACTGCTTTTCTCTGGGGGCACACTGAGGAGCAGGGCCCCGAGTTCTCAGCTCCTCCGGGTGAAGATTGGGAGGCCACCATTTTTGCCCTGGTCCTCCAAAGCTGTACCGAGAGCTTGCAGGGAACAAAAGCTCCTGAGAGCAAACCCGAGCAGCTTCCTTAGCCCGGACCGACAAGGGCGGGGCAATTCAGCCTCCGGCAAAGACATTTGGAAACCACAGCAACAGGGCCCTCCCCCAGAAGATCAGCACAAACAGCCAGCAAGCCAAGACCAAGTTTACCGATCAAGGAGAACAGGAGAACTCCAGCGCTAGGGGAATACTGCACATAGAATTCATGGCTTTTTTTTTACCATGATTCATTAGTTCATCAAAGTTAATTTTTGTTAACTGTTTTTTCTTTTATTTTTCTTTTTCCCTTTTTCAACCAACATCTTCTCAATCCCTTTTTTAAAAAAAAAACACATTTTTTATTTTTCATTTTAGAGTCATATTTTATCCCTTCATAGTAGTTACCCCTATTTTTGGCATATATATATAAGTTGTTCTCTCTTTAAAATTTTGAGATACAGTTTCTTCTAACAGATCAAAATATACCCTAAATCACTAGTGTATGGCTTTGTTCTAGTCTCCTGCCTGATCACATTCTCTCCCTTTTTCCTTTTTTTTTTTCTTAAATCTTCTTTCTTTTTTCAAACAACTTCTTATCTTATCAAGTCCTTTTATAAAATCTTTTATAATTTTCATCTTTACAGTCATCTTCCATCCCTTCATTGTATCAACCCTTATTTTGTACATATATGTCTTTCTTCCTTTAAAATTTTAGGAGACACTTTTTTCTAACAGACCAAAATACGCCCAAAATCTAGGATGTGGTACTGATCTATGCACTAGCCTGATCATATTTGATCATATTCTGCTTTTTTTGTATTGTTCTGTTTTTGTTTTTATCTTTTTTTTTCTTTTTTTCTTTCTCTTTCTTTTTTCTTTCTTTCCCTTTCTTTCCCCCTGGTTTCAGGTCTTTTCTGATTTGTATACAGTATATTTGCTGGGAACGTTGTAAACTTGTTAGCATTTTGTTCTCTCATTCATCTATTCTCCTCTGGACAAAATGACAAGACGAAAAAAATCACCTCAGCAAAAAGAACAAGAGGTAGTACCGTCAGCCAGGGACCTACTCAATACGGACATTAGTACGATGTCGGACCTAGAGTTCAGAATCATGACTTTAAAGATACTAGCTGGGCTTGAAAAAAATGTGGAAGTTACTAGAGAAACCCTTTCTGGAGAAATAAAAGAACTAAAATCTAACCAAGTCGAAATCAAAAAGGCTATTGATGAGGTGCAATCAAAAATAGGGGCACTAAATGCTAGGATAAATGAGGCAGAAGAGAGAATCAGTGATATAGAAGACCAAATGATGGAAAATAAAGAGACTGAGAAAAAGAGAGAGAAACAACTACAGGATCACGAGGGCAGAATTCGAGAGATAAGTGATACGATAAGACGAAACAACATTAGAATAATTGGGATCCCAGAAGAAGAAGAGAGAGAGGGGCAGAAGGTATATTGGAGCAAATAATACAGAACTTCCCTAATGTGAGGAAGGAAACAGGCATCAAAATCCAGGAGGCACAGAGAACCCCTCTCAAAATCAATAAAAATAGGTCAACACCCCGACATCTAATAGTAAAACTTACAAGTCTCAGAGACAAAGAGAAAATCCTGAAAGCAGCTCGGGAGAAGAGATATGTAACCTACAATGGTAGAAACATTAGATTGGCAACAGACCTATCCACAGAGACCTGGCAGGCCAGAAAGGACTGGCAAGATATCTTCAGAGCACTAAACGAGAAAAATATGCAGCCAAGAATACTATATCCAGCTAGGCTGTCATTGAAAATAGGAGGGATAAAAAGCTTCCAGAACAAACAAAAACTAAAGGAATTTGCAAACACGAAACCAGCCCTCCAGGAAATATTGAAAGGGGTCCTCTAAGCAAAGAGAGAGCCTAAAAGCAGCAAAGATCAGAAAGGAACACAGACAACATAGAGTTAACAGTCACCTTACAGGCAATACAATGGCACTAAATTCATACCTTTCAATAGTTACCCTGAATGTAAATGGGCTAAATGCCCCAATCAAAAGACACAGGCTATCAGATTGGATTAAAAAACAAGACCCATCGATATGCTGTCTGCAAGAGACTCATTTTAGACCCAAAGACACCCCCAGATTGAAAGTGAGGGGGTGGAAAACCATTTACCATGCTAATGGACACCAAAAGAAAGCTGGGGTGGCAATCGTTATAGCAGACAAACTAGATTATTACAAAGACTGTAATAAGAGATGAGGAAGGACACTATATCCTACTTAAAGGGTCTATCCAACAAGAAGATCTAACAATTGTAAATATCTATGCCCCGAACATGGGAGCAGCCAATTATATAAGGCAATTAATAACAAAAGCAAAGAAACACATTGACAACAATACAATAATAGTGGGGACTTTAACACCCCCCTGACTGAAATGGACAGATCATCTAAGCAAAAGATCGACAAGGAAATAAAGACTTTAAATGGACCAAATGGACTTCACAGACCTATTCAGAACATTCCATCCCAAAGCAACGGAATACACATTCTTCTCTAGTGCCCATGGAACATTCTCCAGAATTGATCACATCCTAGGTCACAAATCAGGTCTCAACCGGTACCAAAAGATTGGGATCATTCCCTGCATATTTTCAGACCACAATGCTTTGAAACTAGAACTCAATCACAAGAGGAAAGTCAGAAAGAACTCAAATACATGGAGGCTAAAGTGCATCCTACTAAAGAATGAATGGGTCAACCAGGAAATTAAAGAAGAATTAAAAAAATTCATGGAAACCAATGAAAATGAAAACACAACTGTTCAAAATCTTTGGGATACAGCAAAGGCAGTCCTGAGAGGAAAGTATATAGCAACACAAGCCTTTCTCAAGAAACAAGAAAGGTCTCAAATACACAACCTAACCCTACACCTAAAGGAGCTGGAGAAAGAACAGCAAATAAAGCCTAAACCCAGCAGGAGAAGAGAAATAATAAAGATCAGGGCAGAAATCAATGAACTAGAAACCAAAAGAACAGTAGAACAGATCAACGAAACTAGGAGCTGGTTCTTTGAAAGAATTAACAAGATTGATAAACCCCTGACCAGACTGATCAAAAAGAAAAGAGAAATGACCCAAATCAACAAAATCATGAATGAAAGAGGAGAGACCACAATCAACACCAAAGAAATACAAACAATTATAAGAACATATTATGAGCAACTCTATGCCAGCAAATTAGATAACCTAGAAGAAATGGGTGCATTCCTAGAGATGTATCAACTACCAAAATTGAACCAGGAAGAAATAGAAAACCTGAACAGACCGATAACCACTAAGGAAATTGAAACAGTCATCAAAAATCTCCCAAGAAACAAAAGCCCAAGGCCAGATGGCTTCCCAGGGGCATTCTATCAGGCATTTAAAGAAGAATTAATACCTATTCTCCTGAAACTGTTCCAAAAAATAGAAATGGAAGGAAAACTTCCAAACTCATTTTATGAGGCCAGCATTACCTTGATCCCAAAACCAGACAAAGACCCCAACAAAAAGGAGAATTACAGACCAATATCCTTGATGAACATGGATGCAAAAATTCTCACCAAAATACTAGCCGATAGGATCCAACAGTACATTAAAAGGATTATTCACCACGACCAAGTGGGATTTATCCCTGGGCTGCAAGGCTGGTTCAACATCCACAAATCAATCAACGTGATACAATACATTAACAAAAGAAAGAACAAGAATCATATGATCCTCTCAATAGATGCAGAAAAAGCATTGACAAAGTACAGCATCCTTTCTTGATCAAAACCCTTCAGAGTATAGGGTTAGAGGGTACATACCTCAATATCATAAAAGCCATCTATGAAAAACCTACAGCGAATATCATTCTTAATGGGGAAAGGCTGAGAGCTTTTCCCCTAAGGTCAGGAACGCGGCAGGGATGCCCACTCTCACCACTGCTATTCAACATAGTATTAGAAGTCCTAGCCACAGCAATCAGACAACAAAAAGAAATCAAAGGCATCCAAATCAGCAAAGAGGAAGTCAAACTCTCACTCTTTGCAGATGATATGATACTGTATGTGGAAAACCCAAAAGACTCCACCCCAAAACTGCTAGAACTCATACAGGAATTCAGTAAAGTAGCAGGATATAAAATCAATGCACAGAAATCAGTGGCATTCCTATACACCAACAACAAGACAGAAGAGAGACAAATCAAGGAGTCGATCCCATTCACAACTGCACCCAAAACCATTAGATACCTAGGAATAAATTTAACCAAAGAGGCAAAGGATCTGTACTCAGAAAACTATAAAATACTCATGAAGGAAATTGAAGAAGACACAAAGAAATGGAAAAACGTTCCATGCTCATGGATTGGGAGAACCAACATTGTGAAGATGTCAATGCTACCTAGAGCAATCTACACATTCAATGCAATCCCCATCAAAATACCATCCACTTTTTTCAAAGAAATGGAACAAATAATCCTAAAATTTGTATGGAACCAGAAGAGACCCCGAATAGCCAGAGGAATATTGAAAAAGAAAAGCAAAGATGGCGGCATCACAATTCCAGACTTCCAGCTCTATTACAAAGCTGTCATCATTAAAACAGTATGGTACTGGCACAAAAACAGACACATAGATCAATGGAACAGAATCGAGAGCCCAGAAATGGACCCTCAACTCTATGGTCAACTTATCTTTGACAAAGCAGGAAAGAATGTCCAATGGAAAAAAGACAGTCTCTTCAACAAATGGTGTTGGGAAAATTGGACAGCCACATGCAGAAGAATGAAACTGGACCATTTCCTTACACCACACACAAAAAGAGACTCGAAATGGTTGAAAGACCTAAACGTGAGACAGGAGTCCATCAAAATCCTAAAGGAGAACACAGGTAGCAACCTCTTCAACCTCAGCCGCAGCAACTTCTTCCTAGAAACATCGCCAAAGGCAAGGGAAGCAAGGGCAAAAATGAACTATTGGGATTTCATCAAGATAAAAAGCTTTGGCACAGCAAAAGAAACAGTCCACAAAACCAAAAGACAACCGACAGAATGGGAGAAAATATTTGCAAATGATGTATCAGATAAAGGGCTAGTATCCAAAATCTATAAAGAACTTATCAAACTCAACACCCAAAGAGCAAATGATCCAATCAAGAAATGGGCAGAAGACATGAACAGACATTTTTCCAAAGAAGACATCCAAATGGCCAACAGACACATGAAAAAGTGCTCAACATTGCTCGGCATCAGGGAAATCCAAATCAAATCCTCAATGAGATACCACCTCACACCCGTCAGAATGGCTAAAATTAACAAGTCAGGGAACGACAGATGTTGGCGGGGATGTGGAGAAAGGGGAACCCTCCTACACTGTTGGTGGGAATGCAAGCTGGTGCAACCACTCTGGAAAACAGTATGGAGGTTCCTCAAACAGTTGAAATTAGAGCTACCATTCGATCCAGCAATTGCACTACTGGGTATTTACCACAAAGATACAAATGTAGGGACCTGAAGGGGTACGTGCACCCCAATGTTTATAGCAGCAATGTCCACAATAGCCAAACTGTGGAAAGAGCCAAGATGTCCATCGACAGATGAATGGATAAAGAAGAGGTGGTATATATACACAATGGAATATTATGCAGCCATCAAAAGGAATGAGATCTTGCCATTTGCAACGACGTGGATGGAACTGGAGGGTGTTATGCTTAGTGAAATAAGTCAATCAGAGAAAGACATGTATCATATGACCTCACTGATATGAGGAATTCTTAATCTCAGGAAACAAACTGAGTGTTACTGGAGTGGTTGGGGGTGGGAGGGATGGGGTGGCTGCGTGATAGACATTGGGTAGGGTATGTGCTATGGTGAGCGCTGTGAATTGTGCAAGACTGTTGAATCACAGATCTGTACTTCTGAAACAAATAACGCAACATATTTTAAGAAAAAAAAAGAAGAAGATAACAGGAGGGGAAGAATGAAGGGGAGTAAGTCGGAGGGAGAGACGAACCATGAGAGATGATGGACTCTGAAAAACAAACTGAGGGTTCTAGAGGGGAGGAGGGTAGGGGGATGGGTTAGCCTGGTGATGGGTATTAAAGAGGGCACATTCTGCATGGAGCACTGGGTGTTATGAACAAACAATGAATCATGGAACACTACATCAAAAACTAATGATGTAATATATGGTGATTAACATAACAATAAAAAATTAAAAATAAAATAAAATAAAATAAAAATAAAACCACAGGACTAAATCACCCCTAATGTAATTCTCAGCTCAAAAACTCTGTGCCTCTAAGTGATACTTGGCCACAGTGATTAACAATAAAAGGAATAGAACTTTTTAAGCATTTTTATTTCTTTCAATAGAAAAATAAACTATACTTTTCTATTCTATGAGAATTCCATTTTTATCAGTCATATTGCTTGATTTAACCTACGTTCATTAAAATAACACTTAGTATTGTGCTCACCAAGTAAATAGGGCAACTTCTGATGTTAGTGTACTTTTTGTGTGTTTATCATATTATTAAACCTACCAGGTATGTGTTACAAATCAGATGAAATTATACGTAATCACTAAAACAATGAAATATGTATTTTTATGTAACAATATGGAATAATCTTGAAGATATATTATTCACTGACAAAAGCAAAGTACACAGAGATAAGTAAGTATGCTACTGTGTGTTAAAAAAAGAAATACCTTTTTGTATTGTTTACATTTTTACCATAGACATGCATTACCTTTTGAAAAAAATAATTTAAAAAAATAGATTTTTCCATAGTAAAATATAACAGGAAAGAACAGATGCCCAAGATTTCATTTTCAAATAGCAATCCCAATCAACAGCACCAGTAGCAGCTGCTGTTTATCTTTATTTGATAAGAGCAAAGCAGCAGATAGAAATGAAAAATAAACTATATGAGAAGGCACCCATAAAGATCAAATTCCTGGTGGCCCTCAGATCCCGGTTGCCGTTGCTATAAGTTGCAGAAGAGTTTCTCAGTCCCAATAAATGCTGTGATTTAATGGAAAGAACAAAGCGTTTGGCATCAAACTGAGCTGAGTTTTAATTCTTGGTCTCCTACTTTCTGGCCATGCAAACACAGTGATGACACTCCGAACCCCATTGTCTGCAGCAGACAGATCAAAATACCAGTAACTCTTGCCACGTGACATGGTCATGAGACTTTAAAATGAAATTGCAGGTGTCCCAGTGCACAGCAACCAATATGGACGAAGTGTGCTCCCTTCTGGTCTCCTTTGCAAACTCCTCTTTAGCAGGTCTGTAAGGATACAGTCATTCATTCATTCACTTAACAATGATAAGTGGACCGTGTTAAACATTGGGGCTATCCCATAAAGCAGAGCAGATACATGACCCGCCTTCCTAAAGCTTAGACTCCAGCAGAGAGAGGTGGCAGACCAAACATCTGTCATGATAAATCATGGTCAGGCTATATACCTGAGGAAGCGCAGGGCCCATAAAAATGCCTATCAGGGGCGTAGAGTCATAGAGGACATCAAGGAAGGCTTCTGGAGGAAGTCCTCTTAAAGATCAGGCCTGATGTGAGAGTAGGAGTTCGTGACGTGACTGCTGAGGGGAATATCTGTGGCTGCCCAGTGGTTGAGCTGGCCCTGGAAGGTAGTATCTGGCAGGTGAAGGGTGAGAGACCAGAGCTCACAAAGCAGCTCCCCCTCTGCTCCGCTGGTCACATGCATGTCTTTCCCAACCCATTAGTGAATGTAGCTACTGTTGGGCACAGTTGAAGAATGTAACAACTGAAGTTCAGAGAGAAGAGGTCTGTCGAAAGTCACCAAGCTGCTGAGTGGCAGAGCCAGGATTATGATGGTCTCTGCCACATTTGAAAGATCAGTAGAATTTGTGTCATGAAACTGAAATCCTGACTCGGAAGTATGTCTAGACTTTCAGCCACGCTAGTTACAGTGCTTGGTGCATAATAGATGTTCAGTAAATATGTCTTGAATGAATGAATAAATCCCAAGTTTGAAGGACCACTTGAAGCGTCCACTGTCTTTTAAATAATTTAAATTAATTCATACCCCAGTCCTAGGATTGACATTTAAGCATCTTAAAGGTCTTGCAGAACTTCAAACCCCTCCCAGACCAGGTATGTTTAGACCCTGGATTGGATCTTCCTACAAAATGCTAAGGGAGCATCATGGCATCCAGAACAGCACCAAGAGGTCCACTTGGACTCTGAGATGGGTGAGAAATGACCCTGCATGGCAGTCCAAATGAAAAATTAGGAAACTAGGCCAAATAATCAGGAGGGATTATCTAAGAGTTAGCAGTTGAGGTTAGAACATGGCTCTGTAGTATGGAATCAATATGACTCATTCATTTGGAGCTGGTAAAAGAAAGTTAAGACATATTTCAGAAAGATCATTTGATTTTCCTCTTACAACGTGAATTTGATCCTTGCAATAGCCAAACCGAACAATCTAATGAAGACTGCGTCTGACAATGAAAAACAGAATCAGCGTGACTTGCTTCATTTTCTTTTTAGCTGAAACCAAGGTATGAGGTTCTCGAGAACATAAAGCTTCAGTGCACTGAACAAACTGTAGTGCTTTCTGAAGGACTCTGGTCTTTCAACATTGCACTGAGTATACTTTCTAGCTTTTCAAACATGCCTTCTGCATCTTAATTGCCCTATTTTAACTCTGAGTAATCTAATCCTGGGAGGTAAATTAGGTGCTTTTAGTGGTCTATTAAGTTTCTCCTCCCCCTAAGGGAAAATTTATTAAATTGTCTTTATGTGTTCCAAGAAAGCAAACCTTGGAACTGGCCAGTAAGCTTGCAAGAGCCTAATGATGATCATGGAGTAAGTTCCACCAGCATTTATTGTTATTTTAATTCATTCCAAATGTAGACTTAAGCAATTAGCTATCTGATGCTTCCTGTCCCCCTCTTTTCTCCTCTTTCTTCACATACAAACACATGCACACTCTGTCACTTGCCCTTTCCCAACAACGCAAAGACCTGGACAACACCTACTTGTTTTTTAGATCCCCCTTCCTCTCAAAATCCCTTTCCTGACCCCAAGTCTAAGTTCAGGTGTTCCTCCAATGTCTTATGGCAATTGCTAATTTGTCCATCTCCACACTAGCCCACAGACAACATGAGAGCAGGAACTGTTTCTCTGATTGTCACTGTATCCCCGATTTCTGACCAAGTACCTGGCGTGTGGTAAAGCACTCCATACATTTTTGTGAAATAAATGAATGAATGAGTGCATTAATCTAGCTCTTGGGTGTTTAGGCAATAAAGAAATATACTAATTCAATCAATTCCTTGACTATCTTCTATCAAGAAGGAAGTTATTAATTTCCCCAGGTTTAAAAAAAATTCATCTGCGGGAACATGAGAACATTCTCTCTGAGAACCTCTGGAATGTAATTTTAGGCTCCAGACCAAAAAAGAAAAAAAAATGTAGTCACACTAATGCTATTTCACAATATGTTTCCATAAGTATTGAAAAACAATTTAGGAGCAATAAGATTGCAGGTGTATTGGGTAGAAGGTATGTTATCTTATTTTTCAGAGATTACATATTCGTACTATATACTCATTTTATGCACAAGAGGGAAAAATGCAGATTTTTGATTCCCAGCTTAACGGCTCTTCAATACACCATGCAGCTAACAGAAAGGTATGAGAAAGAACTAAAAATTCAGAATTTGGAATTGGCGCAAAGAGATTATCTTTGGTGTAAATAAGCAAATAAGAGAAGTTGGCATCTGTAAGTACGCACTGAAAAATAAAGGAAAAAGTATAGGGAAAAGACCATACATTGTGATTTAGCCCCCAGCTCCAATTCTGAAAATCAAAACTTCATTTGACACCTCTGCATTTCACAAAATCACACACCAAGGAACACATGAGGTCATCAATTCTTGGAAACTAAGTAAATCTGTGGTTTACCTCCCA
This sequence comes from Callorhinus ursinus, assembly GCF_003265705.2. Lineage (NCBI taxonomy): Eukaryota > Metazoa > Chordata > Mammalia > Carnivora > Otariidae > Callorhinus > Callorhinus ursinus. The sequence goes on along the minus strand of NW_027397063.1, from coordinate 98,946,877 downwards.
AGGTCTCTCCCTGGTTTCTGTTATCACTGGCAACAGAACCAGTGTTGGAAGGCCACTGTGAAATGAAGAATTCGCACAATCTGAAACTGCTTATGTCAGGCCTTTCTTCAGGGTGAAAATAATATTCAACAACTTTTAGCATGTGCTTACCACATCTGCACCCATTTTGGGTCAATCAGAAAAAAAAAAAAAACTCAGAACTGCTGGAAAGAAATAATCTACCCATTCAAAAGTAAAAACAGGGAAAGCCAGCTGCATATAAATCCTACAGATTGTGCTGATGAGATCCATGGATGGGCAGAAAGAGCTGCTTCAGGGAAAGAAAATCTAACTTCGGAGCAGAAAAGGCTCAGAACATAGATGGACAAAAGCAATTCCTAAGAGCTAACCGAAGGTTTTTTTATTCTATGACCCCCCAAATTCTCAAAGCAGTATTTCTTTCCCATATGTATTATTGATTAATTTATTGACTGACTGCACCCACCTCGTTTTTTTGAATAGAGAGAAGCACAAAGAAGCAAAGATGAAAAATCGTTCATAATCCAATTACTCAGTAATACCACTGTTATTTTTCCACCCTGGTTGAAACTTCACTGGTAACTCCTCATAGCCATCAATAAAATATGAGAGGATTTTCTACTAAACTTTATGTCAATTCTTTCTACAGTCAGATCTCTTCCTCGGTGTGAGAATTTTTAATCAGCAAGAAAATCCCCAAGGTAGAATCTAATGAGTTCCATAGTTGCTCAACTTGTTTAATGGCTTAAGTTTGTTCCATTTGCACCAGGTGAGTCAACTGAGGCACCCTTATGCCAGAATAGGGCTAGAGCTGAATGTTAACAGGGGTCTCAGTACCCCCCAGTTTCTCACAGACCTAAGAAAGAGTCTCAAGACTTCCCTCAATGGTCAAACAATGAACTGTCCCAAGTCTGCAACTGATTAACCTTCTTTACTGTTTGCTTATGAGTCAGAGCTCCAGGTTTGATTTTGGCATGGACCAAATCATGAATAGTCACTTCTTTATTTTTCAAAGCCATAGACAGAGTTGTTAACTAACTATCTCTCAAAGAGTGTCATTCATTAATACAGATATTGGGAAAGATAGTCTAGATGCATTGGTGCAGAGCAATTCTGATGGGAAATTGACTCTACTGATGCCTATTGCAACCTAGGCTCCTTATCTATATTATTTCATGTAATCATAACAGTAACTATATGGAATAATTGCTATGATTATTAAATGAGAAAATGAGACTCAGTAAGATTAATAAGATTGAGAGAACGAGCTGAATGCAATGGAGTGAGCATTACACTTGGAAAAGAACGTGAATCAGTCACTACTGGAACTGCACAAACTGGCCACCGATAAAAATGACTCCCATTTGTGTGACTTCATTGAGACGCATTAGCTGAATGAGCAGGTGAAATCCATCAAAGAATTGGGTGACCACATAACCAACCTGTGCAAGATGGGGGCTCCCGAATCTGGCATGGCAGAGTATCTCTTTGACAAGCACACCTTGGGAAACAGTGATAGTGAGAGCTAAGCCTTAGGCTGTCTTCCCATAGCCACAAGGGTGACTTCCCTGGTCACCAAGGCAGTGCGTGCATGTTGGGGTTATCTTTACCTTTTCTATAAGTTGTACCACAACATCTATTTAATTTCTTTCATTTGTACCATTCTTCAAATAAAGTAATTTGGTACCCCCCAAAATAATAATAATAATAAGTAACTCAAGATCACACTGTTTATATGTAATGGAACCAGGATTCAGGACCACAGGTTCATATCTTTCCCACTATAACACCGTGCCTGGTTGGAGAGAACAAGCTTTTTTATGATACATGAAAAAGAACTTCTTTGCCTATAAAAGATCATATATGTGTATAGTGACCCCAAAATTCTGAAGGTCCTGTGATACCAAATAGTCAAAATTCTAGAGGACTTTGACTAAAACACATAAACCTCGTATCTGTGTGCTCTTTATGTGAAAATAGCACCTTTCCTCATATGGTATTAGTGAAGATCAAAGAAGAAAATAAGTGGAGATGTGATATACAAAGTATAAAGCACGGTGGACATGTAAAGTATTATTGTCTGCAGAGTCCTCAAGGCTGTAGTTGATAAAAAGAAAAAACCCACAGGGGCACCTGGGTGGCACAGTTGGTTAAGCATCTGACTCTTGGATTTGACTCAGGTCATGATTTTAGGGTCATGACCTCAGGGTCGTGAGATCGAGCCCTGTGTCAGGCACCATGATCCATGCAGAGTCTGCTGGAGATTATCTCTCCCTGTCCCTGTTCCTCCCGCTTCTGCTGTCTCTCTCTCTTTCTCTCCCAAATAAAGAATTAAATTTATCATATGATCTCACTGATATGAGGAATTTGAGAAACAAGACAGGATCATAGGGGAGGGAAAATGAAACAAGACGAAACCAGAGAGGGAGACAAAATATAAGAGACCCTTAATCTCAGGAAACAAACTGACGGTTGCTGGAGTGGTCGGGGGTGGGAGGGATGGGGTGGCTGGTGATAGACATTGGGGAGGGTATGTGCTATGGTGAGCGCTGTGAATTGTGCAAGACTGTTGAATCACAGACCTGTACCCCTGAAATAAATAATACAGTATATGTTAATAAAAAAATGGGTGAAAAAAATTAACTGCAAGCAATAAACATGAAGAGTGTAATCCAAAACATTTATATTTCTTTTAAACTATCTAGTGAATATGCCTTTTAAATCCCTGGTCAGTCACTCAACCCACAACTATTTATTGAATTCCTTTGTGTCTTGACCATGAGTTTGTACAGATACAAATCCCTGCTTCACTCTGAGATTTCCACAAGTCATCTGTCTCTACACCTATCTAGGAATACAAGTAGAGCATATCTAGCCCCTCATGTTGTCATCAGTCAGTGCGACAGGATATGAAATGATGCCTACACTGACCTGTCCACAAGCTAAGTTAAAAAATCGTTTTCTACATTCTCCTCACTGGACCTCTGGATGTGTAGAGGGAGAACAGATGTAACTGGCCTGGTCAACAGAACTTTTACTTAGCTGACAGCATGAGGTAGCCAAACGAGCTGCAAGTTGGTCATGATAGCTATTCTGTCAGTAACACTACTAATAAGGTTCCTGAATCAAAATCTTAACTCCAAGGATTTATATAAAGTTTATATAAATGTGTTCTATAACTTTAAAATTTATATAATGATTTATGTAAATATTTACATAGTTTCTGTAAAGATTTGCATAAAGCTGAGCCTTAAGAGGGCAAAGTGATTATTTTCTTTTTTTTTTTTTTTTTTTTTAAAGATTTT
>NW_027397063.1:98724763-98943454 GCF_003265705.2 Callorhinus ursinus | reverse complement strand
TTTATTTATTTGAGAGAGAGAGAGAGAGAGAGAGAGAGAGAGAGAAACAGCATGAGAGGGGAGAAGGTCAGAGGGAGAAGCAGGCTCCCCGCTGAGCCGGGAGCCCGATGTGGGACTCGATCCCGGGACTCCGGGATCATGACCCGAGCCGAAGGCAGTCGCTTAACCAACTGAGCCACCCAGGCGCCCCCCCAAAGTGATTATTTTCTTAAAACTTGCCCAACATGGCATGTACTGAGAAACTGCTGAGGAAATCATAAGAAACTAAATTTTAGGGTAATCAGCCGTACGGCTTCAGAAAAATAATTTATTATTATTATTGTTTTTAAGATTTCATTTATTTATGAATGAGAGGGAGAATGAGAGAAAGCACGAGAGGGAGGAGGGTCAGAGGGAGAAGCAGACTCCCTGCTGAACAGGGAGCCCGATGTGGGACTCGATCCCGGGACTCCAGGATCATGACCTGAGCTGAAGGCAGTCGCTTAACCAACTGAGCCACCCAGGCACCCAATTTATTATTTTTTAAAAAAAGAGAAGTGAAGAGAGGGGAAAAAAGAGATGTGGAAAGACAAGGAGGGAAAATGGGAAGGGCAAAGGGGAGGGAGAGGGAATGAGCCCTACACCAATGTCATTCAACCACCATTGATATGCCCTTCGGGCATGCAAGGACCCGCATGAGGTACTTGGAAGCCTACAGAGGTAAATGAAATACAACCATTCAACAAATCCGCAAATATTCGGTAAGCTAGGAGAAAAGTGGCTATTTTAAGATGTCACATCACCTGGAAATAAATCTCAGATTGCTTTAAATGAGAAATAAATCGGAAGTGTGCTTCAAACATATCCTGCTTGTTTAAACAATTATTAGAAGAATATATTTTCTTAAAGAAGCGATCTTGGTCTTTTCCTGGCACAGAACTGGGTGATGGCTATTACCTGCGGCTGACAGGATGGGGTCCAGACCCACCACAGGCAGACAGCCATTTCATCACCTGGCAACAGGGCCAACGTCACACTGAAAATGTAGTGGTGATAGCAATTTTCCACAGGTTTTCTGACTCTAGTGTGAGAGGACACAGGATCAAGTGAACCGTAGTTTCAGACACTTGAGTTCTAAAATTAGCTGTGTCACTGATTACCCTTGACATAATTGGAGCAGCTGATCCAGCCCGTTTCTGTTGTTTGTTTATCCTAACAAATTCTGACTCAGTGCATATGCCTCAAATAAATACAAATCCAATTTTCAGAGGAGTTTTCCAAATAATTATATTTGAAAACAAGACGAGCTCTTGATTCCTAGAGCTTTCTACTTCGAATACACAAATAGGAATGTATTTCAATAGAAATTGTGAGTGTGAAAGACGAACTGCCTCACCAGCCTTCATTAACTTGCTCCCTCTATCTTCTTGGACACCTCCAGGAAGCTGCCAGCTAACTCTTCAAACTTAAGGAGATCCATTATCTTAAAGAAGCGCTACTATAAAACCAGGAGAGTCGTACGAAAACCAGCGAAGTTGCTGTAGTACACTAGTTTCCAAGTGAAGCACGCAGCTATGTTTTGACTGAACAAAGTTCAAGTATTTATGCCTTTATTCTTGCCAAGATTTATTCAAAACATGTTTTCAGTGCCACTGGGAATGAAATTGTATCTGGCAAAGACAACAACTAGTACTATAAATAATGAACAAATTAGTACAAAGTGCCAGGAAACACCTCAAATAATTCTCTGCAAATCACAAAGACATGCAATTGAGTCTGTGGTGTGTATATTTTAGCTTGCTTCATTAAAAAGTATATTTTTTCTCAAAAAATGCCACGCCAGCTTTAATCAAATGCTACTCATGTCTGACTTCAGTTATGTGATACTGGTTCATGTGCTTCTAAATCTAGAGGAGACAAAATTATTCAAGGGTTAAAACAAGACAAAAACTACAGACTACATATAATCCTCCTTATGCACAAAGAGAGAAGGGGGGTGAACTGTTGTGGGAAATATTTCTATTGTTTCATGAAAACAATCAAAAGTATTAAACAAGCAGAAGAAGGCAACCCTTGGAATAAACACTTTAATAGCAAGCAACACAGCAGTTCTCAATACTCTGGAGCAATAACCTTAGAGGAATGAGTAATGAAGGGAGTCTTTGTCCCCTGGCTCAGGACTTCACCTTCAGTTGACTTTGGTCTCATGGAAGACCCAGTTCTTCATCTACTGGAAAAGGTCTCTGCCTAACCAATGCCATGACCTCGAGACAGGCCAAGGACCCTCTGATGCTGCTCCTCATCTAGAAGTTTGAGCATCACTCCTGGTCTCCCAGCAAGTTTGCTCCAGAGGAAAAAGAAAATATTAAACACCAGAGGTGTCTGGATGGCTCAGTCGTTAAGTGTCTACCTTCGGCTCAGGTCATGATCCCAGGGTCCTGGGATAGAGCCCTGCATCGGGCTCCCTGCTAAGCGGGAAGCCTGCTTCTCCCTCTCCCACTCCCCCTGCTTGTGTTCCCTCTCTCGTTGTGTCTCTTTCTGTCAAATAAATAAATAAAATATTAAAAAACATATTAAACACCAGCCTTGTCACCTACACGTGCAAGACCTAGTTTTAATTCATTTTTATCAGAAGTAATAGAGATAGATGGCTTTGTTTGGATGATGATGATGATGATGATGGCAGAATGCTTGGTATGTATTTTACTATTTTATTCTTGAATGAACTTCTTACTATTTTGTTTTAGTACAATTTAGTCAAAATGTGTTTATAAAGCATCTCCTTGCTCAGGTACCATAGACATGGCCACTGGTATATATTCTACTAACTACAGAGTAATGAGTTAAAACCCCTCCCTCCTAAGGTGCAGATAATGCTGCGTGGGGACCACAGGAAGGAACCAATTGTGTCAGAATGGAGAGGGAAAACAAAGAAGGAAACATCAAATCCAGGATTTTAGGGAAGGAAGAAAAGGGACATAGAGCAGAGGAATATGCAAGTACAGGTTGACACACTAGCAAATGGAAAGAAACTAAATTTAAAAATTAGTTGTGGGCCAGATTACAAAATGAAAATCTTTGAGTCTCAAGCTAAGGGATTCAGACTTTATTTTACCCATAGTGAAAGGTGGGGGAACCAAGAAGAAGGGTGTGAGGAATGTACGAAACTAACATTCACCATTTTTTTAACTTAAACTTTAATTTTTTAGAGAGCTGTTTAAGGTTCACAGCACAACTGAAAGGAAGGTACAGAGATTTCCCATATACTCCCTCCCCCACACATGTATAGCTTTCTCCATTGTTAACATCCCCCACAGAATGGTCCATTGGTTATGACTGATGAACCCACAGTGACACGTCATCATCCAAAGTCCATCGTTTACATTACAGTTCACTTCTGATGTTGTATATTCTATGGGTTTGGACAAATGTATCTATCATTATGGTATCATACAGAGTATTTTCGTGGTTCTAAAAATCCGTTGTGCTCCACCTATTCATCACTCCCCAACCCCACAGCAACCAATGATCCTTTTACAGATCCACTGATCCACTGATCCACAGTTTTTCTTTTCCAGAATGTCATGGAGTTGAAATCATACAGTATGTAGCCTTTTCAGATTGGTTTCTTTCACTTGGTAATTTATATTTAAGTTTTTTTCATGTCTTTTCATGTCTTGATAGCTCATTCCTTTTTTGTACTGATTAATATTCCATTGTCTGGATGTACCACAGTTTTTTTGCCCATTCACCTACTGAAAGATAACTTGGTTGCTTCCAAGTGTTGGCAATTATGAATAAATCTGCTATAAATGTTCACACGCATGTTTCTGGGTGGACACAAGTTTTTAACTCCTTCTGAGTAAATACCAAAAAGTGCAAATCATATGGTAAGCTTTCATCATATTTTATTGATTTTAAGATGTACGTTTTTCATTTTTTGACAATTCTGACATTACATTATATCTTTCAGTGGATAGTGCCTCACAACAGGAATTATGACATAATTGTCATTGAGCATCCCTGCAGCTTATGTTTTCCTTCTTATGCATTTATAGGAATGACATATAATAACAATCTGACAAAATAAGTCTAAGAAAACATAGATATAAAAAGAAAAAGTCTAGGGCGCCTGGGTGGCTCAGTCGTTAAGTGTCTGCCTTCGGCTCAGGTCATGATCCCAGGGTCCTGGGATTGAGTCCCACATCGGGCTCCCTGCTCAGCGGGGAGCCTGCTTCTCCCTCTGCCTCTCCCCCTGCTTGTGTTCCTTCTCTCACGGTGTATCTCTCTGTCAAATAAATAAATAAAATCTTTAAAAAAAAAAAAAGAAAGAAAGAAAAAGAATTAAAGCCATAGTCTTGTCTTCATCATTCATAACTTTCAGATATTAAATAAGTCTCTTGATTGACCCACACGTGGGCTGAAAAGGAAGTACAACGTGTTCATAGTAAAGTCTCAACGAATTTAATTTTGGAAAGCTTCCACAACCCTAGACATTTTTATGACCTTCTTTGATTATGGCACAATAAAGGAAAATAACCAAAGTGTGAGAGTTCCTCTAATGTTTATTTACCTTTGGTGTAGTTTTAATTAAACCAAAAGGCAGGGCTGAGGTCTCTCACAGAAGAGTTTGATTTTTCAGGGAAGTGACTATGTTGACTACGGATGAAAAGACCCTCTAAATAGGCTTAAGGTACCTAATCACATGGGTGATCACCTCTGGCAAAGAAATCATCTCATGACTCTCCTTTGGTAACCAGGACACTGGAATCCAGAACTCCCACGAACAAAGCCTCTGTCACGTGCCCAGATCATGCCAGTCTCCAGCCTGCCTGAATTAACGCTGAGTTTTGGGAATCAGAGGAGGAAAACAAAATCATGCACTTTTTAAAAAAGTTAACAAATACAAATGAGTTCATTTGTTCATGAATTTTGTGTTTAAGATGGACATATTTCAAAGTATACTGACAAACATAGAGTCTTGGCTTGGAATCCTCCCCCCCTCCCCGTTTGTTAGCTCTTTAACCCAACAGACTTCTTAATTTAGCTAAATTTCCACTTCATTCTCTTATTTATCATTTGGCTATTTGTAGTTTTGATGGTGGACTTAATCTAAGAACATTCTCATGAATTTTCTTCCAAATTTTCAGTTGAGGCCCCAACATTTTAGGTTAATACATACCCTGGCCTCACTGTACCTCCTCGGAGAGAGACAATCAGAATCCTGTGCATATGACAAACCCATCACATTTTTAGAGTGACATGTAAGTAGGGTGGCCATATAATTTATGGTCTGTACCAAGACATTTTTGAGAGTGGAAGAGAACATGACATTACTAATAATTACACAGGGACAATGGGTGTAATCCTGCTTTGAGTGAATGGTCATATTATTCATAAGGCTCTCAGTGATCTGGCTTCCAACTAGGTGCTCAGCTTCCTCTCTCTGCTCATGTTTTATTGTTTGAATGGACACATTCCTTTGCTGATTTAACAATTTTGGAATTGAACAAAATTCTTCTTTGGAAAGTCAAATTCTGACAGCTACTTCCAATAGGTAACTTTTTTTTTTTTTTTACCAAAAGCCACCCAAGTTGAAAAGGAAAATATTTGGTTAAATTCATTTAGTATTTTGATCCAATATTCCTAAAAGAGAGTCAGAAAGATAAGGTTAAAGTAGCATTTCCCTTGGCATGTTCTAGAGAATACCGTCAGTAGGATCATAAAAAAATTCTGTACCCCGAGAAAATTCAGGTTAAATGACACTTAAGTAGTCTCCTTATTGTAGGCCTTCTCAGGACCACCAATTGTGACTCTTCAAGGGAAAGGTGAGGTGCGTTGTATTTCCCCAATTTAGGAGAGCCTGAAAAGGAGATAAATATTTCTTCGGTTCAATGGAAGACTTTTTAGGAAATGCTGGTCATTTAAGGGGCCAAGAGTTTTATTTGTTAGTTACTTCGCTTATTTCTATAGTTAGTACTTCAATATCTGCCACCCTGAAGTAATGGTTTAGGCTAAGTTGAAGGTAATTACTTCCTTTGTCAATTTACTTTTGTCCCGGGTATTGTTATGATTAGGTTTGAAGCTATATAAGTGTAGCGGTAAGACTTGGGGGGGATACAAAAATCACTGGTATGGTGTGTTTGTGGGTAGGAATTTCTCCAACTCCATAAGCTACCTCTGAAGGTCTAAAGAATTTATAACACTCCACTCAAACGGTCTTTAATAACCAGCTTCCTCTTTCCCTTTAACAACATATTGTAAATGGACTGAAACCAACCTGACCATTTCCTTTCTGGGTAATCAAGGGACAGGCCATGCTCTCCTTTAGTTGGTAAGACAATCAGGATATGAGAAAGAAATCCTGGCAAAGTTATTGAGATAAATCCTCAAACGAAACTCAGATAAAGTACATGTAAACTTAGTAACTGCATACCCTTTTGGAAAAAAAAAAAAATGAATTTGAAAGGATCCAATAAGGATTTTAAGACCAGCCATTAAAGACAATTTTAAAAAAATGGAAATTTAGAAACATTGTCTCTCAGAGTATGATTTCTGAAAAAGATACAATTTAAACATGAAACTCTTGATAAATGGGTAAGTTATTTCACTCTGCCTTGGAGTTTTAAAATAATGTTCCACATGTCATCTGATAAACAGCAAAACCTGAAAAGGATCCCAGGAGAAGATTTCCTATTGCCAGGTTTGTTTGTTTGTTTGTTTTCCTTAGTTTTATGGCCCCAAAACTTAACAAACTTTTACTATCATTCATCTTTAATTGTAATTTTTTTAGAATGTACTTCTAAAAGAAAAGTTAAATACTGACCACTAAATATTATAATCATCCAAATAACAGATTAAAAATGCAGGGAAGATGCCAAATGTTGCCATCTTACTTGGAGAATAAAGTATATTCTTCATTTCTTCATTTGTTTCTGGAAGAATGTATTTTGTAGTGGCTAAGACTTCAGACTTCAAGTCAGACAGATTTAAGTCCTAGCTCTGTCACTGGATACTGTGACACTGGACAAATTTCTGCACAACTCAAGGCCTCATCTGCAAAATGGAATGCTAATAGTGACTCACTTATGAGCATCTTGTAAGGATTCAATGAACAGAAATATGTAAAGTCTTTGGCCCAAGTGCTGGCATATAGTAAATTCTCAATAAATGTCATTATTAAATGGAGATTTACTATATACAAATGCTTTCCATTAAGCATAGTTTGAGTTGGCTGGGTATTTATCAAGAATCCAGATTTCCAGTCATTTAGCATTTAGCATGCCTACTATATATAGTGACCATATTATCCGTGCTATCACACATCTTTGGTTTAAGTCACTATATATCAAGAATCAAGCTTTTACTAGCTCCTCCTTTGCTTCTTTCTCTAGCTTGTGCTTTCCCCTGTTATCTTCTCCTTCCTGAGATAGCCATTCTGAAAATTCTACACTTGCTGCTGTTGAAAGAAAATCTATAGAGAAAAGAAGTCTAAGCAAAGTGAGTGCCAGACTCTGCCCATCAGTGTTTCCAGGAATCAGATTCCCATGCCTTTACTGTCACCATGCCCTGCCACCATTCTAGAGAAGTAAACCCGTGTAAACTGCTACTACTAGTCAACGCTAACAACTAGCTCCACAGGCCCTTGTATTAATCGGCTAGGGCTGCCATAACAAAATCCCATGGGCTGGTACCAGAAGCAACAGAGATCTACTTTCTCACAGTTCTAGAGGCTGGAATCCAGATCGAGGTGCCATCAGGGTTGGTTTACAGCGAGAGCTCTCTTCCTGCCTTGTGCACAGCCGCTTCCTCACTATGCCTTCACATGACCTTTCTTCTGTGTGCATGTGGAGAGGGAGAGCTCCTTGGTAGCTCTTCTGAAGAGGACACAGTCCTTGTTTGCGTATAACACCCAGTGCTCAAACAATGAATCATGGAACACTACATCAAAAACTAATGATGTAATGTATGGTGATTAACATAACATAATAAAATAAAATTAAAAAATAAAAAGGCTATAAGTAAAACAAAACAAAACAAAACAAAACAAAACAAAAAAGAGGACACAGTGCTATTGGATTAGGACCCCACCCTGATAATCTCACTTAACCGTAATTACCTCCTTAAAGGCCGTCTTTACAAATGCAGTCACATTGCAGGTGAGGGCTCAACATTTGAATTGGGGATGGGGAGACAATTCAGCCCAGAACAGCCCTGCTTTTGCTCATCATTGTGAAGACACGTTAAGTCCCCTTCATGCCCCTTTGTTTAGATATTGTCTTTGCAGGAAGAGCAGGAGAGGAAAAGCACTATCTAGGGAAGAGAAAGGGGATGGTAGATATCTGAAATGGTTCAAATAAAATATTTATTTTTTGCACTTTTTCTAATGAAATATCAGGGTATTCTTTTGAAATTCAAAACATAACACTTCTTTCTCATCTGCTTCCTTTCTCACTAATGAATACGTACAGCATTTTCCTGTCTCTCTCATAACACTGACCACCTCCTACCTGGCAATATTTAGTTGTTTACATGTTTCATTTTTCTTATTAAAAAATTAAGTATCTTGAGAGTGGGATCTGTGTCCAGTTATTTTATTACTCATAGTAGTTAACAGAAAGTTTTCCAGAAAGTGATCTTTGATTTACTTGATACATTTGGGTTCAGTACCTACCATAAGCTAGGCTGCCACTTCTTGATTAGAATTTCCTAATAAATACATTAATAAACTTCTAAATTAAAAATATTAAATAAATGTATAAAATAAATTCATAAAAATGTGGAACATTTAAGAGAATTATTTATTTATTTTAAAATTTTATTTATTTATTATTATTTTTCTTTTTAAAGAGCAGTAGAGAGAAAGAGAGTGGAGCGAGAGGGATAGAGCGAGAGAGAGACAGAGACTCTCAAGCAGGCTCCACACCTAGTGTGGAGTTTGATCTCACAACCCTGAGATTATGACCTGAGCTGAGATCAAGAGTCAGACACGTAACCGACTGAGCCACCCAGGTGCCCCAAGGATTATTTATTTATCATTGATTATTATATTATTCTAACCCAAACTTTTAGATATTTATAAAGTACATTGAAAATTTATCATCATTCCTGCCATACACATGAGCAAAGGTATGGCTCAGAAATAGTTTTCTTTTCGTTCTACATTATATAGAACATGTGCAAATTCATATCCTCAGAAGTGATGTTTTTCACGATGAAGGAAAACTTAAAATCAAATTGCCCAGCACTATGACTGGCACAAGTTCATCAATAGCAATGCTAGGACAGTTTATAGGAATTCTGCATACCACTGGATGGCAGGCTCCTTAAGGGCAGGAAATAGTTTATTTTCCTTAATATATTTAGACCCCGTGGCCCCAGAATGCTGTCTTGAATTTAGCAGTTGCTTGAGAAATATTTATAGCATAGAATCAAATAAAACTGAATGTATTAGAAATGTTGTTTAATATAGGAAGAGCTCTGAATAACTTCTTAATTCGTTTTAACAGATTACCTCCACCCGCTATCAGCATAACCCTGCTGTTTCCAATACAGTAGCCACGACCAATATAAGGGTATTTAGTCCTTGAAATATGGCCACTCCAAACTGAGAGGGAGGTGCCATGTGTAAAATAGTCACTGAATTTCAAAAGTTTAGTACAAATAAAGTAAAATATTTTATTAACATTTTAAAATATTGATTATATATTGAAATGATCATATCTCTGACACACCGGGTTAAGTAAAATATTACCACAATTAATTTCATGTGTTTCATTTGCCTTTTTGCAATGGGACTACGAGAAAATTTTAAATTTTATAAGTGACTGTCATTGTATTTTCAATGTCCAGTATAGCAGTGTGACCTCTTCAGTGAGGCAGGTTAGGTTACTTTGCCTAGAATTATACTATCCTAAGCAGAGTTACAATTATACGATCTGCTGGAATTTTTTAAGCTTTATTTCTGCAGGAATCCTTGGGCTTTTAAAAGCTTATTCAAAGAGAGAGAGGAAAAAAAAAAAGGGGGTGGAAATGCCTGATGTGGTCCAAACAATGTATTTTTTTTTTAGCACCTATTTAAAACAAGTTGTTGAATACTTTGGAAATTCACAGTGTGACATGGAATAGTTCAATTATTGTCATGTGGCTTCTTGACAATCTGTTCCTTAAACAATACTCAGTTGTGGGTCAGATAAATTATAAATGGTTGTGGTTTAGTGGACTTTATACAGCATAGGTAAATTAAAAACTAGATACTTTACAATAACCAGCTCGAAGAAAAAAGAAATTTGGCCTCCTGTGGCAGCAGTAGTTTTGAGGAATTAAAAATATAATGCCACAAATAAACAATTTTTCTTTAGCAAGTTTTTAAAGATTGTCTTAGTAAACTGACGTCCACATCAGTGGCATTTCAAGGTTGGTGCAAGCACTAGGGTGAGAATAAAATTAAGATCTTGTCTATTTGTTCATTAGAGCTGGCCATCTTCAAAATTCTCTTTTATCTATTTATTAATTGTATTTCCATATATAAGTTAGCTTTCTTTGTGATTCCTGATATCAACACTCTGAAAACCACTGACCTCAGTGAACCTCAATCATGAGACAAGTCATCCACGTTAAGGAGTTCACACAACACATTTTCATGTTGGAGGCAGAAGTCATTCCTTTCCCCATCCCTGCTAACAGTCCACCCATTCCAATTAAATGCAATAATCGAGAAGCATTTCCAAGTGGCAGAGACGTAATGAAATCTCTTCTTTTGTGTCATTTGAAACAGGTTAGATGGAGTGAGAAGGTGTCATGGTTAAAAACGGAGGTTAAGTCTGAGAAGAATGCGAGCGTGGAGACGCTGGCGAGACAGAACGAGCGCAGGGACCACTTCAAAGCAGAACGATCACGAGAAGAGAAGAGAAAAAGGAGGCGCACTTGTCTCTTTAAAAAGCGAATGAGAAAATGTCAGTTCTCAGAGATGAGTTCTTGCACCCCAGACAGCTGTGAGCAATTTGTCAACTGCTCTGAAGTGTGGCGGAGTCAACCCTTGGGTCTCAGCCATGTGGCTTGGGTACTGGCTTCCGTGAGGCTGAAGACACAAGAGGACACTTCTGCCTCAAGGACATCCTAGTTGTCATTGCGGTCCACAGAATACCCAAACATTAGAGCAGACACTCTTACAAATTGAATGAACCAGATTAATAGGCACCCTGGGTGCGTGAAAAAATTAAACCAGCAAACACTAGCAGATAAAAGTGTCCACATGGCTTAGTGGAAAAATCACGGCCATTTGCCAAGGCTCTGTGTCCTGGCTCCACAATATAATTTGTCACCTTAGGCAACTCATTTAACTTCTATGAACCTCAGTTTCTTCTCCTGTAAAACCGAAGTAACACACTTAGGATTTGGAGAGTCACACTACTTCAAGTTTCAGGACTATATTAGGTCCTTAATATATGTTAGTATCTCTCTATAAAATTAAACCATAGCAATAAGTACACTGATGAAACAGAAATGGGATAGTTTTGCATTTATTCTTAAAATATTTGTGATTTGATATAAGAGCAATGTAATAATCTAGAAACTTTCTTGGCTCCTACTTCCTTTCTTGTGTTTCTTTTTATGCCCATCCGACAAGAAACTGGGGCTGACAGAGCTAACCTTTGGTGTCCACGTGCCCCTGAGTTACAGTCTTCCTCATTCCCCATCTGGTCCTCTGCTTTGATTGTTATTCGTACATTTTTCTGACCTGGAGTGCTGGTGTCAGTCCCCCTCTCACCCTCAGGGACAGAGGAGAGACTACCCCACTTTTCCTTCTCCTCTGAGGGCTGGATCATTCCATGCACCCGCAGATGGATCATCCAAATGACCTGACAACCAAGTGTTGACAACAGCCTGAGATTTCCACTGGACTCCAACCTCCTGGTGGGAAACCGCACCTCCGCCCTGCCCCCCCCCCCCCCCCCGCCCCGGCTGAGCAGTGTGGCCTCAATCACAGACGAGCTTTACCACGTCCTTAGAATGCCAGGCTTCGCCTGAACTCTGTGTCTGATACCACTTCTGTTGTCCCTGGGTCCATCCTAGCTCCTACTTCCTAGCTCTCCAATATAGCCTA
This sequence comes from Callorhinus ursinus, assembly GCF_003265705.2. NCBI lineage: Eukaryota > Metazoa > Chordata > Mammalia > Carnivora > Otariidae > Callorhinus > Callorhinus ursinus. The sequence continues at coordinate 98,931,369 of NW_027397063.1, read as the reverse complement.
TCTTAAAAACAAAGCTCCAGAGGCGCCTGGGTGGCTCAGTTGTTGGGCATCTGCCTTCAGTTCAGGTCACGATCCCAGAGTCCTGGGATCGAGCCCCGCATTGGGCTCCCTGCTCCGCAGAAAGCCTGCTTCTCCCTCTCCCACTCCCCCTGCTTGTGTTCCCTCTCTCGCTGTGTCTCTCTCTGTCAGATAAATAAATAAAATCTTAAAAAAAAAAAAAAAAGCTCCAGAATATGTACTCAGGATACAAAGTAGCTTTACTTGGATTTTTCTTATAATTCTAAACTTAAGGTTGACTGGATCTTGCAGAGTTGGGGTGAGAATTCAGAAACTTTGATGCACAGCAAGTGAGCGTGAAGGCGAGAGTGGGTGGTGGTTAGGATTTTTAGGGGAGACAACTGAAAAGGCTTATTTTGAATCAATAAGTGAAATGCAGACCTATTTCTCTTCTTTATTCTTGCTCCTCAGGTCTGACCTGTGCTTAAACCTCCCTCTGGATCAACTTATGTTATTCACCTGGATTTGCTCCATGTGGTACAAGGTGAAAAAAGGGAATTTCCATCCCTTAAACAGTAATTAACAAAAAAGCTATTCTTTATAACTCTGAGTAATATGTCTAATAAATTTGCCAGCAGTGAGGAATGAGCCTGTGAGGAAATAACAAAGATATGCATCTAATGGAATCTAGTGACATAGTACAAAGGCGTAATGGTAGCTAATTTATGAGTTCAATGTCCTTTCTCCTTGCAGTCAGGAGAAACAGTCTCACCATATCTTGAGCTTCTCCCATCTAACATGATTCTCCTGCATCATCTTTGAAAATGACAACAAAATGCTGGAAAACATTTGCTTTCTGGCAATATGTGGAAAGTAGATGTGCTGGTTAATTCAAGAACCAATAAGCATGTCCTATACATATACGCGACTAAGTAAGGACAAAATCAGCCTGAAGTACTTTCTTTGATCCTACAGACCCATAAAATCTCTCCAAGCTCTATAAATAGCTATTCAGTGTCTGCCTCACCACTGTGCTATTGGTAGGTGTATATATCAGTTGGCCAAGAAGACTCATTGCTGGATGCCAAAAAAACAACAGCAACACTGTAGTTTTGTTTGTGCTTGTTTAAAAAAGGAGAATGTCATTTTCTTCACAAGACATATGGTAATGCTCCTCAAGCTACCCAAGGAGAACAAAGCCTGCTGCTGATTAAATACCAAAGTTCCTTTTAATCAATGCTCATGGAAGGTGTGGATAAGCAATATGCATGCCATGTTCTATGAAAACAAAATCAACAATTTAAAAGTTTTTGCTTTTTTTCTACTTTTGTTTATTTTTCCCCTGGTCTAAATTCTTACTCTCCACACCCCCACCAGCCACTTTATGATTTCTTTCGGAAAAGATCCATGAATAACTGTGGCTAGAAGCTGGTTGGGTGAGGGGAGTGGTCAAAGAAGGTTAAAGCAAACTATATTGACTTGTTTCATTTTAATCTCATGATCTGAAACCTCAAAAGGGTATTCACTAGGACTCCGCAATTTCTTGCATGTTTCGCTAGAATGTTGCTCCCACCTCCCAAGAAAAACATTTCAGACCTTCCCTTTCTCTTCAAACCCTCCTCCTCCCCTCCTGGCAGCTCCTGGCAGCGGCTGTGACCCCCTCCTGTGTTCTCTGCAGAAGCCTCTGGCGAAGCCTCCCCACCCTTCCCAATGCCTCACCTTTAGACTCCCCGCACAGTCTGCTTCTTCCCTCCCGGCCAGCCTCTTGAGAAAGCCAGTCCCTCCCCTTGTGCCGGGTTCTGTCCCCCACCTTCGCAAGGTGCTGCTCCCTCACTCCACCTTTCCCTCCCTTCATAAGCCTCTTTCTAGCAGCTTCTTCTTATCAGCATAGGAACATGTCCTAGTAACCCTCACTCAAAGGAGCAAAACAAAACAGGTTCTTAGCTCTCTTTCAAGCTCTTCATTCCTCCTCTCCTCTCGCTCAGTTGCTGATAAGAAATCAGAAGTTGATAAGCATGACGGCCCCATGGCATTTCCCTGCTCTCCTTCATAGCTCAACGTCTCTTCTTGCCTCCTTCAGTGACCTCCTACTTCCTTCAGTTGGCTTACACACGCACTACCGCACCGGACCTGGTCAAAGTCATTTCAGATGTCATTTTGTTGCCAATGCAAATAATGGTCATAATAAATCTGTGATTTTGATCCTATTTCCTCCTACCCTGACCCAGGCTGTTTCTGTCCTTTGAACACACCAGGGATCTCCTGCCTCTTCCCTCTACCAGGGCTGCCCATCAACCCAGACATCTGCAGGTGTTGCTCCTTACCACCCTGACTACCCCATTTAAATGATTCACCCAGGGACGCCTGGGTGGCTCAGTTGGTTAAGCGTCTGCCTTCAACTCAGGTCATGATCTCAGGGTCCTGGGATCGAGCCCCAGGTGGGCTCCCTGCTCAGTGGGGAGTCTGCTTCTCCCTCTGTCCCTTCCCCCTGCGTGTGCTCTCGCTCTCTCTCAAATAAATAAATAAAATCTTTAAAAAATAAAATAAGATGATTCACCCACTCTGTGCTCTCCTCATCCCCTTCATGGTGCTTCATTTTTCTTTATAATCCTCAAGACCTCATTGCTTATTGTCTGCCTCCTGTCTCTGTCCATCCGGACAGAGGTTTGTTCACTCTCAGACCTCTGCACCCAGTCCTGTGCATGCCACACAGTGAGTACTCAAGAAAGGTTTGTTGAATGAAAGTTTCAGGCCCACCTCTAAAGGCTTTATCTGTATGAAGTTCTTAAATCCTTACAAAATCCTGGTGAGGTAAGGACTATTGTTATCCACATATTAAGTCAGGAATCAGAGGCACCTCTGAGGTTCAAGGGTACCTCTCTGTCTTCATCTCACTCATCTCTTGGCAGTATTGGATACCCCTCCTCCTCAAAACCACATGCTTCCAAGCCGGTTTTCTTCTTACTGCTTGACCTCTCTTTCTCTCTATCCTGTTCCTCTCCCTTGCTGAGGTCATCATTCCCAGGAGTATGCTGATGAATTCTACCCTGTACCTCCGCCATGACATTTCCTGTGAACTCTGTGCTCACAGACCCAACTACCTGCTCAACATCACTGATCACAGAGACCTCAATTCTAACATGTTCAATGCAGTAAATCATGCTAATAAACTCTCTCATCTCAATACATGCCTTCCCCATCTACCTGGGTCCTCAGGCCACATCCCCAGGAGCAATCTTGATGTCTCCCTGTCTCTCATCCCTTTGTCACTGTATTCAATCATCTTTCTATCCCCTACGTACCAAGTCACCTTCATCTTGTGCCCAAATTATTACACAACCTTCCAGCTATGTCCTGCTCCCACTCTTGTGCCTCTAAACCACTCTCACTAGGGAACCCGCAAGAGGTTTTCTTAAGATGTAAACTGTATTCTGTTACTCCTTACCATAAAAGCCTTTCATGGAGCATAAAATCTAAACCTGCGTGCTTTCTCTTTGCTTCAGAGAGCTCATTAAAAATTGAAATTATTTTATTTATTTTGATTTCCTTCTTATTTGTTTGCTTGGTAACCCACTAAAATATAAACCCATGAGGGAAAGAAACATGCTTTATTCACCACTGAGTACCCAGAAGTTCTCCTATTCATAGTAGGCAGGCTCAACAAATGTCTCCTAATGGAATAATACAATATTTTAGAATGCTATGTTTAGGCAGGAAGCGCCTCCTACATTTGAATTTTAAAGTTTGTACTGTATTTATCGGTCTGCTATAATTACTGGTGTCATAGTTAACGTTGTTAGTGAGAAGATAGGCAAGTGCTTGTGGTCTCACCCAGCCAGAGTATAGCCTGTATGACACGCAACCTAGGACACTCTGTACCGCACAAACCACGCACATTTTTCAAACAAGAAAATATTGATTATCAGAGTTTTGATGATGTATTTATCTGCCACTATTTTGTATATGTGATAACAGAAAGTGCAAAAAGACCCATTAGGGCCAAATTAAACACAAATGTCCACACGGAGAGACAGCAAACTCTTAAGAAGTGCTAACGTCCACACGTACGAGTGCTTGTAGTAGACACACACGTGAAACGGAGGAAAAACTGTATTGGAATGAAACTCAAAACGTTGAGCAACAGATTCAACCTCAGACAGAATACTGGGCTTCTGAAGAAAAAAGCATGGTAGCAAAGAGTAAGCTGATTCACAAAATGGGGATCTACCAATGCCCAGAGATGCTGATAAGTTAGAAAGGAAGTGGGATGCATATTGGATATTTCATGCATACTCATCTGCACAGATAGTAATGTAACAGGTAACGGTGTCCTTGACCAGAAAGACAATGTCAATCATTTCTTCGCAGTTAAGTGTGGATGAGTCCCTCGCAAAACACTCAACTTTCTTGTTTCCCGGTTCTACCCCAAAGTCATTCCAGCTCGATTAGATTGTTTTCACCTTTTTAAGAACCACATTGTAGGGTGAAATGACATCTCCACCTGAGATGTCGTGGTGATTTCCTTCAAGAGTTGTCCATCACTGGGTCAGTCTGGATTAATGCACAATAGTCACAGTCTGAAAATTCTCTGAGCACAATAGACATTATTTCCATGTTATGGTCCACAGTGGTTTCTAGTTCTTAATTTTTATTTGCTCCCAAATTACTTCTCCTGACAAAGGCTATATTTAGCTGAACTATGTGATTTGATTTGCAAATCCTCCACCCGCACACACATATATTTAAATAATTGTTTCAAAGTTCACAATCGTTACTTTGTAAGGGAGGAAGTCAGAGGGTATAAGTAAAGTAGGTCTAGCTGTGTTTGCTTCTGCCACAAGTAAAAAAGCCCCTTCACTGAATAGTTAAGCAGATTTCCGTAGATGAAAATTATTCCTATCATCTGGCCTTTGCGTCGTACTTCCTTACAGTGTAAACAGACAAAACCCTTCAGAAAGCCACCCACACTGAGTGCAAAAACTGCTTTGATAGGGTTCACTGCTTTTGTTATTTCCGGGAAAATGATTCCAAAGGATGAGCATAAACTAAATAGGACTCCACAGTAAATAGGAGTGTGCCGTCTGTCATGTTAATTGGAACAAAACTGCAGTGCCAAGTTTTAGGTGAGCAGAGAAGCAGCATTGAACCTGAAGTGAGATGAGGAGGTCTGGCTCTTGCCATTTTCTTGCTGAGTGACACTGAGCAAGCTGCTCAACTTTCCTGAGAAAAGTTTTCTGTGACATTGTAGGGTTACACTTAGTACACTTTCTTGTTCCATGTAGCTATTTTTAAGATGCAGTAATCAAGACATTATTTTAATTTCATTTTCTCTTTGTGTGTGTGTGTTCCATTTACCTTCAATATTCCTAAAGTCCTCTTAATTTTCCATCATCTAAGTGATTGTTTTTCCTTACTGTATTGTATTAGGTTCCTAGGGCTGCCATAACAAAATACGACAATTCGAGTGACTTAAAACAGAAATCTATTTTCTCAAAGTACTGGAGGCCGGAAGTCCAAGACCACAGTGCTGGCAGGGCTGGTTTCTCTCGAGGTGTCTCTCCTTGGCTTACAGATAGCAGCCATCTTGCAGCCTCCTTGCATGGCCGTTCTTCTGTGCACACATGCCCCTGGGGTCTCTCCCTATGTTCAAACTTCCTATTTTCCTAAGGACACCAGATTGGATTCGGGCCCACCCCAGCAGACTTATCTCTTGCCTCTCTTCCTTGGAGGCGGGAACACAGGATTAAAGACTTACACAGTTGTTGAAGGTACAGAATGTACAGGTCTGCACTAGAGAGTCGTGGTGTGGAAGGAGACTAATCAAAGAAATTACTGAGCCTTGTTAAACACCATTCTCTCCCTCCTTCTTCCCCCCCACCCCGCCCCCTCACACCTAACTCGTGCCCGGAATACAGTAAGAGGTCAACAATGTTTTAGTTGAGATAAATCAAAGAGTCAAGGTCTTTCTAAAGTAAAAGCCTTTTAACTGGCCTCCCTGCGTCTACCTTTGCCCTACTGCAATGTCTCTCCATCTCCAGCTGCCAAGTCATCCTTGAAAAGTATAAACCAGAGCATATTATCATCAGAAATTTTGCTACTAAGAGCAAAAGCCAAGGTCCCTTTAATGGCTTATAAGACCCCCCGAGATTGGCCTCCTGTCCTTCTGAACTCATCTGCTTTCAGTTTCGTTCACACCCCTCCTCTATTCTGCCTTCTTTGCTGCTTGTCCAACACACCAAATGTGTGGCCATCCCGAGGCCTTTGCCCCTGAGCACCTCCCTCCCTCCCCGGATAGCTGTTACCCTAGATTTTGTCACTGCTCACATCCTTCAAAAGGCAAGATTTAAAACGGAAACAACCCTCCCCACCACTCCCTATTCACCTCCCTAATGTACGGTTCTTTCTACTATTTATGAATTTCCAATAAATAATTTACTTATTGATTGTGCTTACCATCTGTTTTGCACCACCCAAAAGCAAGGATGTTTGCTTTTCTAGGACTGAGAACACAGTAAGTGTTCACTAAACGCTTATTGAAAAAAGTAAAAGTTCTGGATGGGAACACAGGGAAATGTTCTGAATTCAGTAAAATCAGTGTTTTTGTAGACAAAGGAAAAGTTAAGGGACCCGTTAACAAAGAAAAGACAAAAAGTGTTTTCAGAATGAAACAGAGAGGAAGTTTTAAAGACTGTGAACTAAAAGTAGAGCCTTACGGACACGAGAGAGGGAGGGGCGAGGGAGGGAAGGAGGAAAGAATAGAGAAAGGATATTGATACTGACTTAATAAGGTGTTTGCTAAGCTGTCCCTCTTCAGAGTGTTTTCGGGGTCTCTTGGTAGAGGAGCCGAAGAGGGACTTCAGTCCCCAGCATCAAAATCTAACCCCTCAGTATTAGATCTTTAACTTTTTGAGTCTCTCAATAAGATTTTGCCTTGAAAAAGAAAAAAAAAAAAGCTTCAGATTAAAAATGACAATAAAAAGAGTGAAAGTCCTGTCATAAAGTGCATTACAGGGGGTCACTTGTGAGCGACATTTGCTAACGCCTCCCAGGGGGCGGCGGGGTGGGGGGGGTCAGAATCAGGGGAAGGGGACTGTGAAAAATCCCTGTCTCAGCAGCCAGGCTTGGCATTCTGAAGAAAGCCAGATGGGGGAGCGGGGCTTCAGCAAAGAAAAGGAACATGCTGGTTTCAGGCAATGGCACAAGGGAACTCAGAGATCACCAGCAGGGACTGAGAGCACCAAGAAAGTAAAACTCTGCCCCCAAGACAGTTCAGCTGCTTGATTATGTGGGGGGTAAGTGTGCAGGCAGCACATTTACAACCTCACAGGGCGCTGAGATAAGAACACAAAGGCATTCTTAGAAATTACTCAGCTAACAAGAGCTGGGGCTCTGGGGAATGTGGTGGGACTATAAAAGCCTGTGTGGATTTTAGGATTAAGAACAATGATGTGGCCCCCACACTGAGCATGAATTGCGGTTGTTCATTGCCATGGCTGGAAATTGAGGAGTGGGGTTCCTTGTTCGACAGGAATCTGTGCCCACAATGGCCTGGCCAGAGGTACACTGAAGATTTGTGACTTGTTACAAACACAAGGCATATACAAGGATATACCGTATATGAATTTTAAGGAGTTTATACTGCCCAGGCTCTTGACTGTGAATACTTCAGGTTTTCTTTTCTTTTCTTTCTTTTTTTTTTTTTTTAAGGTTTCATTTATTCATTTGAGAGAGAGAGAGAGAGAGAGCACAAGCAGGGGCAGAGGGAGAGGGAGAAGCAGACTCCACGTTGAGCACGGAGCCCGAAGTGGGGCGATCCCATGACCCCGAGATCACGACCTGAGCCCAAACCAAGAGTCAAACACTTACTTAACCAACTGAGCTACCCAGGTGCCTCTTTTTCTTTTTTTTTTTTTTTAAGTATTATCAACTGTTTCAATTTACTTGGAGTCTTGGAATCTTATCTACACTGATACATCCTGTGTTGTGAACATTTCACTTTATGCTGTTTCTAATCTGCAACCCCCCCCCACTTCTGCCATGCTTAATTTGGTATATGTAATGACTTAATGATTCATGTTGTTTGCACAAGAATGAAAAATAAGGCTGGTAGTGTGAGAGAAGACAATCAAGTTGTAAAGAAAGAACAATATTAACGTCATTCAGGTGTTAAAACGAAAACCATGGACCCAAATGGACCCGCTTAGGCCAAGTCACCAAACCAGGGCTTAATGCCTAACCTAACTGCAGTTTCAACCTCCCCTAGAAATGTAGTCTTAAGGAGTCAGCCAGGAATTTTCTGAACAGCACCAATGAGGTAATAGTGACAAGGGCCCTCTCCATCCTTCAAAGGAAGATGAGATAATCCACTTAACAAGACTTATTGCTCTACCACCTAAAGGAACAATGACCTTGCCTAGAATCATCCTTTCTTTCCTCTTACTAACAACGTTCTTGCCCCATCCTCCCTCCTATAAAAACCTGCCATTGTGTAAACCCTTCAGAGCTCCCCTCTACTTGCTGGATGATATTTATGAATCGCTTAATAAAGCCAATTAGATCTTCAAATTTACTCAGGTGAATTTCATTCTTTAACACAGTCTTAATCTTACATATTGATACTCTTTTACTTTTTTCTGTTATAACTGGTATGACTTACATGTGGCTATTTTATTGCTACTTTCTGCGCTGATATTGCCCAGATTTGCCGATTCAAGTTAAGGGATTTAGGAATTTGAGTGTGACATAGAAATAGGGATGTTTGTCACAGGATACAATTCCTATGAAGTTGCATATTGATATGTATATAAACCATAAATGCAGAATTTATATAATAAATAAAAATGGGGAATTGCAGCAAGTATGTTTGGAAGCCCAGGAAGGACTATCAAGCCACTCAAACCCATGCCACAAGAAAAAATAGCTGACCAGCTTGGAGAAACTAGACCCACTGAGTATAATAGCTGTCTCTAAATATTTGAAGGCTGTCTGGCAGAAAGAAGATGGGGCTGATTAGGTGTGGTCCAAGGGGCAGATGATGATGCAGCCTCCTGAAAAAAAAAAAAAAAATGGAGCAGAATGACTGTGACCCTCCTATTCTGCTCCCAGCTCTGAGAGGAACTATAACACACAGGTGTGCAACCCAGCCACGGCAGTCCCATGCCTCCCAACAGAGAGGACACACAAAACTGGGAAGTATGGACAGGAAGCCTCTGCTTCAATGATAAACTGGAATGGGCATCTGATCTGTTCTTCTGCAACCTGGCCCCAGGGTTGTGCAGGGTGCACAGTAAGTCAGGAATTGGGGGAAACGGGTATGTGAGAGGAGAGGCAATGTAGATACCAGGTGGCAGCAGATTTTTGTAGAGATTAATAGTCACCAGGTATCAGATTTTTGCAACCCATAGAGATAGTGGCAATCCCAAAGGAAAGCCTATGTGAAGAGAAAGGTCAGATTCTGCCCCTCTGGCCGGGGCAGGCCTGGACACTTACTGTAGCAGCACCTCCATTGATTTGGTCCACTGTGTATGTGCCCCATGTTTCTTTCTGGGGAAATCGTTACTGTGAGGATTTGAACGGCTAGGGTTTGGGGGTAATTGTTTGGTTTTGTCCTTAAAAGGGGCACTATCCCAGCCCAGTGTCTGTTTATGGAGGCCCCTGCAGCTCATCTGTCAGAAGAATCAAGTGGCTAAAAGAACTGAAGAGGTTAAGAACGTGTCACTCCAAAATGTAGCATGGGCCGGAGCGTGAGAAGCATGCTACGGGTCCGGCGGGCATGAGCAATATGCTGCAGGATGGGTCTGACAGGTGGAAGGCTGCCCTGAGCCAGGGTGCCACAGTTTAAGTCCCACGTTGACCACTGCTTGGCTGTGACTTGGGCCAATTCCTCTTTGTGCCTTTGTTTCCCCTTTGGTAAAGTGAAGAGGACAATTACGGTACCTACCTCATAAAATGAGGATTCAATGAGTTAATTCATAGGAAGAGCTCGTCCCAGTTCCTGATTACAGTCAGCAATCAATAAATGATTCTTATTTGAGTATCAAACTGTTGTTATCATCACTGTGCTCAAGGGCAACGACAGAATCAGACTCCTGCTTCCCCACGGGAAAAGTAAACCTCTTAAGTAACAATTGAATTCGTCACTCAGTGTCTGGGTGTGATGCTTGGTAAATAAAATTATAGAAACACATATGTCCAAGGGCATATGAAACAAGTTCACGACAGACTCGACTCTGTCCATCTGACCACTCAGATCGTAATTTGAACTTTAACAAAGATTCATTCAAATATTTAGCTTCCCAGTAGGTCTGTAAGCTCGATACCTTGCAGGCACTTCACTTTCAATATTCCAGAAATTGAAGTCTTCTCTTTGTATTCTCTTTGTATTTCTACTATTTGTCAATATATTTAGCCATTTCCAGAATCATCTTTGGTTTAGCAGTGCTACCTTGCTGAATTTCCCTCAAATCCATCTCCTTCTTCAAAGCTCACTACTGAACTTCCCTGATTCAGGGCTTCCTGCCCGGACTCTGAGACAGGACTCCTCCTCTACCCTCCCACTGCCTCGGATCTCTTTCCTCTCCTCTTCTGCATAGTCATCCTGACGACCTTTCTAAAGTGCAGATCTGATCAACTTATACTTTCTGTTGCCTACAGTTTAAAGTCTAAGCCCTGGGCAAGGTATTTACGGTTCTTCATGGTTTCAATTTACCTTTCCAGTCTTGCCATTCCCCACTGCACTTTAGCCTTTGAGGCCACTGGCTGATTCCTCCCCACCACACCTCCCTATCCCCACCACACAGGAGGAGGAGGACCCTTCTGGGGGTTTGCTTTTGTTAGTTGCATTCTCTGAAGGCCCTTCCCTCTTTCTCTACCCTGAAAACCTCCACTCAGCCTTTAAGGTCCAGCTCAAATGTCGCTGCTATAAAGATTTCTTTGCCTTAGGTTATCTCCCACAAACTCCCTTGGCCTGGGCTTATCTAGCATTTTAGCATTTTAGTAGCATAAAGCATAAAGTAGCATAGTTAGCTTAAAGGCAGCACAATGGTTTACTGTGCCAATTAGATTAGGGGCTTTTTAAATATGAACTCTCTTCTTAAGCATTTTAACCTTAATAACTAGCCCAATCCTTAGCACATACTAGGTGCTCACATAACAGGCTTATTGAGTGAATGAATAAAATGAATCTTTTACCTACGGTATATTTTTACTTCTCATCAGTACAAGCTGATAAAGGGAGATGTACTTCCTTGCCTTGTTTTCAGTTATCTGTTTATTAATTTCTAGCAATCTATTTATGCATGGGTCAATGCCACACTAAAAAGATGCTTCTGCCTCTCTTTTGGGATTTCAGTAGACTCAGCTAAAGGAAGGGGGTGACAACCACCATTTATTCATTCATTTGATTGTCTGTTATGTGTCACTCCTTATTCTAGACTCTGGGGATTTGGGGAAAAGAAAAACAGACAATATCTCCAAGAGCTCCAATTCTATAAAGAAGAGAAAGAAAATAAACAAGTAAACAGAAAAGTAAGGTAATTGTGTCTGTTGTTAAGGGCTACGAGAACCATGAAATGGGATGATGTGTAATATTGGAACTAATTAGGGATGGGGGTTAGACTAGGTGGTTACTTCCCTCAACAGCTGAGAATGTTGAAAAGGAGCCAGCCATGGAAAGATCTGGAGGTAGAAGGGATAGGAGAGCAGTCTAAAGACAGGAATGAGGAGAAGCAAGGAAACAAGTGTGGCTGACACATTATTAGCAAGGGAACTGTACTGTGGGCCAGATACTATTCTATCTGCTTTCTGTGTTTCAACCTAATACCTGATTACATCCTTGAAAGAAGGCTATCCACATTTTACAGAAAGGGAAACAAGTGGAAATGGAAGGTATGATTATTCAAAATGAACTGACTGTCTCGAAAGAGCAGGATCAAAAATCAAGCTTAAGCCAAACGATCATTAGATATCATTGTCTCTTTACTGTCTCTCACTAACCCACTGTGAACATGAAAAGCAGCCAGTAGAGTAGACGCTCTTAACATATGGTTGATGTCAGAATAAACAATGTTGTCCACCATTGAGGCTAAGTCTATTATATGAAGCTTTTTCTTATTTGCAAATTAATATATTTCCAAAAAAAATATTTATTCAAACTGTGGTAAAAACAAGCTTCATTATAATGGAATTCTAATAGATCATACTAAAATATTTATTGATATAAATACCAATAAAACTAAAACTCATGATTAGATGAGGATATAGACTATCTGAACCTTTTTCTAAAGTTTAAAGATAAAATAACAGACAATTACAACATTAAAAGGCAACATTTATCTCTCCAACATTTATCTCCTAACATTTTCCTATTGATGTTAAAACATTCTATCCATTGTTCAAGCCTGAAATAGCAGATTAAACAAATAAGAAAATGCTGCCATGAAGCAACTATGGGCACTTCAAAAATAAGACTTTGTTAAAGTTTAAGTATGTTCTGTTAAAAAAAAAATGAATCTATAAGAGGTCAGTAACCACCAAAAGGCTAATTAAAATGTTAATAAAAATCCCATGCAACTTTCTTCCCTTGGGCCAGAATAATTTTGAGGTAATATGCAATTTGATTATACCTACATTGGAATAAATTCCTTAAACCAAAGATAACGACATCAACATTAGAGTAGTACCTCAGTTAATATATATAGAAAACTTGGCCAGTTTTCTGAAAACATAAAATGTGTATGTGTGTATAATGCTTTAAAGAATCAGGCTTCAGATTTTTAGAATGTCCACAAGGAGAAAGATGACCTCCAAAATCCTATCTAAGAAACACATCTTCCTCTCAACTTAACAAGTAAGATTCACGCTTCGAGGAACTGGTCTTTGGAGAGGAGTTAAAATAGGAACACTCTACCTGTCTAGTAAGTACCAGAGGGTCGTGACAGAGATCATAAAAAGGAAGAGAAGAAGGATTTGGGCCAGTATGTTCCCCAACCATCAGAGAAACTTGTCACCAGTAAATTCCTGAGTTCCAGACACATGGCAGAAAATTTATTTTTCCTTTCAGATTTGCTTTTCCTGTCCTGGTGGGAATCCCTTGGTAATAATGAGTATCTTACTTTAGATTCAAAAACCTCATTAGAAACAAGGACCACAGTTATCAGTTTGATTTTAGGAGCAAGAGAGGGGAAACAATGTTTCCCTGGCCTCCTGGAGTCCAGGAGGTACTTCAGAAGAGGTACAGAGGTACAAAGTGGGGCTCATAAAGGGCTCTCATTATTTACAAGTAAGCCAACAATTTGTAGGGTTTTCTGTACTTGCCTTTGAGATCTGTGATTGATTTGACTTTAGGAGGCTATGAAGGAATATGATTCAATTAAATTGAGATTTTTGTTAAGGCACAGATGAAGGAGAACTGGGAGTTTTATTTTTAAACCAATGCCCTAGAGTCTTAATAACATTTGCAGTAGTTATTTTTTTTTTTAAAGATTTTATTTATTCATTCATGAGAGACAGAGGGATAGAGAGAGAGAGAAGCAGAGGGAGAAGCAGGCTCCCAAGGAGCAGGGAGCCCGATGTGGGACTCGATCCCAGGACCCTGGGATCATGACCTGAGGCAAAGGCAGACGCTTAACCATCTGAGCCACCCAGGCGCCCTGCAGTAGTTATTATTTAAGGCACTCTCTGCCTCTTTGGTCCTACCCAGCAAACCTGGAAGAACTTTAAAGAGCATGTAATTTCCATTTTACCCCATGGGTCCGTGTCTCTTGGTCAGTTTGGAAATCAAGCCTAAAACAACAACCAAAGAAAGTTTGAATTTACATGTAGGATAACAAACAGGTTCCATATTTCCTGCCAAATCCAATCAATTAGAGGTGGCTGCTTGCAGTTTTGCGTTGATCAGAATGGCAAAACACACTGGTCATAATAGTGCTGAGGAAACCAGAATGGATTATTTATGTTTACAGTAGACTCTGAGAGGGACTGTGATAGCACTTCTAAGCATTTGTTGACTCTGATGAAGACATTCAAGCAATAATGGAGACAGATGATTGTTTCAGGAAATTATGATGGAGGAAAAATAAAACTTCCATAGCAAGAAGGGAGAAAGCATAAAATGTGTATGTGTGTATAATGCCTCAACAGTAAATCCATTCATTCATTCAATAAATATTTGTGTGCTTATTAATATTAATAACATAATTTATATATTACATATAAATATATTTAATGTTTAAGATATTCATGCATTAAGCATATATAAATATAAAAATAATGTAAATTATATGTTATACATGACTAATAAGTTAATAAGCATTTATTGAGAGGGTATGTGCTATGGTGAGCACTGTGAATTGTGCAAGACTGTTGAATCACAGATCTGTACCTCTGAAACAAATAATGCAATATATGTTAAGAAAAAAAAAAAGAAGAAGAAGGTAGCAGGAGGGGAAGAATGAAGGGGGGGAAATCGGAGGGGGAGAGGAACCGTGAGAGACGATGGACTCTGAAAAACAAACTGAAGGTTCTAGAGGGGAGGGGGTGGGAGGATGGGTTAGCCTGGTGATGGGTATTGGGGAGGGCACATTCTGCATGGAGCACTGGGTGTTATGCACAAACAATGAATCATGGAACACTGCATCAAAAACTAATGATGTAATGTATGGTGATTAACATAACAATAAAAATTTTTAAAAATAAGCATTTATTGAGTGCATCATTCCAGGTGCTAAAGATAGAGGAAACAAAACAAATTTCCAACTCTCTTATATTCCATGTGAGGGAAAGACCTAAAAAAAAGCTCAGAAAGATGAGGAAGAACCAGCAAAGGAGAATGAAAAGAAGCAGTGAGTGAGAGAGGAAAACCACAAGAAAGGAGTAACCTATAAGCCAAGGGAAGAAAGTGTCTCAAGAAGGAGGGAGTGATCAACTGTGTCAAATGCTGCTGGTAGATCAAATGAGGTGAGCATTGGGAAATGATCATGGAATCTGACAACATAGGTCTGATTGTGGTGGACCTGTAGAGGAGAATAATTAGCCCAACTGGAGAGGGCTCAAAGGATGATGGGAGGAGAGGAAGTGGAGACAGTGAGTGTATACAACTCTTTAGCAGTGTTTATTGTAAGGGGAATGGGTGGTAGCTGGGAGTGATGGTGGTAGGGAGAGATGAAGTCAGGTTTGCAAGGTCAAGTGGATGATCTAATGAAGAATATATTGATGACTCAAAAGTGGGGAGAGAAAACCACAGAACCCAAATGTGGGAGGAGGCACTTGACAATGGGGACCAGACCCAGTGCCAAGAGGAAGGGTGGGGGCCATAGGTTGGAGGAAAAATAACCCTTTCATGGTGGCAGGAAAATAAGGCAGAGGATGTGTGTACAAGGGGTACAGTGGTTTGATAGGCTTTGTGGTGAGAATGTGTGAAAGTCCTCTTCCGGTGGCTGTTCTTTTCTCAGTGAAATAAAAAGCTAGATCGTCAGCTGAGAATAAGAGAAGCAAGAAAGTAGTAGCAATGCAACAAAAGAAGAAAAGATGTCAATTAGAAGAGTGAGAATTAAATAGATCAGGGAGATATAGTAGAATCACCAGGTGGTAGCACCAGGGGCCCACTTGAGGGTAATGATCATAAATTTAAAATGAGATTCAGTCCGCTGTTACTGAGTAAGTACCTGTCATTTTTAAAATGCCCACTTGTAGTCCAGTAACATTGTTGGGAAAAGATACTAAGCTAGATCTTTGAATTTAAAAATAATGGCCAAAGGAATCTCTATAAAGTTGACTGATTAAATTATAGTATTGTACTAAAGATAATTTCCTGATTTTGATCATTTTATAGTGGTTGTGGAGGAGAACTGCTTATTTTTAGAAAATCCACAGTGAGGTTATTTGGGGGGAAAGGGACATCATGTCTGCAACGTACTCTCAAGTGGTTCTAAAAAAGAATAATGTATAAGTATAAAGTTAAATATACATATACATACATATATGTATATAAACACTATATATTATGTATATATGCATATATACTTAGGGAGACAGAAAGACAGGGAGAGTAAGAGAAAGACAGACAGAGAGAGACAGATTAGAGCAAATATAGCAAATGTTAATAATTTGGGGGAATCTGGGTAAAAAATATCTAAGATTTCTTTATAGTATTCTCGCAACTTTCCTGTAAGTTCAAAATTATCTCAAAAAAAGAAAAAGACTGGCCAACCATTTTAAGATCTGTATTTGAAATGAAATACACTTGAAAAATTACTAAAATTTTTTATTTTATCTTGATTCCTCCATATAGTCTTATAACGTCACAATTTAGAAATTTTGAGTAACTGTTTAGGATTCATGTTTGAGAAAAAAGTCAAGGCAAGGCTGATGCTAGTTTATTTTGAATCTGTGTCTCAAAGCCTTAGGGAAATCTGCCATTGAGATGTAAATTTCTATTATAAAGAAAGAACGTGGCTACACTAGGTGTTAAGTAGACCCTCTCTATACTTGCATTTTTCCTCTGCACTGTGCAACGTAAAAGAGCATCTTAGTCAACACAAAATTCCATGAACCACTGTTGCTTCTTCTCACTCCCTTTCCACATTTAGTCCATCAGAAAATGCTGTTGCTTTGATCTCCCAAATCCATCCTGAATCCCTTACCTCAGTCTTCCTCTCTGATTGTCACTCTGGTCCATGTCCCTACCATCGCTCCCCTTGCAGACCTGCTCTCACTATTCTCCCACCAATCCATTTTCGATGCAGCAACCAAGGGCATCTACTGAAAGTCAGTCATGTCTAAAGATAGCACTGTATGTTAACTACACTAGAACTGGAAAAGAAAAAAAGATGTTCGTGTCATTAAAAAAATAAAATAGGGGCGCCTGGGTGGCTCGGTCAGTTAAGCGACTGCCTTCGGCTCAGGTCATGATCTCAGGGTCCTGGGATCGAGCCCTGCATGGGGCTCCCTGCTCTGCTGGAAGCCTGCTGCTTCTCCCTCTCCCACTCCCCCTGCTTGTGTTCCCTCTCTTGCTGTCTCTCTCTCTGTCAAGTAAATAAATTTTAAAAATCTTAAAAATAAATAAGTAAATAAATAAATAAATAAATAAATAAAATAAAGTCAGTCATGTCTAAATGTTTAAAATATTCCAATGCATCTAGAATTTTCTGGGCCTTGCATATGCCTCCGAACTCTCTCTCTCTCTCTTTCCTATCATTCCGCGTGCTCCAACCACACTAAACCTTCTACAGCTCCTGAAATAAGCCATATCTGCTCCCAGGTCAGCAGTCTTGGACTGCTCTTCTCCCGGATCTCTTTCATCTCAATATTTTTTCAGCAAAGATTTACAAAGCATCTCCTATGTGCCAGGCACTGTTGTAGGCCTTGGGGGGGTTACAATAATGAAAGCAGCAGACATGGCCTTTTCACAGGTTTACCTTCAAGTCAGTGACAGACTCAGGATTTGTAGAACCTTAAGTGAACGTAGTTTAGCAGGCTCTCTCTAAAAAAAGCAACCTACATTTCATGGAAGCAAAATTAGATACAACAGTCAATACTTATTTGGAATGAGAGGAAAAATTTCAAACACTTCCTGGGCATTGGAAATTCAGGCCCCTTTCTTCTGGGATACCCGTAATCAAATTACTAGACATGTCTAGATGCTAAGGCTTCCAAATGGCAGCCTGCTTCCCCCTCTTTACCCTGAGTACACCATAGCTTACAGAAATTCCCTGCATTCACAGGGGCTCCAGGTAAATGGGGCCCTGAAGCTTAAACTTCATTGACCTCATGGAAAATTGGCCTCCAATCTATGAACAAGACAGATAACATACAATTGTACCAGAAAATATTTCCAGACAGTCATAAGTAATATAACAATTTAAAAGTAGGCAATATGATACAAAATGCATGGGCAGGTGGTATTGAATATAATGGCAGTCAAGTCCTTAAACTTGATTCTGAAGTAAAGATCATACAAAAGCTAAACACCTACAAAAGTCACAGTTTCTTTGGTTTCTTGACCATTGCTCTTGCAGCGAATTTTTAGAAGGGATTACATGGAAGGGTAGCAGAAGGCTATGTTGCACTTATTGTATTACAAAACAGTTTTATATCTTTAAAAAGAGCTATAAATTTAGTTTTCAGAGAAAAGAAGGATTTTGCCATGAGACAAATAAAGCTAATAAGGAAAAGTAATCAAGACAAGCAACTGTCACTTTTATCTTCGAAATGGTGGTTCACATCATCTTGCAGAATATTTAAGGCATATCAACCTACCTAAAGCACTTTTGGAAATTGTCTTCAAACTCCAGGGTCTCTATTTAAATAGACATGCATGGTGTGGTGTCTTAGAGAAATGAACTAAAAGAATGGAGAGGGAGTTCAATTTTAATAGAAGACAAAGTGCTAGAGATGAAAAGAAAGGAAATGAAAATGAAAAAAAATTCTCAAGTACCGTATCTTAAATGCCAAAGACCCAAAGGCTACGCATCAAGTTACTAAAAGGTATGGTCATTTAGAGTCAGACAGAAAAAAAGATTGTCAGTAGCATCACACTGTCTCAATCTGGGATGAGGAAAGAGATAAACACTCTAAATGTTTCTAAACTTTTATTGAACCACTTCTTTTAATCTTCTTGAAATTCAATTTTGCCATTTTACAAGAACTCTGCTTAGCTCTGAAAGATTATTTTAACAAAAGAGTATTTCAATTCAGGAGTTTAGAGAAATTAGTCAAATGGAGTTGGCTGTCTTAATGACCATGCTGGCTTCCATCTTAATCGAGATAACGTGCACAGACACTCAAGAACGAAGAGCTTTTCCCAACTGCTCATTCAAATGCTTCTGTCAGAGAAGTTCAGAAAAAAGGATGCAGACTAGCTGCTGAGAATTCCTGTAATGGAATTCCTTCCATCAGCCTGGTCATCTTTTGTGAGGGTGTGAGGGGTAGGGGCCTGGCTAATTTCATTTTATGTTAAGATATAGACAAACTGAGAGTTGCTGGAGGGGAAGTGAGTGGGGGGAAAGGGGTAATTGGGTGATGGGCATCGATGAGGGCACTTGATACAATGAGCACTGGGTGTTATAAGCAACAGATGACTCACTAAATTCTACTTCTGAAACTAATAATGCACTATATGTTAATTAAGCTGAATTTAAATTAAAAAATATTTTTTTAATTTTTTTTAAAGATTTTTTATTTTTTATTAGAGAGAGAGTACAAGCAGGGGGAGCGGCAGGTAGAGGGAGAGGGAGAAGCAGGCTCCCCACTCAGCAGGGAGCCCAACGTGGGACTCGATCCCAGGACCCCGGAATCACAACCTGGGCCACAGGCAGCTGCTTAACCAACTGAGCCACCCAGGTGCCCCTAAATAAAAAAATTTTAAAAAGATATAGAGCTATGGTTTAAAAAGAAAAGGAAAAATGTGTAAAGAAATCTGTATATGATGAAAAGAAAATGTCTCTCTTCCCATTTCATACACAGTCCTTCTCTCCAAAGGTAACTAATGAGAACAGTTTCTTATGGATCCTTCAGGGAGAAGGGGAAAGATACACACAAATTTATGCACATATGTGTTTAATGTTTTACACAAATTACATTATATAACAAAGAGTTTGAATCTTCACATTTTTTTCAATTTGAATAACAGTTGCCAAATTACCTTTCAAAGAAGTGGTATATTTTTTTTCCTACCAGTAGTGTATGAATGTGTCTATTTCTCCATACCCTCCCCAACATTGGATAGCAAACCTTTTTTAATTTTGTTAGTCTGAAAGGTGAAAAAGAGATCACCATTTTTTGCTTTTGTTGACTTTAATTAGGAATGAAAGCAAGTATGTTTTCATGTTTTTGGCTATTTACATTTCTCTTTCCATTAAGTATTTATCACCTTTGCATGTTTTTCTACATATATTTGCATGTTTTTCTGAATTCGTTTTCTTTTATGTGGTCATTTGCATAAACCATTTGGAGATTTAGAAAAAGCCATTTGTACGCTTTATCTGTTACAAATACTTTTCCAAGTTAGTCTTTTTAATTTTTTTTTTTTTTTTTACAAAATTATGCTTAACATCTTCTTACAAGTATAATTTTTTAACTTTTATGGCTTTGGTGTTTGGTGTCCTGCCTGGAGAGCTTCCCCATAACAAGATTGTATATAAATTTACCCAACTTTTCTTTTAGTAATTTTGTTATTTTATTTTTAATCTTTGATGTATTTAGAAACTATTCTGATATTCACATTATATATTATTTATTCCAGGTATATTTATTTATTCCAAATTTATTCATATTATTTTTTCCAAATGGTTAGCAAATTTTTCCAATGTTATTTATGAATCTTTTTTTTCCCCACTGATTTGATATGGCACCTTCATAATATGCTGATTTCCCATAAATAGTTGCACCAATCACTGGATCCTTTATTATGTTTCCTAGGTGTATTTCTTGCTAGTACTAAACTCTTTTAGTTATTTTAACTTGATTACACATTTTATTATCTGGTAGACCAGTTTTCTCTTACTACTTTTCTTTTCCAGGATTGTTCTTTCTTATATTCATACGTTTACTTTCACAAATTTACTCTGATAACATTTTGTTGAATTCACCCAGCCCCGCACCTTTTGGTGTTTTAATGAGATTGAATGACTTAAATTAGTAAGTTAAATTAGCATTAATTGATCATTTTTCTTATCTACCCATAAATGAGGTATCATTTCCTTTACTAATCTCAATAGTTTCAAAAATGTAGTCATAAAAGTCTTACAAATTCTATACATTTCTCATTAAGTATTTATCTTTTTATAACCATTGTGAATGAGATTTTTTCTTCCTTTTTATCCAAAATGTTATTGTTTACTGTTAGAAAAGGTTCTGACTTTTGTATATTAATTTAAACCAAACATCTTGCTAAAATTTGTTTTATTAGTTGTAAGAAGATTGTTTTGTGTGTTCTTTTTTTTAAGATTTTTTTATTTATTCATTTGAGAGAGAGAGACAGAGAGAGCACAAGTAGGGGGAGAGACAGAGCCAGAGGGAGAAGCAGACTCCCCGATGAGCAGGGAGCCCGATGTGGGACTCGATCCCAGGACCTGGAGATCATGACCTGAGCCAAAGGCAGACAGTCAACCATCTGAGCCACCCAGGTGTCCCTTGTGTGTGGTTCTTTTAAATTTGCAAGGTAGACATTGATCTCACCTGCCAATGATAGTTTTTTTCTTCTTTGTTTTTCTTTTTTTTCCTTCTAGTGCTTAGGTATCTTATTTCTTTCTCTTGTTTAATTTATATTCACTATTACTTCCTGAACAATATTAATAATATTGTTAACCCTGGGAATCCTTGCCTTCATCCTGATTTTATTTTAAATGTTTATAGGGTTTCTCCATTAAGTACTTTTGTTATGGTCGGTGTTTGTCAAGTATCTTTGTTTGAATGGGATAAAACTGATTATACAATAATCAGTTTTCCTCTTTTTAGGCCAGTATTATGAGTAATTATATTAATTAATTTTCTGATGTGTAAACATTTTTGCATTCTTGGGATCAACCTCATCAGGTCAAGAAGTATTTATTATTTATTTATTTGAGAGAGAGAGCGAGCATGAGCTGAGTGAGGGGCAGATGGAGAAGCAGACTCCTCAGTGAGCAGGCTCAATCCCAGGACCCTGAGATCAAGACCTGAGCTGAAGGCAGACGTTTAACCAACTGAACCACCCAGGCGCAGCTCTTTTTCATTCCTGATCATGACAATTTATCTTCTTTTTCCTTTTTCTTGATCACTTTACCTAAAAGTGTGTCCATTTTGTTGGTCTTTTCAATGAACCAACTTTTGACTTTGTTAATTTTCTTTATTATTTCCTCTCTTCTACTGACTTTGGATCTATTTTGTTCTTTCTTTAGCTTCTTAATGTGGAATGTTAGGCATTGATTCTAGATTTCTTCTTTCTAATATCAAGCATTTAAAGGTGTACGTTTTCTTCTTAGCACAGCTTTATCTCATAAATTCCGCTTTGTTGTGTTTTAAGTATAATTCAGTCTACAATATTTTCTTATTTCCCTTATTTTCCATGGTATTCTTTGAATTTATCCTGTTTACGGTTTGCTGATCTTGAATCTATAAATTTATGACTTTCAACACCTTTGAGACATTTCAGCCATTTTTTCCTCAGCCACTTTTTCGTGCCTCTATATCTCTTGCACTGATTCTCTGGGACTCTACTTATGTGCTAGACCTCTAGATATTGTCTCACTAGTCCCCGAGAGCTGAACTATTTTTTTGTTTTGTTTTGTTTTCCTTCCCAATCTTTTTTCTCTCTATTCTTCAGGTTGGATAATTGCTATTGACTTATCTTCAAGTTTACTGGCTTGTTCCTCTGTCATCTCAGTTCAACTTGTGAGTCTACCAGTAAGTTTCCTTTTTAATTTATTGATTATATTTATCATTTTAAAATTTCCTTTTTATTTCCTTTCTATAGACTCTACTTATCTGATGAGACTTCCTCTCATTTCATTTTTTTTAGGAGTGTTTTCTCTGTATCACTTTGCATAGTCATAATATATAATAGTTGCATGAAAGTCCCTGAGTGTTCCACTACCTAGGTACATCTCAAGGATGACAGCTTTCGTTCTTTTTTTCCTCAGGAGTTAGACACATATTGTTGGTTCTGTGTATATAGAGTAATTTTCTATTGCATCCTGGATATTGTGAAAGTTATGTCGTGTAGACTATAGTCCTGTTGTAATCCTCTGGAGAAACTAATATGACTTAAACGGTAAGATCGGTCTTATTTCTCTGAGTGGGAATTCCAATCTCAGTTCAGTATTTTGAGATTTCACTAATCTTTTTCAGATCTGGCCCATACATTCATGGGTTGGTATGAGAATTTTTTGAGTAGTCCAATTTTCAGATCAGATCTTTTTAGGCCTTTGTTTGGGTCTTTCCTGTGTAAGCATTGTTCCAGGGAGGCGTTATTCCAGAGTGAAGCTGAGACTTGTGCATATGGCTCAAAGCTCAGCTCCATTCTTGAAGGCCTTGCTATGGGCTGGTTGACCAGCGCACACAGAGATCAGGAGCTAGGCTGAGACCTGTGTAGGTTGTGTACCTGGGTAGAAATCCTCTTCTCTACGTCCTTCCATTCCAGGACTTGCCTTCACATGCTCTTCAGCTCGTGGTGGCCCCTTCCCCTGATTTCTGTGGGGTGTACTCTTAGATCAGGGCCACAGAGGAAAGATAAGTTCATAAACAAGTGAGAAACTCACCCCACGTGGCACATTTCACTCAGTTTTTGCTCTTTTACCATCTATCTGCTTTTGTTTTTCTTTTCAGAGTCCTCGAGCAATTGAGAACATTTTTGTTCATTTGTTGTTCAGAGTTTTTTCATTGTGATCGGTGGGAGAGATGGGCTATAATGAGATTATTTCTTGAGATTTTTGCATTTGTTTAAAGATAACCTTTGCCTTAGGGGCTCCTGGCTGGCTCAGTCGGTGGAGCATATGATTCTTGACCTCAAGGTTGGGAGTTCAAGCCCCACATTGGCTATCAAGCTTTTTAATCCATAGTTTCAGTTCTTCCTTTTCCTTATAAAAATACTCATTATTCTGTCTTGGAATACTTCTTTCTACTCTAGTGTTTAGTTTATCTTATTCACATATACTGAAGATCTTCATGTGGGATTGACTTTTGTTCTCCACATCTATGACCTGCCCTCTAACTGCTTTAATCTTTGTTGCTTTTATATGAAATCACTGTGATGATCCCAAACCTTTCCTTCATTCCAGAAACTCTGTTTTTGACATGCTTATTCTAATCCTTACTAATTCTAATTTGTTCATTATTTCTGTATTAAGTACCCTGCTTATTTCCTTAGCCCTGAAATCTCCCATTTCGTCTTTCTGTTATGTCACTATTTTATTTTGGTGGGGTTTTTTTTCTTTTTTTTCTGAAATCATGTTCTTCCTAATTCTTTTCTGGTCAGATCTATCATGGTGTGTGCAGTGGGTTGAATCGTGTCCTTTGTTTTTTCAAAGCCACCAGTTTATATTAATCTGTTATGGCAGCACTAGGAAACTACCCAAAATACCAATTTTGGTACTCAAAAGTGAGATGCTGCAGTAACAAATATCTAAAAATGTGGAAGTGGCCTTGGAATTGGAAAGTGGGTAGAGTCTGGAAGACTTTTCATAGAAAAATCTAGATGCCTTGGGGTGCCTGGGTGGCTCAGTCAGTTGAACGTCCGACTCTTGGTTTTGACTCAGGTCGTGATCTTGCCGTCGTGAGATCGAGCTCTGCACTGAGCTCTGCCCTCAGCATGGAGTCTGCTTCAGATTCTCTCTCCCTTTCCCTCCTGCTCTCTCTCTCTCCCTCTCAGATAGATAGATAGATAAATAAATAAATAAATAAATAAATAAAATATTTTTTAAAATTAAAAAAAGAAAAATCTAGATGCCTTGAAGAGATAGTTGGCAAAAATATGAATGTTAAAGGCAATTCAGGTGAAGTCTCAGATGGAGGTGAAGAACACAGTAGACAAAGCTTCCTATCATCTTAGAGAATACATCTATCGTCATGAACCGAATATTGGGTAGAAACTTGAACATCAGAGTTGCTTCTGGTGAGGCTCCAGGAGGAAGTGAGGGATATGTTATTGTCAAGAGAGAGAAAGATGATACTTGTTATGAAGGACCAGAAACTTTGGCTGAGTTATGTTCTATAGCCTGGTAAAAGTAGAATTTATAAGTGATGAACTGGTATATTTAGCCGAGGATATTTCTAAGCAGATTGTGTTAGGTTCAACCTAGTATCTCCTGCTCGAGCTGATAGTCAAATGTGAAAGGAAAGAGATAAACCAAGAAAGGAACTATTCAGCAAAAAGGAACCAGAATTTGATGATTTGGAAAATTCTCAGCCTACCTAGATAGTATGCTCTAGAGGCAGGACCGAGGATTCTGGAAAACATTTTGCTGAATAGATTAGGTATGTAATTCCTGGATCCAAGCAACCATCCCAACCAAAACCAGGGAGGATCTCTGGAGGACTTTCTTGTGTGATGACACAGACTGCTGTAAATTACATGGGAGACTAGCAGGCTTCTGAGAATGTTATACCTGCAGAAACACTACCAGCCTTGAGTAAAAAGGACAGAGATGGGACAAAAGGGAGGAAGGCCGTCAGATTTCTGCTATTCTACCAGGGGAAAAAAAAAAGCTGATAAACAGCTTGGCTGCAAATATGTGCTAACCTTCAAGGAAACAGAACGGTTCCAAGAACAGAGCTGTGTAGATACAAAGACAGAGGCCAGAGAGTGTAAGGCCACTGCTGCGGGCCCAGAGGACGGAGCACCAAGCCTTAGATAATGATTCCCAGGCCTTGAATCTAATGGAATTTGCCTTGCTTGGTTTCAGACTTGCTTGGGACCATTGGCCCATTTTTTTTCCTTCCAATTTCTCCCTTGGGAATGGTAATATCTATCCCATGCTTGACCTACCATTATATTTTCAAAGCAGGTAACTTGTTGTCTAGTTTCATAGGTTCACAGATAGAGAAGATGGCGAAGGATTGCCAGCAATCACCAGAAGCTGGCCTCCAGAACCATGAGAGAATAAATGTCTGTTGTTTCAAGTTGCCCAGTTTATGGCACTTTGTTATGGCAGCCCTAGGACAGTCCTGATGTGGTGTGCAATTTACCGTTATCTCTTTGACCTTGGTTTTTTTAATGATATATTTCATCTGTTGGAATTTTTTATACTAATTCCTTTTAATGATTATTATTATAGTGCTTTTATGTAGCTTCCATGCCATTTCTTTTTGCCTTCATTGTTATTCATTTGAATTTTTTGTCAAAACCTTCTTTTGGTCCTAAATAATTTTGGTTTGTTCTTCTTGTCTTCCTTCCATGTTACCGAGACCAAATTTTTTATGCCATAGAGCTTTGGTTCCCTCATTATGCATGAATGGGAAGAATTAAATCTGGCTATGAACAATCTCAGATAGATGACCTTGCCTATGTGCTCTTATATCGCTGTTAGAAATTCACTATACCTGAAAATGGGCTAAAGACTTTAATGACTATCTTTTGGCTGATAAACATATGGCTAAAATAAAAATGACTGAGTTGGCAAGGATCTAAAATAATCAGAAATCTCATAAATTGCTAACATATCTTGCCATCTTGCCAACTGCCACTTGACAGTATCCATTTACTAAACCTGAATCACATGTATACTCCATGACCCAGCAATTCAACTTCTAGATACATACCCAACATGGGTATTATATTCATGAGCTCTCCAAATGTATTCAGGTGTTCTCTAAAAGACATACAAAATATGCTCATAGCACTTCCAAACTGGAAACTCTTCAAATACCTCAACTATAAAATGGGAAAAAATGTGATATGCTCTCACAATGAAACCATATAATAATAAGAATGGACAAACCGAAACTACAAACAATGTTGAGCAAAAAAGAGAGAATCTGTTATGGACTAAATGTGTCCACCCAAAATTCATATGTTGAAGCCGTAACCCCCATTGTGACTGCATTAGGAGTCAATTAACATTAGAAGAGATTATAAGCGTGGGGCCACAACCTGATAGGATCTGTGTCCTTATAAGAGGACACACCAGAGAACTTGCTTTCTCTGCCATGTGAGGGCCCAGGAAAAAGACAGCCATCTGCAAGCCAGGAAGAGAGCTTCCCCCAGAAATTGAATTGGCTGGAACCTTGATCTAGGACTGCCAGCCTCCAGAACTGTGAGAAAGTACATTTCTGTGGTTTAAGCCAGCAAGTCTACTGTATTTTTCAACCCCTGGCAGCCCAAACAGACTAATACAGAATCTATTGCGTGAATTCTCCATTTATATAAAGTTCAAAAACAGGCAAACCTAATCTACAGGATTCAAAGTTAGAATAATGGGTGCTTCTGGGACGGGTAGGACATGACTAGAAGCGGGCCCCTGGGGGACCTCAGAGGCACTAGCAACATTCTGTTTCTTGATGCAATTGTGCAGATGTCTTAACTTTGTGAAAATTTGTTGAGATGCACACTTACAACTTACGCATTTTTCTAAATGTATGTTATACAAAAAATATAAGAAAAGTTGCTTTGCTTTTATTTATTTATTTTTTTTAAGAGTTCAGGACCTTAGTTCACTCCTTCAAGTCAGGCCACAGAGTTGGGGGTTTTGTTTTTTGTTGCTTTTTTTCTTTTTTAACATGGAACTCCTCTTAGATATAGCTCATTCTTCCCCATTCAGCAACTTCAAATAGAGAATCCCAGATCTTTCAATTCCCTTACCATATTTTACCAGCTGTAATTCACAATCTCCTCCCACTCAGGTTTTTTGTTTGTTTGTTTTTAACTGTAAGACATTGGTTCATAGAAAAGAAAATTGATTGGCTTTAACCTACAGTTCTCCAAGTGTCTCTTCCCTCAGATGATTTTATCTTATTTTCTCATTCAGCATCCTTTATACTAGGTCCCTAAACACTTTGGAGAGACCAATTAGTTTGGATGATTATTATAATTTTTTGGACTTCTCTATTCAGCTCACCTCCCAGGGGGTGAGCCCTTATGGACTTGCCTACCTCTCATGTGATGGTAGATAGCGGTTTATATTTCAGACTCTCAAAGGATTTTTCCCCAAGCTGACATCTTTATTCATTCATTTTTCCTCAAATTATATTGACTGTGTGGGAGGGGAAGAAAGTAGTGAGAGGGTGAAGATCAGTGATATTTTTTAGTATATAATTCATCTTCTTTTCCCCTGTGGCTTACAGGATGGATGGAAGAAGGAATCCTCACAATGCCTGTTACATTCTACCTCTCTTTCTCTGGCTTGGTTATATATCTATTTGTTTGACTCCTCCTGCCATACTGAAATGTTCTTTCATGCATGTTTGCAGTTGCTGTTTTAAACTTGTTTTTAATTTTTTTAATTTTTTAATTTTTAGAGAAGGAAGGGTATAGGATATGACTTTGTTTTTTTTTTGTTTTTTTTTTTTACCATCTTGCTCCAGAAAGCCTAGGTCAAGTTTACTTAACAAAAGAAGATATCAGCTTGGGGCATCCGGGTGGCTCAGATGGTTAAGCATCTGCCTTCAGCTCAGGTCATGATCCCAGGGGTCCTGGGATCGAGCCCCATGTCCGGCTCCTGTCTCAGCGGGGAGCCTGCTTCTCCCTCTGCCTCTCCCCCTGCTCATGCTCTCTCTCTCTCTCTGTATCTCTATTTCTCGAATGAATAAATAAAATATTTTTTAAAAAAAGAAGATATCAGCTTACTTAGCTATCATATATTCTAAGATGCATCAGTAGGTAGTTGATTAAAACAAACTTGTATAAATCCCTATTAATAATAACAATGATAATAATACATGGGTACAGTTAAGTTAAAATTGTCAAAATTTTTAATAAAGACTCCTGATCAGAATTGACCCCAAGTGTTAGGCAGTAGAATTCTATCAGCTCAGATCCAAGAAAGAGGAAGAGCATCTCCCTCTCATCAAAGCACATTTAGCCACTATAAATTTTTCTTCTTGAAGGCAATGCCCGTTTTGTTTACTCTTCACTGCCCTATGCCCCCTGCCAGCACCCTGGACAATGTCTAGTTCTAAATAAACATTTGTGAATGAATAAATTAATTAATGATAATGTAATCACAACAAATAACATATAAGTATAGTATGCTCATGTTAGAGAAAGAGAAGAAACATCTTTTAACTATTTTTTCACACTTTTAAAGCAGTTTGCCAGCATAGTACCAAAGAGCAAACTAAAGTGCTTAATGTAAGTTAGAAAAACCCAAGAAGAGAAAATAATTTTAAAGGATTACACCAGAATTAAATGGAAAAAAAAGGACAAATAAAGAATAAGCTGATAAAACCATAACCTGACTCTTTAAAAGGCCACAAATGAACAAATACATTTTAAGCTTCATTAGGAGAAGATTAAAAGCAACAACGCTATATTGATACATTTGAAAAAATCTTAATATTTTTCAAATACTAGGGTAATTTTCCAGTAAGCCACCCATATCCAAAACTATTCCAAGAAGATAAAGAAAACGTGAACTTGTCAAAGAGCTATCCCCGCCTCCTGCCAAAGGATACAGGTTTCAGGTGATTTCATAACTAAGTTATTTCAAATCCTTAAGGAATAAATAATTATTCTGCCTTTTAAACGTTTCTAGATCATAGAAAAAGAAGGATCACTTCCAAGTGTATTTTATGAGGTTAGCATATTGATACCAAAACTTGGCCAGAATGACATTAAAACAGCTAATGCTTATAAAGAGAACAGAAACTACAGGCCTTACCTCATTTATGAATGAAGATGCCACCATCTGAGATAAATTACTAGTATGTTAAATGATAAAATGTAGGATTTATTCAAAAAAAAATCAAAGCTATATCAATAGTGTAAAAACTATGCAATTCTTAAATTCTAGGTAAATGAAAATTTATATGCGGTAAATTCAATAAAAAATAATAATAAATCATGTATATACATATGTAGGAAGGAAGCAAAAATTCTCATTATTCACAGCCAGTATAGTAAACACAAGAAAATAAAATGAAAAAAAAAAAAGAATAATATAAGAATTCAGTAAAAAGGTCATTGAATAGATTTGGACGCCGGAGAGAGGAGACCTGGAGTCTCAAAGCAGAAGTCGTTAATCTGTTGATTGCTCTCTTGAGTGATAAGGGTAAGGGTAGAATGTGACCACAGGTACTTTATGTGTCACCTAAAATTACATTGGGCCATGAGATCATAGGTTACTGACTCCAAGAACAGACCTTTTTACCTGCCCTTTGGGAGGCTGGGGACAAAAATGATGTTCTGAGAAGTTGCAGCAAAATTATATAATTTCATCTATGTGAGACATCCTCTTTGATCTGCAAATGTCTCTTTGGGCTGGCTGAAAGCTAAATCCCATTATTAAAGGTTCTTTCCTTTTGCTGTATTAAGTGAAATACTTACGGTTATGACGGTTTACTAATTTTCAACAGGCATTTCTACCCTAATTAGTGCAGGTAATTTAGGGCAAGTATGTTGGCCTCTCTGTTCCTTAGTTTACTTGTTTATAAAATGAGGGGGTTTGAACAAGATAATCTAAGATTTTTTTCCAGCTCTAACGTTCCATGATTCTAGAGTCCTCAGATCCCTCCCAGAGAGCGAGCACCAGTGGCTGTACTGGAGGGAAAAGTCCTAAGGTCCTGATGACAATAAGGAGCAAAATGGTGGCGGTTTGGGGAGGGGGCCTGACACAGGGAGAGTTAAAGACAAACTCCAAATCTTTCACAACTTTGTCTGCTATACGCCTTATAAAAGGATAGCTTTGCATATAACATGTGAAAAAAGATGTGCTGAGGTGAAAAACAGCTATATAAATAAAAAGTATCCTAGAAGGGACAGATTATCTTCAGTACACCATACTTCTTAAGGTGTATCCTTTTGGGGTTTCAACCCAAGGCACTGAGGGATTTACTAGTTTCCTTCTTTTGGTAGACTCTAGCCTCCACTGTTCCTTTCTTGCTGTACAAAATTGTCGAAACACTGCCCATCTCAGGCTCTCAGACCTCATCAAGAATTGATATGTGATCCTAGGGGGAAAGTGCCCCAAATTCAAGGCTCACTTTCTACGTTACCTCTTTCTCCTGGATCTTGGCTCCATGGTTCTTCACTATTTTATCATATTCTCTTCCTTTGTTTTTCTGTTGTTCACAGTGGGAATTTTGCTCTGAATTACACAGCCTGCTCTTATTGATGGCCACTTTTTAATTCAAACTCCTATGGTCTCTCAGTCATTTAAAAAAAAAAATTTCTCGACAATGATATAGGTGGATAAAAGCTGCTGAGTGATCACAGAAGTACCTTATAAATTTTATCTTAGAAGAGGTAAAAGAATTTTAAAATTACATTTCTAGTTCTCCCAGGTATAAATCAGGCAGAAACATTTATTTTTTGGGCAGGATAACATGATCCTGTGTTCATTATATGATTGATTTTGTTCTGCCAACTAAAATTGATCTCAGCAAATTTTACACCACATCATTGTCTTATAAAGGATACAACAGTTATTGTCAGGCAAAGGCAACCAAAGCATAAAATAATCCTTAACAGAAAGTTATTTAGAATCACATTTTATCATATGATAACCTTCCTGTCAGTGAGATAGTTAGAATGTAATGAATATACTGTAAAATAAAGCCTTTAGCAACAAAAATACTTGTGTTTGAGTTTTAGACCCGTCACTGGCTAAGGCAAATTAATCTCTCCATTTTAGTTTCCTCATTTGTAAAATGAGAATACTATGTACTTCATCAGGGATATTTCAAGGGTAAAGAAAACATTGCTTAGGAAAGATTATTTCTTAGCATATGGTAGTAATCATATTCATTATTAGTCATTATGCTTGATCACAGTTTTCTAACCCTGGTTCTACTGACATTTTAGATTAGATAACTCTTTTTCTGAGGGGATGTCCTATCTATTGTAAGATGTCCAGATCTTGACCTCTGTCCACCAGATGCCACAGTATCCCCTCAAATAAAATGTCTTCAGACATTGTCAAATGTTGCCTAAAAAGCAAAATTTTCCCTGTGGAGAACCTCTGTTGCTGGAAAATCACGTGTATATATAAGACAGTCATCATTCTCAAGTTGGAAAAATGCTAAATTTGAAGTTAGAATATATGAATTCATACCCTGGCTTTTCCCTTTATTAGTTCCATGACTTCAGAGAATTCCTTGATTTCTCCTCATCTCAGTTCCCCCACTGTAGGTACACACACACACACACACACACACACACACACACACACACACACACGTTATATGATATGGATGAATATATGTAGCTATTTAATATATGTGGCAGTTCCTTTTATACTTAAAAGTACCATACATGAATAAACCATAAAAAAAAAAAAAAAGCTCTGTTAAGCTCTCTCAGAATTTCACTGGCCTGGTAAAAAAATAAAAATTGTCAGTCTATTGATGACCTACACCCTACCCTCCAACTTTGAGGTCTTTTTTTTTTTTTTTTAATTCCATACATCACCCAGTGCTCATCACAGCAAGTGCGCGTCTTAATCCACATCACTTATTTCACCCATGCCCCACCCACCTCCCCTCTTGGTAACCAGCAATTTGTTCTCTATAGTTGAGAGTCTGGTTTGTCTCTCTCTCCCTCTCTCTCTTTTTTCCCCCTTTGCTCATTTGTTTTGTTTCTTAAATTCCACATATGAGTCAAATCACATGGTATTTGTCTTTCTCTAATTCTTTTTCACTTAGCATTATACCCTGTTCCATCCATATTGTTGCAAATGAATGGCAAGATTTCATTAATTTATATGGCTGAATAATATTCCATTGTGTATATATATATATATATATACACACACACACACATATATATATATATATATATATATATATACCACCTGTTCTTTATCCATTCATCTATTGATGGATACCTGGACTGCTTCCATAATTTGGCTATTGTAAAAAATGCTGCAATAAATATAGGGGTGCATGTATCCATTTGAATTAGTGTTTTTGTATTTTGAGGGTAAATACCCAATAATGTGATTGCTGGATCATAGAGTAGTTCTATTTTTAATTTTTTTGAGAAACTTCCATACTGTTTTCTACTCCGGCTGCACCAGTTTGCAATCCCACCAACAGTGCAAGAGGGTTCCTTTTTCTCCACATCCTTGTCAACACTTGTTGTTTCTTGTGTTTTTATTTTAGTCATTCTGACAGGTATGGGGTGATACCTCATTGTAGTTTTGGTATGCATTTCCCTGATGATGAGTGACCAACTTTTGAGGCCTTTTAGAAACAGAAAACTGGGCATCACATAACCTTTTACAATAAAGTTGAATCTTACTAAGGAGTTAGAAACTCAAATCAACAGGTAGACAAAAATTATGTAGAGCCAAAATTACCCTTGAAAACACATTGGGAAGGTGTCAAATTGGAAACCTGTAAAAGACGTCAGTAATTAAAATATATCCGGTATTTTGTCCATATTGGAATAGATACCTGTTTGTTTAGTTGAGAACCAAATATAGTGTTTGGTTCATGTTTAGAGGCCATGTTGTTGTTTTTTTTAAAGTATATTTCACAACTGTATTAATCCTCCAACTGGCAAAATACTCAGTAAGGAGAGGCACAAGAGACAGGCTCAGGAAAAGTAAAAAAAAGGTAAGCTTTGTGTTTCATTTATTTTGTTCACTCTCAGGCACATGCTCATCGTGTGGAATAATAAGGAACAGTACACACTGTTTGTATATTTATTATTCATTGAACTACACAGATCCTGTTGAATTTAAGCCACTCAATTGCTTTGATAGGATTCCTCTGGGTACTTCTCCACTTCTCTATGCCTTTGAACATACTGTTACCTATACCTGGAAGATTCCCCCCCCCCCTCGATCTACTTAATGAGCTCCTAGATGTCAGTATTAGTTTCTTTTTTTAAAAAATATTTTATTTATTTATTTATTTATTTAAGAGAGAGAATGAGATAGCGAGAGTACATGAGAGGGGGGAGGGTCAGAGGGAGAAGCAGACTCCCTGTTCAGCAGGGAGCCGGATGCGGGACTCGATCCCAGGGACTCCAGGATCATGACCTGAGCTGAAGGCAGTCGCTTAACCAACTGAGCCACCCAGGCACCCGTCAGTATTAGTTTCTTAGGGCTGCTTTAACAAAATACCACCACTGGTACTTTAAAACAACAGAAATTTCTTGTCTCACGGCTCCAGGCTAGAAGTCCAAAAGCAAGGTGTCAGTAAGGCCATGCTTCTTTTAAACTTGTGGGGGAGAATTCTTCCTTGTTTCATCTAGAGATCAACCAGGGACTACAGTAAACAATGAATTGAGATAAAGAAAAGACGAAGTTGCAGGGGTGTTTTGTAAGGATAATAGTTAAAATATTGATGTAATAATCCTGGAAAAACAAGAGAAAAGAACTCATGCTGGCTAATGTTGGCTTTGGGAACGGAATGTAGGGAAGAATAGAGATAAAGATGTTAGGACGTGGGAACTTACTATATGGGCAGTAATAAAGAAGTCATTAAAGACCACTTGATGTGGCAAACCTAGATGAACTTGGGCAATGCTGATTCTGTGCCATTGCTGGGTCACAGGGGTATGAGTATGCGAAGTGTCCCACAACTGGAGGAAAAAGGAGGTCTGCCACTCAGGAAAGGTGCTGGACTAATTGATGAAGGTTTGTTAGTCGTGTGCCATGAGACCAGAAGCCTCATGAAATCATAAAGAAGGATGGGTAAGCACAATCAAGGAAGAAACGGTAGGGAGATGAAAGGAGAAGAAAAGATGCTTTGTTCAGTAGACACATGGAGGAAGAAAAGGATGGGAGAGACCAGAGTTAGCACCATGCTGTGGAACTGAGAAGTGAAAAGTTCAGGAAATACATGCATTAAAGACTTTTAAAAATCACAGGGCTAGAAATAATGGAGAAAATTCAAGAAGGTTTTCCATAACAAGGGAGAGCAGAACAACTTAGTCAGAGCAGAACAACTCAGAGTAGAGAGGTTTGTCCAGGCCCAGGATAAGGCTGAGCCCGCAAACGACGGATTTGGACAGCAGACGGGCATCCCTGTCAGTACTCATCGGAAGAGTACTAACCCACCCTTTTTCTTTGAGACTTTAGAGTAATATTAATCACTCCCTGCTAGAATGTGAAATTGTGCCTTAGCAATTTATCGGAGATATTAGAGGGGGAGAAAAATTGTACCTTACGGAGAAACTTTTTTAATTTTATTAACACCTACTTCGAAGTGTTACTGGAGAAATTAATCTGATCCTGAGTTCCTTAGCAGAAAGAAACTCATTGAGTTTCAAATGAGTAAAAAGCAATACTGTCAGTTTAACAGACTAGGGATAGGCTCCATTACCTTTAGCTATTTTAATACCCTGATGCTAGCTCAATTTAGCAAGAATGTGACTAAACCTATCCCTTATCTTTGCGATGTCAGACAATCCCAGCAGAAATACCTTATTGGGATCTGCTTCCCTCCCCAGCTCCAGAAGCAGGGAAATGGGCATAACCAGAGGGACCAGGAAGAGATTAGTTTCCCTTGGGAATGTAATTGCCGCCTCCGCCAATAACCATAGATATCACAGGTGGGCTAGGGGGACAGACAATAACTCTTCTGTGATAATACAATTAGTTTGCTAGGAGCGCAAACAAGACAGAGCACATTGTTTAATATTTTTGGAGCTTTCAGTTACATAAATTTTGCCCTAGTCAAATGGATCCTACTAATTCTTTCATTTCTTTAATTTTTCTGGCCTAATTTTAAAAGATACGGTGTATTAATGCATACTGAACAAACTTGTGAAAGAATATTCCCAAATCACTATACTGGAAAAGATTTTATAACAATTAGTTACAGCAGTGAGTTTTACTTAGGATTTGGCATTCAGATATTTTAAACATTATACAAAAAATATACACTAAAAGCCTCTATGTGCATACATCTGCATGTACAGATCAGGGTGAATTTTCAAGACTTCATTTAGATGTAAAGAATGTAGGTAAATGCAATAATCTGAACTGGTAAGAATGAATGACTGGTGGAAAGGATTAAGAATGTTGGGGTTGGGGCACCTAGGTGGCTCAGTCGTTAAGCGTCTGCCTTCGGCTCAGGTCATGATCCCAGGGTCCTGGGATGGAGCCCCGCATCGGGCTCCCTGCTCAGCGGGAAGGCCTGCTTCTCCCTCTCCCACTGCCCCTGCTTGTGATCCCTCTCTTGCTATGTCTCTCTCTGTCAAATAAATAAATAAAATCTTAAAAAAAAAAAAGAATGTTGGGGTTAAAGATAAGCTTTATCTTTGCAAATGAATTGCTACGGGGCATAAAGTAGAAACCGTCAGAGTCTAAAATCAAGATATTTCTATTTCATTTGGCATTTTTCCTGGAAACTACAGATCCAAGAGAAGTTGGGAATTGATTACATTTGCCATGTGAGTATATCAAGGTAAGATGCAAACTTTCCCACTCAGAGGTTGCTTAGAAGCCACATTCCTTTTCTTTATCTTGCCTGTCCTAGTTTCGACTATTTATAATCAGCACCCCCGTTCAAGGTCAGAGTCAGAAAGAACCAGCGATTTAAAGGTAGGCTGTGCCAAGGCTGAACAGCTGTCCCCAATCTGGGTTCTTCCTGTCGCTGCTGTGGTGTAGTACTCAACTCCCTGCTCTCGCCACAGATGTCCACAGGAAATGCATCAGAGAGGTCTAATGGGAGGGAATCAGATGCACATGTTCCTTAGTATGTGGTGATGGGCATCCTCAAAGTGCCTGCCACAGACAGCCCTCCCTCCGAGCTAGAATTGGTTCCAGGCTTGTGAATGCCAAGTGTCCACACAAGCTGTGCTGCAGAGTCCCCACTCTTCCCCTTTCTCTATATGTTGTCAATAAAGGAATTTTAGAGCTGCTCGGGAATGTGGGGGGATGAACACAGCTCTGTAATTGAGAGCTTAGTCACGTCCTCATGTGAGGGGAAAGTGCAGCATGTCCCCATTGGGACTTTCCTACCCTGCAATATCAGACCACATGGAACAGTTTAGCTGGAGAATAGGCTCAATTCCATGTTTTGAAATTTAATTTTCAATCCATCAGTTATGGTCAAATCAGAAAACTGCTTGGTGCCTGAAACTTGAAGTTACAATGTTTCTGAGTCTTACTTGTCCCATCGTCAGAGTTAATAATTGTGTTTGGCCCATAACAAATGATATAGACAGTTTTGCTGACCTGCCGGAAGCAACGAACATCCCATCATTATATTCTATCACGTGAGAGAAATGCTACAATTTCAACAGGATGTCCAACATCCTATCCACTGCTCACCGCTAAATGTTCCCTATCTCAGTGAAGTGGCAGATTCACCTCGTTGTCCCAAACTGCAGGAGTCACTCTAGATTCCTGCTGCTTCTTTACCTTCAATATTAAAAAAACACGAATCCTCTGGATTCCACCTCGAAAATCTTTAAACGCCTTAGATCATTCAGTTATTTCAAAAACATTTCTTTTTTTTGTTTGTTTTTTGAGAGAGAGAGAGAGAGAGAGTGAGAGATCACAAGCGGGGAGTGGGAGAGGAAGAGCAGACTCCTGGCTGAGCAGGGAGCCCGATGCCGGGCTTGATCCCAGCACCCTGGGATCATGACCTGAGCCAAAGGCAGACACTTAACCAACTGAGCCAGCCAGGTGCCCTCAAAAACATGTCTTATAAGAGTCATTGCACTAGTTTTTTAACAGACGTCTCTGCCTACATTTTTGTTTCCTCTGTCCATGCTTTCCATGACTAGCAATGCAGCCTGGGAGTTCTCATGTACACTCTGAGCTTCCTGCTCCCTTGATCAAATTCCACCTGATTGTCTATCGCCTGCAACAAAGTATACACAGTTTGTAAAAATTCCTTCATTATCTGATCCTTACCTCTTCAGGCTTCTCTCAAGACACTGCTCCCCATCTGTTCTCCCTCCCCATGCCTTCTGTGTTTCAGCAATACTAAACCATTTGAAGTCATCAAAATATTACAATGTTTCTCTCATATAGTATTCAAGGCAGAGAGAATGTTCTCTATGTT
This sequence comes from Callorhinus ursinus, assembly GCF_003265705.2. Taxonomy (NCBI): domain Eukaryota; kingdom Metazoa; phylum Chordata; class Mammalia; order Carnivora; family Otariidae; genus Callorhinus; species Callorhinus ursinus. The sequence goes on along the minus strand of NW_027397063.1, from coordinate 98,893,779 downwards.
CTCTTTGTCTTGAATGTGTTTTCCTCTCCTCTATCTAGCAAATTCCTCAAATTGAACAAAAAATGTGTTAAGTGATGAAGTATTCTGATATGCCCAGTGGTAAAAAGTTGCCTATCACACATCAAATGAACTTTGTATATAACTCAATTATGAAAATTACCATGTTCTATTGTAAATGCTTGTTTGCATTTCTCTTACCCACTAATCTATGGCTTCCTTGATTACGAAATCATCATATCTTTTGTTTTCTTTGTATCTATATAATCCTGCACAGGATTTGCTTGCTTTTTCACTCAACATTATTTTTCTGAACCATCCATACTGATTTGTTTGGCTGCAGTTACTTATTTTGCATTCTGTGTAATAGTCTAGTATTCCATCTTATGAATGTATTACAATATTTTACCCACTCTCCCATCAATGGACTTTTGTATTGTTTCTAGTTTTTATTATTATTATTATTATTATTATAGATGATGCTGTGATGAAGTCTTGCTTATATCTCCAGGTGCACATGTGCAGGCTTTTTTCTAGAATATGTATCTGCGGGTAGAATTGCTGGATTGTAAATCATGTGCTTTTTCAACTTTCCAGATAATGCAAATGTTTTCCAAAATAGTTTGCTAAAGTGTGGTTTTTCCCAACTCTGTATTGGCCTGGCAAACTTTTATTGGCCTAGGACAATGAAATGTAATGTTTGGGGCTGTCTTTTCAATGGAAATCATTACTGTCTTTGCCAGAAAAGATTTATTGGCATTGTTTTAAACAAGAACCATTTCCATTGCTCTCATTTTCCTACAAATTCCCAAACAAATTCATTTGCATTACTATTGGTTTCCACTAAAGGCTACCTTCTTATAGTTGCAAAGTAGCATGGTCAATAGAAAGCCACCCAAGGTATATATCCCAATAAAGTCAGATTATCCTGGGGAATCTGTTAGCCAGAGATCTGCAAACGGTAGCTGGCTGGCCAAATCCAGCAGTGGTTAGTACCTGCTTGTATAGAGCCCACAAACTAAGATACTTTTTTTATATTTTTAAGGAGTTTTAAAAGGAAAACAAAAGGTATGCAACAGAAACATATGTGGACAAAGTCTAAAACATTAACTATCTGGCCCTTTACAGAGCAAGTTTTCCCACTTCTGTGCTAGCCAATGCCCCAAATTCCATTGAAAAGATAGCCAATATCATTTGCCCTTTATAAGGCAACTCTTTTTTTTAAAGATTTTATTTATTTATTTTAGAGAGAGAGAGAAAGAAGGAGCACGGGAGGGAGGGGCAGAAGGAGAGGGAGAGAGAGAATCTTAAGGAGACTCCAAGCTCAGTGTGGAGCCCAGTGCGGGTCTGGATCCCAGGACCCTGAGATCATGACCTGAACTGAAACCAAGAATCAGATGCTTAAACAACTGTGCCACCCAGGCGCCCCAAGGACAACTTTTTTTTTTTTCTCTTCTGGCATATTGTACAAATACTCTTCCCAGTGATGTGTAAGAAGTCAGGTTGGATAAAACTTGGGTTTATGTTGGAGTTTTAATTGGCATTTACCTATTAATGAGATAGTGTATCTTATATGCTATGGTCATTTTTACTTAGCCTTTGTTTTAATGTCTGTGTTTTATCCATTTGGGGGGATTATCTGGCTTTAATTTGCAGTCCTTTATATATTCCAATAATTGTCCACTTAATATGTTGTAGATCTTTCCTTAGTGCACTGCTTTTTCTTTTCTTATTTATTTATTTATTTATTTTTATTTTTTTAGGTTTTATTCATTTATTTGACAGAGAGAAACACAGCGAAAGAGGGAACACAAGCAGGGGGGAGTGGGAGAGGGAGAAGCAGGCTTCCCACCGAGCAGGGAGCCCGATGCAGGGCTCGATCCCAGGACCCTGGGATCATGACCTGAGCCAAAGGCAGACACTTCACCGACTGAGCCACCCAGGTGCCCCTGCTTTTTATTTTCTTTACAAAGTTTTTTGGCAAACAAATAGAATTTAATTTGTAATTAAATTTATCCAACTCTTTATGTTTTAAAACTTTTGGGCTTTGAAATCATTCTTATTGTAAGGTCATAAAGACATGCTCTTAGATATACTGCTAAAAAAGAAGAAATAAGTCCCAAATCGAGTCACTTGTGCTAAGCCCCACTTCAGCAAACCAAGACTTAATACCTAATGTAATTGCAATTTCAACCTCTCCCTGGAATGTAATCTTAAACCAGTCAATCTGGTTTAAGCGGTAGTGGAGTAATCTGCCTGATAGACCCCTTTCAGTCCCCAGAGGAAGATGACATAACCCACTCTTCCATAGTCCCTGACCCCTTTGCCTATAAAAATCTCCCATTTTGTACAGCTCTTTGAAGCTCCTCTCTTTGCTAGCTGGGTTGCTGCTGCCTGATTCATGAGTCATTGAATAAAGCCAATTAGATCTTCAACTTTCCACAGTTGACTTTTTTAAAACAGATTTGGTGGCAGCAGTGGCAAACATCAGATGCAAACTCCTGATAGCTTCAGAGAGGACAAGAAAAACAGGAGTGGTAACCTGAGAACCCTTTGAGTTCAGTCCTTCTCACCATTGCCATTTCCGAGGGCTGTGGGTAAGTTCCTCTCAATTCTGGGCTCCACTCTCTTTATGGTCAAGCTCCCGATCTAATCAACTTTCCAGTCAGTTCCCTATTTGATTAGAAACCCCAGCCCTTGGTTCTATCCCCAGATTTCTACATTGGGGGCTTAGTTGGCAGTTCCACATTTGTTTGGAATCCTTCCCCAGATTCCATGTTGGGAACTGCTAGTGGCAGCTGGATTTCCCCATTTGTTTGCAATCAGTCTGCAGTCCCCATTCTTTGGGGTCCATTGGTTCAGTTGCCTCCCCAACCCTTAGATTCCACTTTGGGCAATGCTGGTAGTTGGACTGGGTTCAACTTAAAAACTGGGTTGGGTCCAAGATCATACTGGATCTAACCTAAGAACTGGACTGGATCAGGGATCAGGCTGGGTCCAGCTTAAGCTGGACTGGGTCCACTAAGTAAAGGCTAGTGTTCATGGGAATCTTGGAAGATAAAAAAGCCACAAAACTTGATGGGCATGGGGTGAGCACTTAAAAGCTGTTAGAGTGTTTGCCACCTACCTCTAAAGACTCCCAGGTTAGGATAAGTTGGTCCCAGAACAGGTTAAATTGACACTGGCTCACCTGCCAACCCTAAGAAAATCTCTGGGCAATGAGGTTCACTCTAAAACACCACACCATCTCCATCCCTGCAGCACATCTTCGTTAGTATTAGTTTGGCTCCAAGAGACCCAAAGGCTTAGCTGAAGAAGAATGGGATCCTTATTCTAAGGAGGTAAGTGTGCCACCTTCCTGCGTACCTACTTATTTGATGTCTAATTGCTATGGTCCTGGAACTTATAAATATCTACAATAATGACAAAATCTTGCCAAAAAACCTTTTGTCTCCTGAGAACTTAGTAACTCTCAGGTTGGGGTTTCCAAAATATGGCTGGACAGAAATGTGGGTTGGATTCCATTTGTGGTTAGGGTCCTACAAAATTTCTGCCAGCCCTCAGGGAGGGAATTTACAATGGCCATTATGAGGACTGTTCCAAATAAATAAGATCATTTAAGAAGTGCACTTAAAAATAGTGTTCCCAAATTAAACAAACAGAATGAGATACCTATTTTAATTGGTATGCAGAAGGCTTCAAAAGGCTTCAAGGTTCCAAAATAACTGCGTTGAAAAAAAATCACCCACACAAAAATGACACAAGAAGTACCTAAAACGAAAGATGGACCTAACTCCTACTGCCCCGCTCCTTCCTCCTTTATAGCACTCATTCCATCATTTATCCTCTGTCTAAATTGTCCTTCCACTCTGAAGAGACTATAATACTGTAAACGAAAGTTCATCAAGTCAGAGGTCTCATGGATACCCCTGTATCTACTGTCAAAGGAGGACCTCCATATGGACCCCTCCCAGAGTTGACGAGACTCTTGAGAATTATCCAGTAAACTGCTATGTTATCCCCTTAAACAGCGAAGGGAAACTAAAATTAAAATTAGTGAAAACCTTGCCAAATTCTGGTAGATACCAGAGCTACACCTTCTGCTTTAAACCCTACATGTAGCCTGCAGATGAAATCCTAGGGAAACTGGCAGAAGCCAGCTAAGGGTGAGGATTCTCACCAGAGTTAGTTCTTCAGATCTCTGTGTGTAGTGCCTGATAAAGAGAGAAAAATAAAATAGCTTTTGCACTCAATTTGTGGATGTCTCTTAAGTCCAAGGTGCTGTTTAGTATTGCCAGAAATATTTACTGTTTCCCAGCTGAAACTGAAGAATATTTAAAAGGACTTTTTTTAATGGTTGGTCAAACTAGAAGTTGATATTCAGAATGCGATAGGATTTTTTTTTTTTTTTTTTTTTTTGGTCTTCTCCCCTAAGCTAAACTAACTCTTATCTTCTTATCTAGGCCATCTCCTTGAAATGCAAACTTCAGGGAGGTAATTCTCAACAGATAGGGAAAAAAAAAAGGAAAGAAGCTTTAAGATGCAAACTACTATAGAAGCTCCCTTGCCCAAAATCTAGCCCACAGCTTCCATAAGATTACTTATCAAGGACAAGTGTGTATTCTCCAATTCTTGGGTGAAATGTTCAATATGTTTCTATTAGATACGTTGTTAGAATCATTATTCAGATCTTCTATGTCCTTACTGATTTGTGCACGTGATTTATCAAATGTTGAGAAAAGTATATTAAAATCATCCTTATCATGATGAATTATTAATTTTCTTCTGTAGTTATTCTGTCATTTTTTGTCATATTTAAAATGTATGCTCCCAGATGTAATCAAGTTTAGAATTGTATTACCCTGCTGAACTGATTACTGTCTTTTTTTTTTTTGGTCAAATCTAAGTCTATTTTGTCTGATCACAATATTTCTACACGAGTTCTCTTTTGGTTAATATTTGTTTGATGTATCTTTATCCATCGTTTTGCTTTCAACCATTTTATAGTCTTATGTTTTAGGTTTGTTTCTTAAATAGAAGAGAGCTAGCTGCATTTTTGCTTATTTATTATGTTACAATCTTAGTCCTGTAACTGGAGAATTAAGTCCAATTATATTTATTGTAATTGATATATTTGGATTTATTTCCACCATCTTATTTTTGTGCTTTCTGTATGTCTTTTCTAATATTTCATTTTTTTCTCCTTCCTTATTTTCCTTTAGATTGCCTTTTATTAATTCTAGTTTTTTCTCTCTGCAACATTTGAACTTATGCACTCTATTTCTCCTCACTGAGTAGTTACACTAGTAATTTTTGCATGTATAATTAATTTAATAAAGTCTAAAATTAATCAATATCATTATCCTCCTTTCTAGCAATATAAGTGAGTGCTGTAAAGTGCTTTAACTCTATAAACTCTCAAGTTATACACCATTATTGTCTAGTATTCCAGTTGATCTTTTTTATCCCCCCTTTATTAGTTTTTATTTAGGCTCCAATTAACATGCAGTGTAATATTAGTTTCAGATGTACAATATAGTGATTCAACATCTCCATATACCTGATGCTCATCACAACAGGTGCCCTCCTTAGTCCCCATCACCTATTTAACTCATCCCCCCACCCACCTTCCTTCTAGTAACCCTCAATTTGTTCTCTTTAGTTAAGAGTCTACTTCTTGGTTTGCCTCTCTCTTCGCCCCCCTTGTTTGTTTTGTTTTTTAAATTCCACATAGGAGTGAAATCCTATGGTATTTGTCTTTCTCTGACTGACTTATTTCGATTAACACTATACTCTAGCTCCATCCAGATCATTGCAAATGGCAAGATTTCTTTCTTTTTGATGGCTGAGTACTCTTCCCCTGTATACACATATCACATCTTCTTTATCCATTCATCAGTTGTTGGACATTTGGGCTCTTTCCATATTGTGATAATGCTGCTACAAACATTGGGGTGCATAAATCCCTTTGAATTAGTATTTTTGTAGTCTTTGGGTAAATACCTAGTAATGCAATTGCTGGATTAGAGGGTAGTTCTATTTTTAACTTTTTGAGGAAACTCCATACTTTTTTCCAGAGTATGGCTCTGCACCAGTTTTCATTCCCCCAACAGTGCACTAATGTTCCTTTTTCTCCACATCCTCACCAACACCTGTTGTTTCTTATGTTGTTGATTTTAGCCATTCTGACAGGTGATATAGCACTGTAGTTTGTTTTTTTTTTTTCATTTTTTAAAATTTAAATTCAATTACTTAACGTATAATGTGTTATTTGTTTCAGGAGTGGTACAGGTCTGTGATTCATCAGTCTTATTATATAATACCCAGTGCTCATTACAACACACACCCTCCCCAATGTCCATCACCCAGTTACCCCATCCCCCCACCCCCCTCCACTCCAGCAATGCTCAGTTTGCTTCCTAAGATTAAGAGTATCTTGTGGTTTGTCTCCCTCTCTGGTTTCACCTTGTTTCATTTTTTTCTCTCTTCCCCTATAATCCTATGCCTTGTTTCTCAAATTCCACATATCAGTGAGATCATATGATAATTGTCTTTCTCTAATTGACTTATTTCACTTAGCATAATACCCTGTGGTTCCATCCATGTCATTGCAATTGGCAAGATTTCATTTTTTGATGGCTGCATAATATTCCATTGTATACCACTTCTTCTTTATTCATTCATCTGTTGATGGACATCTGGGTTCTTTCCATAGTTTGGCTATTGTGGACATTGTTGCCATAAACATTGGCAGGTGCCCCTTCAGAGCACTACCTTTGTATCTTTGGGGTAAATACCCAGAGAGGGAACCCACCTACATTCTTTGGTGGGAATGCAAGTAGGTGCAGCCAGCCTGGAAAACAGTATGGAGGTTTCTCAAAAAGTTGAAAATAGAGCTCCCTTATGACCCAGCAATTGCACTCCTGGGTATTTATCTCATTGTAGTTTTGATTTGTATTTCCCTGATGATGAGTGATGCTGAGCATCTTTTCATATGTCTGTTGGCCGTCTGTATGCCCAGACTTTTTTTTTCAGTCAATGTTTGCTTAGATTTACCTATGTTGTTACTAGTGTGTAGTAACAACATAGGTAAATTCTTCAGCAAAAAATTCTTTAGCAAAGAATATAGTAACAACATAGGTAAATCTAAGCAAACTTCTTTAATATCTGATCTATCTAGACTAACTCAGGCAGGCTGACTCCAGGAACCCAGGGGAGGGTCCCACAGGACGTATCAAGAGGGTCTTTGGCTTCACACAGGATAGAAATCAAATGTGAGCTGGAGAAAGTGAAAACAGTTTATTGAATAGGGTGACTGGCAGAGAATAGCAGTAGATGGAACGTCTGGGAGACTTGGAAAGGAAAGGAGAATGAGTCGCATCATTGCTTGGGGCTAGGCGTTTATATTGGAAAAGGATCTAGGGTACGTGTTTCTTCAGGAATCCGTGGTTGGGTCCAATCAAAGGTGAGTGTCAGGTGAACAGTAGGTGTTATTCCATAAATTACTGAAGGTAGTGGTATTGATGCCACCAGGCGTCAGCTGAGATTTGTTTGAAGCTAATGTCCTGGAAAATGTTTGGGATCTGGCTCGTCTTAGGCGTTGTCAGGTGTTTGGGGCCTAGGACAAAATTCAGAGAACAATTCACTTTCTTGCGTTCCCTTGAAGTGGGAACATAGCTTCTTTGACTTATTCAGAGGCAAAATATAGAACTTGAGTAAATGGGGCCTAGCAGACCAACAGCAGAGATGGAGCCTTTCTAAAATGGAGTGCCTTCAGCTTCCCTACTTCAGTATCATTTTGTTTCATAAATTCATCCTCAGTAAGTTCCTTTAGTGAGAGTAAAGTAATAATAATTCTCTCAATTTTTGTTTGGCATAGTCTAGCTGGAACTGCTTTGTTATAGATTTTTAACTTGGGAATTTTCAAGCCACATAATTAGTATAAATCCTAGCCCTACTCTCCATCTGAAGTCTGGCCTGATTATGAATTTTCACCAGAAGTTTTTGGCATAAATATACCTACCTGAGTCAAGCTGAAAAAAGCAAACATATTTATGTTTGGGGTGGGCAGGTGAGGGAGGGGGTGGGAATAAGGTTTGAGTTTTGTTTTTCTTTTTTCTAGTTCACCTTTGCACTACAGATGTTTCTTTTCAGTGGCCGCAGCGTTAGGTAGGAGTCTGTGACCTGACTTTTCACCTTGCTCTGTTAGTTGTCCCTGGCACTTCTAAGTCCTGTTAAAATTACAGCTCTAGGTTTGGTGAGGCCTACAAAGATAAGGAGATGCCCCCAGGGCAGCGCCATCTTCAGTACTTACAAGGCTTTCTGAATTCCTGGCTCTTTAGGATTTTGGCTTTTCCTTCACTTTCTTGCTGGCTCAGTGGTACATTTAAAGGGCCTTTAAAAAAAGACTTTTATCAAGCATTTATAAGTGTTGCATATTAAGGACAGCTTTTAAGGATCTATTCTGCAACTCGCCAGAACCAATGCATTCCATTCTTAATAACTTACGCATGGTACCCAGGAGGACTACTTTTTCCTCCATTTCTGCAACTCCCCAAATGGCATGACCTTGGACAACCTTTGTAAATCTCAGTTTTCTGAGTTTCATCACCTGGGGGCTCTTTATTAGATCCCTCAAAAGAGAAATCTTCTCAAACTAGCATAACCTCCTTCTGGGAAGGGATTTAGCATATTTGATAAAACCCTTAAATTTCTGGTAAATTTTATGAGATTAGATTTCTTGTGGGAAACATACTTGACTATCAGCTGAAAGACAGTCTACAGATAACTAACCATGCCATTTTTCCTTTGCTGTATACTATATATCCACTCTTTTTTTCCCGTAAAATACCCTTATCAAGAGTGGATCTTTGAATTGGCTTCCTGTAGGGTTTTTCTTCCAGCAACAAGACAGGACTAAAACTATGATATATGCTTATAACAGAATAGCCTAAAATTTTTTCATTAACAAATCTTTATTTTTTAAAAGATTATTTAAATGAATCACCTTTATTTTCAACTTTCAGCTATAAGTTTAGAGGCACTATACACAAACCAGACTGCCTTATTTTCTACTGGTAATAGGATATTCATGAACTGCAGGGATATTCTATTACCTTCCAAAAGAACTTTTCCTGTTTAAAATTTTTGTGCAAATTGGAAAACAAAATGTAGCTTGAAAAGTTTAAATAGAAGTGTTAAGATCACGCATAAGTTTGACTTGCATTTCCTGTTGATATGCAAATTTGGGGATTATTCTGGCCATGGCACCGCCCCAACATTCAGTATTATGTTAATGAGAATAAATGTATTACATTTTTAATACATGGGGCTCGCTATGAAGAAACTGAGGACTGGCTAAGTGGGGAAAAAAAAGAAAGGACTTTTCTAATTCCTTTTAGTTCACTGTTGATTGTGTAAGGTTGAAATAACATTTTGGTAATTTAGCTGAACAGTAATGAAAATTCAGCACTGGAGTGTTAGAAGATCTAGGTTTTTCACACAATGAATTTTATTTTATTTTTTTTAATATTTTATTTATTTATTTGAGAGAGAGAGAATGAGAGATGGAGAGCACGAGAGGGAAGAGGGTCAGAGGGAGAAGCAGACTCCCTGCCTAGCAGGGAGCCCGATGCGGGACTCGATCCCGGGACTCCAGGATCATGACCTGAGCCGAAGGCAGTTGCTTAACCAACTGAGCCACCCAGGCGCCCCACACAATGAATTTTAGATCACCTATGTATGCTTCGGTCCTTTCTGTAAAATGAGGATACCAGTAACTCAGCATTTGAATCAAAATAAACAAGGTTCAGGGGCACCTGGCTGACTCAGCCGGTAGAGCACAGGACTCTTGATCTTGGGGTTTGTAAGTTCAAGCCCCACGTTGGGTATAGAGATTACTCAAAAATAAAATCTTAAAAAAAAGAGAGAGAGAATGAACTGGCTTCAACAGTTCACATTCCAGTTGAAACAGTTCCGGATGGTTTTAACTTAGCAAGCTCCTTATGCTCATTTGTAGGGCAATTAAAGTCTGTATTTTAGGGTTGCGTGAGGATTAAGTGGCGTCTACCACATGCACCAAGAGAGAGTAAAGCATAGAGACATGGAGAGAGTACTCTTGAAGGCTGTATATTAGATTTATCTATATTAGTCCAGTTATTTAATGATTGCTTTAACTTTTGAAAAAAGTCTCTCCATTGTATTCCATTTACTATTTCACTAGCAAGTATCACTTTTTCTCCTTGCCTTTCAGCTTTAGCATGTAAAGAATGTAAAATCTGTCAGTCGCTTGATGTTGAAAACAGATAATTGCAAGTTCAGGAAAAGTCACCTGTATTTCAGTATGACTTCCCCAGGGTGTGTGTGTGTGTGTGTGTGTGTGCGCGGGTCTCTGTGTTTGCAATTGACATGTTCGAAAAAGGAAAGGGATCACTCTGAAAGCTACTCATATGTGCTTGGCATTGAATAACTGAACTAAAAATTATGTAAGCAAAACAACAACATAACCAATAGGGAAGGTCTAGTTCTTCTGAGCTCCCTGACACTTACAGCTGCTAAAGGCAGCTTTTATAAAGGAATCGCCTCCGTACAAAAAATATTTTCTTTTTCTTAAAACTTCCCTGAGAAGGAGTCGCACGTCTTATATGAAAATGGTGTGCTGCTTGGCTCCATTAAAATGACAAGGGTCCAGAACACATAACTAATTTTATTTAGTAGGTAGAGCAGACACACCTTAGCCTATTTTTCCTGTGACTCTCTCACTCCCCATCCCCAACTTCAGATATACACATCACTAGATTCCCAAGAGTCAGGAGGTGGGAGTGGGGAGTTTCAGTATAGAATATAGCTCTTGACATCATTTTGGTCTGACCAAGAAAAAGAAAGGAAGAGAGGGAAAGCAAAGAGAGGAGGAGAAAGACAGGAAGAACGAAAAGGGAGAGAGGGGGCAATGAAAGAAAAGAAAGACAGAAAGAAAACAAAAAAAGGGGAAGGGAGAGAACCTAAACAATGAGAAAGGAAGGAAGCTTGGATGGAGGGAGGAAAAGGAGCGAGAAAGGGAGCGAAAGAAGAAGAATATGAGAAGAGAATCATTTTTGTCTCAGGTTGACTAGGGAGAGCAACGGAACCTTCATCAGCACTACACAATCTCGTAGAGGCAATGTACTGTTTTCTTGAAAGCCCCGAAGCTAAGCAATTCCAAGAATATTTGGCAAAGCCCTTTTGGGAAGGGTGAGGTGGAGAGGGGGTGGGTGCTTTCTCGCACACTCGCACACCCGGCCCCCACACAAGATGTGACAGGGTTCGGGAGACCTAGCGGAAACCTTCAGGTCACCCGGGGAACTGCTCCTCACGCTCGTCCTGCGGCGGTGAGGCGGGGGGGGGGGGGGGGGGGGGGGGGGGGGGGGGCGGTGAGGGCGCCGAGACGCGCGGGGCGCGGAGATGTGCAAGTGGCGAAGCTTGACCGAGCGCAGGCGGGAGCAGCCACCCAACTCCCGGCGCGGGATCTGCTGAGAGGCCACGGTGAGTCTCTCCGGGTGCGGGTCCGAGGGATGCCCGGTTCCCCTTCGCTCCCCGCCTCCCCCCCGGTCCCCGGCCGCCGCGGGACCCGGAACCTTCCCGGAGTCCGGCCTTGGCTCGGCGCCGCCGCCTGCAGCCCGGAGCCCGCGCCGCTCGGGGCGCGCTGGGGCGGACGCACCGACCGACCGGCGCTCGGCGGGGCTCCCCACGCCCGGCCCCGCGCGCTCATTGGTCGGGATGTGTCTGCTCAGCAGCCTCCAACTTCTCCCGAATCCCACTGGTGAGTCCCGGGAGAGCGAGCCAGCACCTGGCAGCTGGGGAGAAGGGTCCGAAGGGCGCGAGAGCGCGGGCGGTGGGAGCCGATGGGACGGGCACGGGGCGGGCACAGCCGACCGAGGGGAGCGGCTGCCCGGGAGGCGCGCGGAGCAGGGACGGCGGGTCGGGTCCGGCGCTACCGAGCGCCCGGGACCCTGCGGCCGTGGGCGAGGGAGGCGTGCCCTAGGAAGGAGCCACAACTAGGACCTGAAGAGTGAGGGGAAGGGGCAGAGAGGGTGACCTGGGAGGAGGGCTCTGCTAGTGATGTCGGGTCGACTCCTCAGGTTCCTTGCCACAGCTCCCTGCAGCCTCTGCCTCGGGGAGTTAGGTTTGGTTGCCGACATCAGCGCTACCGAATTGCAGGGGGACTGATTTGGGGGCTGGGAATTTGCCATTCCGCTGCACACTGATTTTTTTTTTCCTTTAAAGCAAGGTTTGTTTTCATTTTGGTCTCTATCAGATTCTCTCCTCATTTGGAACTCACTTTTCTGTTTTTACTTTTCCTAACCTGAGGATCATTTCTTTATCCCACCTCTTCATCTTGCCTTAACCTTAGTTTCCTATTATATAATTTATGCTGATAGCGTGCTTGAATCACGGAGGGTTGGTTGGCGGGAGTAGAGGGGAGTTCTTATGTAGATGAAAGTTTCCTTACCTAATCGGTCTCACTCTATTTGTATTATTTGGAAACGAGGGTAATTGCAGCCAAACGTTCCTCTTTAGCCACTTAAGATTGAGTCTGTTCCTCCCCCATAGGTCATGCAAGTGCTAATTTTATTAAACTGAAAAGTAGTACCTGACTTGCAGTGTCAGCATTTAGAACCTGCTAATCGGCAGAACGGCTTTGAAGGCTTGCAGCGTCTTCACTCTCTTGCATTATTTCTGGGTTCCAGCACATACAGAAATTTGTCTGATACTTTCTTGAACTCGATGCTGTGACTTTTATTAAATAGCTACACTGCCTATGGGAGTGATGTGCTTGGTACTTTGTGTCCAGAACTCCATATCCCAGGCCCGGGGAACACCTACAAATTAATGTCCTGGCAAAAAGGGGAGCTGATTTCTCTTGAATACCTGCCTCCTCAGCTTCTGCAGCCACAGCCTAAATATGGAACCTGTTTCTCCTGCTTCCTGTGCCTCAGTTTCCCTAATACAAACTGTTTCAGTAGTGTACCCTCAGGGGCTTGCAGAAATGCTAAAAGTGGTCAAGTGCTGTGAAGATGAAAATCGCTTTGGTTTATAGACTTCCCTTTAACAAAAACGGTTATCCTGTAGGGTCTTTGATTTGACTCTATCGTGAAGTGATGCCTATTCTCAACTGGTGTAAGAATTGCTGCGTTATATTGCTTTGAAATGCGGTTTCTACTTAAGCCAAATAATCATTTATTCTTTTGGTGATGTTGTTAAGCTGAAGTTCACAGATTTCTTGTTGGGTTAGAGCTTCTAGAACTCTGTCCTCTCCTGTGGAAGTGTCTACTTTTCGGTTTAAGCTTTTCTGACCATACCTCTAAATTGAGATGCAACATTTTAAACGTGTTAGGCATTTTTTATGGCGTTTTACCTTGTATGGAACTGTAAGTACCAACTTTATTTATTTATTTTTTTGTATTCTTTTGTGTAATTGCTCCCTTCTCTGCCTTCCCTAAAATGGGGTTAGGTGTGGTTGAGGTGGATATTCCAGTGGCTGGGAGTTGGTGATATGTTCCATCCTGATGTTCGAGATTCTGACCCCTGTTTTCTTACAAGAAAATAGTGAATCCACCACAGGTATCTGGACATGAGTGACAAAGTTAACTAGGAAGTTACACTGGCATCATTTCTGTTTTTGCTCAGTGTTGTTCAAAAGTGCTACTTAGGAGCAAAAGACTAAAATTTTGCAGAGCATTTACAAGAGGGGCAGATGGGGAGTTTGCAGGTGATTCAAAGATGATATCCTTTTGATGCCAGCAAAAGAACTAACAGCTTTAGTCACTGCCTTTATTTCCCTATAACAGTTTCTGCAGGCTTAGGGACACAGCTATTGAGAACCCAGCTGCCTCTGTACCCCCATCTCAAGGGCAAGGAGGAGAAGTGAGGAAAAAGTCACCCAGCAGCGAGAAAGAAAGACATGCCTGCCTACTAGTTTTCTTGCTAGTTGGAAGCCTGGTGGTGCCAAAGAGCACCTTTAATTTAACCCTGTGGCTGCCCTGATTCCTAGCTCTAGACAAACTGATTGTTGTTTCTAAGAACTAAAAAGAGAAGCGGGTCTTATTATTTCAGAAATGCTTTTCTCTAGATTGTCTTCTGAAACATTAGAGCAGGAGGACAAATGCTCCAGAAAGGTAAATGTGATTAATATTCAGATGCTCTTTAGGTCGCTCTTGAATTCTTCTGGGGAAACTGGGAAAATACAGTGTCCAAGTACTAAATTCGGTTCCATCTTTTCTTTCCCCAATCACCATCCCTATTAAAACTCCAAGGACCATGATCAATGCAATTCCATATCATAACCTCAGGGGCTGTGAGACTAAGCCAACATGAGTTACATAACCATTAAGTAAGACATTTTAACATTCAGGTACATTACATTCTACTTTTATTGAGCAGACACAGTTTTCATGGTCTAATAAAATATTTTTATTTGATAGTCTGTCCTTGGTTATAGTCTCGTGTAATCAAGAGAACAGCATGCTTAAGACTTTGTATCCAGAAGTCTAAAGTCCAGTTGTCGCTCACTTATTAATAACTCACTGGGGAGATTAAATTCCTAGTTATCAGCGAGATCTCTCAGGCCACACTTCAAATATAGACTCTATTTCGACTTTATCCTGTGCCTCAGTTTCCACAAAACACACTCTCAGGGAATTGTGGGTATTCAACAAAGATCTTTAAGAGTATTTCTGAGCAGTCGCTTCATCTAGGAACTAAATTGTATGCTTAATTTGTATCAAGCTATAAACAGCTAGTCTGTTAGTTTACGATGCTCTTTTCTACAGTCATGCAGAAAAATTGAAGTCTGAGTTTTGGTGGATGGTCGATAAAAACTCATGAGGCCTCTAAAAGAAACATAATGAAATTTAATATTTAAGCTTACATCCCCACGATTTCCCTTCCCCTCCCCAAAACTTCTGCAATAAGATCTAAAATAGCTTTTATTGTGATATGATATATTTTTATTTCTAGCAGTGACCAAATGTGTTCTTTTTAAAGGACATTTACTAGTTGTGTAGTTCGGCAAATTACCTGAATTTTCTGTGCCCCAGTTTCCTCAAGTACAGAATTGGAATATTAATGCCCACCTTACAAAGATGAAATCAATTAGTACGTGTAAAGCACTAAGAACTAGTGACTGACACATGGGAGGTACTCAATAAATATCAGCTAGTATTAGTAGAAGAATTAATATTAATTTAAATACAAATTAAATAAGTATCTTAACAATTGTTATCCTGACCTGCAGGGTAGAATTTTTTTTAATCATATATTTTTTCCTTCTTCAATTGCACAAGAAACATTAGGGTTAGTATCTTTCATCCTTGGGTGTAAACCACTGACTTTTGACTTAGTGAGTGACCATTTTCAGAATGTTGTCTAACCAGTTAATATATACCCACATCAGCAGTAGCTGTAATTTTGAACTGTAAAAATAAAAGTTGTTTTTAAGACTAAAGATTAACCATCACAAGTGTTTTCTCTTTGTTTTTATCGGTATTAGTGTTTCAAATTATTGCTTAGTCAAAACCTCGAAGTATTTAGTCATTGATTTCCATGCTTATAAAGGAAGCCACTGGTACAAGATATAAAATTCACCTTTGACGTTGTCCAAAGTTCAGAAGGGTGAGTTTAAAACTTTGCTGTATGATGGTGCATCAGTTATTTGCTTATGAACTGCCAAAGGAATCCTATGTGAGTATTACCCGAGTCTTCTTGTCTAATTTTGTTTGGATCTTCAGTGATATATCAAAAAAGAAGGGAAGAGAGAGAGAGAGGGAGAGAGAGAGAGAGAAAGAAAGAAAAGAAGGAAGAAAGAAAGATTGTGACCTATGTCAGATTCATTGGCTCTCTACTCTTTGTTTTCAGAATCAAAATTCTGACTTTCAACAACAACTACAATTTATTTCTATTTAAAATGAATTAACCTGTTACTTTTATTTAGCTGCATTAAGCATTTGGAAAATTGTACATACATTTCCTCTTCTTATTCTCTCTTTATTAATTTGTTATTAGTACTTAAAGACTTTAAAAAAATTTTTATAGATTTTAGGTGATGGGCAGATCAGAAAGTCAGATGGATATAACTGATATCAGCACTCCAAGGCCAAAGAGACAACGATGGACCCCACTGGAGATCAGTCTGTCTGTCTTTGTCCTCCTCCTTACCGTCATCGCTGTGACGATGATCGCACTCTATGCGACCTATGATGGTGAGGTACTCCCACACCTGTGCACACATCCATGCACAGGAGAGTGGAATCTTCATCTTATGCTTTTTTCATCTGCCAAACAAATGTGTTAAGGAGAGGGACGCTTCAGGATGGTGGCATAAAGATTCCTTTATAAAATGTAGCATCAGTATGTCAAAACAGTTAACTCGGACTAAAGTACAATGTCTTTTATGTTTCAGCCAAGTTATTAATTGCCAAGTGTATTTAGTGCACTCATGCTTATTTTATTAGGATTCTAATGTATAATCTTATTTGATTAAAGTGTACACAATTTTATGGCCATCCTCAGTTAGTGAAATTTGTTGTGTCATTGAAATTCTAAAAGGCTCCACAGGACCTAAGAGGTCTAATTTAAGTCTTGGAAGTTTTTCACGATACGGATTAGAAAAGATTGGTTCCTTAATAGGAAAAAAAAAATTACCAGACTAAAACGACTGATTATTTCAATTTAATAGACCTTAGTGGGTAGAGATGATACTGTTGAATGCACTGCTTTCTTGATAATAAAAAATTTAAATTTAGGATTTGCCTATTTTATTTCTGTATGTTTTTTCTAGCTTTTGACAATGATATAAAATACTCAGGTTTTAGCTCTTCCTTTAAGGAATTGATTATTTAGTTGACAGTTTTTAAAAGAACAAATGATAGGGAGAAATTAGAAGACTGTACTGCAAATATTTACACATATAACCTTCTTTTTCCAGATGGTATTTGTAAGTCGTCAGACTGCATAAAATCAGGTAAGAAGATGGTTTTTAAATTTAATAGTTTTACAAGTAATGTATAACATTTAAAAATCAAATGCTAATAGGCAACCATCCCTACATTTTCTTTGTTTATACTTTTATTCCTTATACCTCATTTATTTATAGTCGAGGAAAATCTAAATGTATTAAAGTAGTAGATTAATTAGCTAGTTTATTCTAAAAAAGAATTCAGTCTTTTCATACCTGGAGTGTTTAGTAGGGTGATAGAGAACTATATCTCTAGCTTTATGGAGCTTGCCATGTAGTTGGAGAAAGAAAATCAACACACTGAAATGGTGAGCCTCGTATCATTATGTTACTTTCTCGATGCAGGTCACGAGAGGGGTAAGAACTAAGGAGAGGGTGAAATGTAGTCTGTAAAGATGGATGGAGAAGTGAAGATTTGGGAGGGACCTTGAAACAGGGCTAGGGTTTGGAAGTGGAGGTACAGAAGAGGGAATGCCATAGAGCGAGAAAGAACAGCAGGAGTAAGTCATGTTGAGAAGCGGTGAATGTGTAGGCTTGATAAATAGGGACACGTTGTAGAGGGCTTTGAAAATCCATGCGTTAGCCTTGATGTTGTAGTGAAGGAGAAATGGCTATTTTACAGAAGAGATCACTCACTAAGGCAAAGGCTGAACGATGATCCCAGGACTGCCGGGTTGGGTGGGTTGAGTGCAAAGCCCTGAGCCAGAGAGGGTGGGCCGGTGGGGGCCGCTGTAATGCAGGTATGCATTGAAGAGCCAGCCTGCGGTGGGATGAGAGAGCTACGTGACAACATGAAGGGAGAAAGGGATGGCTCAGTGGAACGGACTTACTCAATGAAGGACGTGAAGGATTTGAAAATGAGGCCAAATTTGAAAACCTAAGGACTCAGGAGAATGGTGGCAATGCGCACAGAAATAGAGAAGTTAGGAGGTAAGTTTGTTTTAGGGAGAGATGTGATTAATATGGATTTGGACATGTGGTGTCTGAGCCAGGGGTTACATGCAAGTGGGGAGAGACAGCAGAAAAGTAGAGACGGAGCGTAAGAAGATCTCTCATGCAGTGCATTTAGGATCTGTCCAGGGGTGATAGGTGAAG
Organism: Callorhinus ursinus; assembly: GCF_003265705.2. NCBI lineage: Eukaryota > Metazoa > Chordata > Mammalia > Carnivora > Otariidae > Callorhinus > Callorhinus ursinus. The sequence continues at coordinate 98,875,697 of NW_027397063.1, read as the reverse complement.
CCTTGGGAGTATTTGAGTTCCCAAAACGGAGATGAGCTATAAGGGCCAAACTTAAGAAGACACCAAGAATTAGAGTGGAAGGAAAAGAAAAGTCAGAGAAGGGAACAGAGGAAGTGTGTGGAGTTGTAAGATGTCACATCAATTAGAGTGTAGTGCAAAAGAGAACATTTTGACAAGAAGAAAGGTCACAGCTGAGCACAACACCCTAGGATATGAACACGGTATTTACCTCTTGTCTCCTTTGGCAGGAGATTCTAAACCTCCTTCCGAATGTTTACATTTCTTTCAAGAAATAACCTGTCCCAAATGATTTTGAACCATTTGAACCATTTAGATGGTTTTATCTGGGTTTTTGCTATTCATTGACCTTTGCAAAATAATGATAAGAAAATATCTCGGGATTTTAGGTGATAGTCTAATGATCTGAATGTTTGCCCTTCGTTTTTCTGTATTGTTTTTTGATATTTTCATTGCTATAGTCGTTCTGGACCTCATGTGCACCGGCAGGACACCTAAGACATGATATGGGTGGCTGGAGGGAGGCCTGATTGGGACATCAGCCATTGGCTGCTCAACATACTAACAGAGACTTACCCATCCAAGGACTTTCCCAGAACAAGAGCAGATTCTTTATTCCCCAGGAAATGGCTGCACAGATACCCTGGCTGGGAGATGTCCAGGGTCACTGTGCCAGAATCGGTAGGGGCCCAAGTTGTCAAAGTTACCATTTGCTCCTCCCCCAAACCCTGCCCCACTTTTCTCTCTACCTGCTGCTCTTATTATATGCTCATGACCTATCCTGTTTCAAGAAACTCCTGCTTACGTATCAACCTCTAATCGTCTCCAAGTTTCTCTGTCCTTAATACACTTGACATGTTTTTTAAATCTCTTAGTCTATAGATTCTCTCTCGCACTTTCTCTCTTTCTCACTCCGTTGTTCTCTTTCTTTTTTATTTTGTTTTTGAAGAAACGGAATCCTTTCCCTAGTTAGGCGTAGAGATCAAAGTAGGTTCCTCTAGTGGTACCTACCCCAATTAGCAATGTGATACCTGGAATCTGGAATCTCAGATGTGACTTACTGCTTAGGGGTGAGGCTCTGGCTTTTTTTAATAGTGACATGTATCCTTTAATTGTAGGTTAGAAATCATACCAAATGTAAAACACTTGCAAAACTCTTTCTTGGCAGAGAAATGTATACTATAGAAATAGTGTCAGTGGTAAACAAAGTTGCTGAGTAACTCTGTTTTTCTTCAGCTCTGTTTGTTTACAAGCTGTTAGAATACTTTGATGTTTCCGATACTTCCTGGGAGACAAAATAAAGATGAAACTCACTCTCATGGATACAGTATTCACACCCATGCCTGCTCACACACCCACAGTCCCCTGCTGGTTAGTAAACCTTTTCTGCTATAGAAGATACAACTACTGTTTCTAGAAGTTGCTGCAAATTAACAAAATTCTAGGGGAATGGTTGGGCAGAAGAAAGTATGAAAGAAAGGGAATGAGCAGAGTCCCATAGATGGAGAGGAAGAGGGAGACAGGATAAAAGGATGTTGAAAAGAATATAAAGTCTCCCACTGACAATCCTAGATGACTTCAAAAGACTGGGAGAATTCACACCTAAGCACAGAAATCCTTGAGAATTGGAAACGTAGGTATTGCTAGACAAGGTGCTTATTTTCAGTGAAAGTTGGTTCTAACTTAAATCTTTCTCTGGGTAGATAAGGATGTCATGGCAAGTGATCATTGAGCTGCACAGGCTCCCAGAGACCCAGCTGTCCGCAAAGGGCTGACGGGGACATAATTGGAAACATTGGTCATGATGCCCAGGTTTTGACTGAAATGTCACATTTGAGAGAAACATGCATAGACTCAGGTATGACCAGACATTGTTAAAGGAGCTACAGTTGACTTTATGGAGCCAATAAAGCTCTTGGAAAAATAGCCTGATACCTTGCTTACAAGATTCCTAGCAGCCTAACCAGCCCTGTAAACTGAATATGAATGACCTGATGGGAAATCACCACAAGAGCTCACATATAGACTGTCTATTTGCCTATTGCTCTCTGAGCCACTCAGAAGGATCACCGGACACATTTAAATTACAAACGAGGGGGTGCCTGGCTGGCTCAGTCGGTAGAACATGCGACTCTTGATCTTGGGGTTGTGAGTTCGAGCTCCACATTGGGGGTGGAGTTAACTTAATAAATAAATAAATAAATAAATAAATAAATTACAAGCCAGGGGAAAACAAAAACAAAAACTCTTTGATTCTTTGAAGTCAAGGGATAGAAGTCAAGTCATACTGAGGCAAAAATGAAATATTATAGAAGGCTGTGGAGCATCTTGAAATGTATTTGGTGTTAGGTACTTTAAATCTGAGCATCTGTAAATTTAAATATTTGTAATATACACAAATGATGTTTATAATACATACTTAAAGATAATTTGCCTGTGTATGAAATGTATCAGTTTGAAAGATTACACCAAACCTAAAATAAAACAAACACTACTTAACAAATAACAAGTTAAGGCAGTGTTCAAAACCCTACTATTAAAGCATGAGTAATATTATTCATCTCTTATTTACCCTATAAGATTGTCAAAAATATGGAGTTAGAGAGCTTGCTTGTGATTCCTCAAACTTCTCCATGTAAATCTAAATCCTGAAACTGGCTTCCTGGGCACTGCAACCTTACTAACTCAGAAGATTTCAAGGAATGACGTGCTTTAAATCAGGGCTTCTCAACTTTATCACTGTTGACATTTTGGCCCGGATAATTCTTTGTTGGGGGAAGGGGCTGTCCCGTGCATTGTAGGATGTTTAGCGGCATCCCTGGCCTTTTACCCACTAGATGTCTAGTACCATTCCCCTCCCAACTCGAGACAACAAAAAATGTCTCCAGACATTGCTATGGTCCCCTTGGGGCAGTAGAATCACCTCCAACTAGGTATCACTGGCTTGAATCATCTCAAGAGATCATCCAGTGCCTTTCCCATTGTTGTAGTGGAATAATGCCTCCCTAAAGATATCCGCTTCCTATCCCCTGATCCTGTGAATATGTTACCTTATTTGGAAAAAGGGGACTTTGCAAATCTGATTTAGGATCTTGAAATTTAGGATCAGGAGATTATCCTGAATTATTTGGGTGGTCTTATGTAATCACAAGCATTCTTTTAAGGGGAAGGGAGCAGGAGGGTTAGAAACAGAGAAGGAGATACAACCACAGAAGCACAGGAAGCAGAGGTTGGAGTGAGGCAACCACAAGCCAAGGGAGGTGTGCAGCCTCGAGAAGCTGGAGGGGGGAAGGAATGGTTCTCCACTGTAGCATCCAGAACGAATGCAGCACTGATAACTTTTTAGAGCTCCATGATAGTAAATTTCTGCTGTTTTAAGCCAGTAAGTTTGTGGTAATTTGTTGGAGCAGTGAGAGGGACCTAAGACACCTTCCATACTTACTTATTTTAAGGCTGTCTCTGAAGAATTGAAACATGCACACACATACACACACGAGTGTTTCCCACCAAGCTGCCCCTTCATTACTAAATTGAGGGGTGTAATATAGAGATATAGGGAAAGAATGTTAAATAGATTTGTAGAGGAGTGTAATAATAAAATACAGGTGAATAATAATAGAATATAATACAATAAAATAATAATATCTAACACTGAATATTTATGTGTCTAGCACTACTGTAAGCAGTTTATATGTATTAACACATTTGATTCTCATAATGACCCTGTGAGGTAGGTACCATTATGTCTTATTTTAACAGATGATCCAACGTGGGCTAGGATTCCACCCCAGGCAGTCTGGTTCTGGAACTTATACTCATGACCCCTTCTCCATGTTGCCTCAAAGGAGACTAGGAGTCTATCCAACTTTTAGTACCCTATGTCTTGTACATATGGAAGCAGATTGTCTCCCCTCCTGCTAGAACCTAATGCTAAGAGGCATAAGAAGACTCTCTGAGAATTGAAATAATTAAATCCACACTGAGAAAGAGGAGAATAAATAAATCTCTCTTCAGTCCAGAAACCAGCTATTTTACTGAGAACATTGAGCATCTTCATCAGTGATTTTAGTACATCAGAAACAACCTGGAATTGAGGGGTCTAAAGAAGCAAATATTAATTAGCAGTGTTGTCTTAGACTGTCCAGGGGATAGAGAAGCCAAGTTAAGATACATGAGCAATACAATGCACAAGAGAGAAAGAAAGACTGCCTGTACAATTGTGCAGGTTGTATTTTGGTAGCCCCGAGAGACTGGTTCATGGAGCATCGAGACCTGGATGAGACCTCTCAGAACTGTTCATTTCCTTTCCCCTTTAATTTTCTACTCACCAGACAAACTTTTTTTTTTCTACCAAGCAAACTTTTGATGAGTATTTAATTATTAATAGAAAGAAAAGAGACATTCTGTTCACTTGAAAGATAGATTCAGCATGGTGAGATAATGTATTCATATTCTGAATATGAACCTTCAAATTCCTGATCATTTTTGCAAGGGTCAGATTCTGGTAATGCCCTAGGTGAGGTATCTTGGCACCAGCTGGCCTTTTCCTGGAAGCAACAGGGACTCTCTGGCTCACTTTTGGCCCTGGTCTCTCCTTTCTTGCCTGTTAACAGCCCAGAAGTCTCCATGAAGAAAAATGGCACAACTAGATCAGTCCAGGAACGACTGCAGATGACTCTGGAGGGCTACCAGGCACGGGCCAGTGTTTCAGAGTAGGAGATGAGGCTATTTCATTATGTAATTAAGATGGAAAAAATCCTCCAGGCAATAAGAACACAGCAGGTATCCACAGCAGGTATCTTAGTGGAAGCCGGCTGAAGTGCACCTTTGTTAATTTAAATGTGGCATGTGACAGTTTGCTTTGGGCAGCTTTCCTGATATCATTCTCCTGACAATTGTGGAGCAATACATGCTTTAAAAATTCTCCAGTTAAAATTAGCATCTGTCAATCAAATCCTTTCCAAGAAAGGAATCAGTTATGTGATAAATACAAACACATGTAACATATTTTTCTTACCTGCTGGGTAGAATTTAAGCAGTAGTGCACTGTCATTTTTTTCCCCCTAAATGCCTGGCCAAGGCATGGAAAACATAGATAAGCTGAATGAAATGACTGCAGGGGAAGAAAATTAGCAATGCCTGGTAAGCTTATTTGGAATCCTAGGGTTTGTTTTACAGCTGTGAAAATTACCTATATAGGAAGGAGAGTGGCTATAAACTGTAGCTTAGGCTGGGATGAGGACCCTAGCTTTACACTTACCATTGGAGAATGAGAGGTATGGGGAAGACCCCTCTGTGGTTCCAGGGTCTGGCTTTGTTCTGTTCATCACCAAATCCGTGGGCTAGCAAGGTGCTTTCCAGTAACTCTCTGATATAATATGAAGATCAAGTTGATAATATTAATAGATTATTTAAGGGAAATTTAAAAATAGAGAATTAAAAAATCATAAGGGGGAAATTCCCAAACCCTTGAATCCTGAAAGATTTCATTCCCTCCGATCATTTAGGGAAGGAGATAGTGTAGTGTAGCGGTGGAGTGGGGGAGACTACTTTTGATCCTATTTCTGACTGACTGAAAACTAGACTACATTCTCTCTATTCAACACAACCACACCTCATACCCACTAGAAAGGCTGTAAAAAAAAAAAAAAAAAAGTACTAAGTGTTAGTGAGGATGTGGAGACTGGAGACATCATACATTGTTGGAATGGAGAACACCTCAGTATATCCCAGCTGAATATGTAAAAATCATTTTGGAAAACATTTGGCAATTTTCATAAAAAGTTAAACACACTCTTTGCATACGACCCAGCAATTCCACACCTAGGTGTTTACTTAAGAGAAATGAAAACACATGTCCTCACAAGAACTTTTATGTGATTGCTCATTACGACATTATTCATAATAGCCCAAACATGGAAACATGGAAATGTCTATCAACAGGTGAATAAACAAAATACAGTGTAGCCATAAATGGGAATACCACACAACGATAAAAAGTTGACACATACAACAGTATGTGTGAACCTCAGAGACATTATGTTAAGTGAAATACGTCAGACACAGAAACCGGCCTATTATACAATTCCATTAAATTTCCAGAGAAGGTAAAATTACAAGAGGCACAAGGCAGGATAGCTATTGCGGGGGCTGGGAGTGGGGCAGGGTTGTTGCACATGGGTACAAGGGAGACTTTTGGGTGGTGGAAGTGTTCTAAAGTTGGATTGTGGTGATGGTTTTGTACAACTGTATAAATTTATTAAAAAGTCTTGGTTGAAGTTTATGGTATGCAAATTGTAACTCAATACAACCATTAAGAAACAAAACAAAACCACCCTCATCCCTTTTTTCCATCTCCCCAATGTCTACCTATAAAATTATATTTTGATCTTCTGATTGCTATTAAATGTTGAGTCCCATTTCTGCAATTCAAAATGAGTATGTGTCGTTTTCAGTGCCTACCAAATCTTCACTAAATAACCTAACTCAAGCTTCTCCATTTGAGCGAGTATCTATTCTTGGATTTAACGAGGGTAATGTTGACGAGAGTCTCTGGAAACAGAAAATCAAGTGGGAAGTTAAAATTACTTCGGAATCGGACATGGGAAGCATTGTTTGCATGAGCCAGGGTTTCACTTTCAGAGGGAGTCAGAGATGCATGTGGTATCGGAGGGCTAGGTGGACCAGCCATTTCTGAAACAAGGTCAGAATATGGGGTCTACCACAGAGCAGTTACCGTGGATAGTCCTGCTTTTGGGAAAATGTGTTGGTTTCATATGTGCGTCCCGTGAAATATTTCCATTTTCACCTGGACTGCTAGTAAAAGTCAAATTTGTTTCTACCTTGTAATCATAGGACCTCTTTGTGTGCCATTTGACTCATTAGCATTATTCTTACCCTCCTTTTTGTTTCTCATCCGTTGTATAGGAGTTAATTTATGTTGCCTTGTAAGGCCACTTCGGATTCATTTCAATAGGTTAATAACTGGATGAATAGGATGTAGACAAATTCCAGCAGTAGATGTGGGTAGAAGAAAGGCTGTTAAATAGTAAGCTGTATTTCAAAGAGATAAACGTGTTATGAATAATTAAGGCACAGTCTTTTGAAAGATTACGGCTTCTTTTTCCACTAAGCCAATGTAGCATGGGGGAACTGGGATGCAAGTTTTGGCCACATCCTGTGTTCTTAGCATGTGATCTTAATTAAGTCAGTTTAGCTTTCTGCGTTTTATTTTCCTTATCTACAAAATTGGAATTACAGTGTCTCATCTTACAGAGAAACAGTGAAGACTAATGACAGCCCATTTCACATTCCACATCCTTCGGGGAGATGCCCCGTAGGTATAATGCACAGATATATTCCATTTCATGTGTTTTTTTCATGCAGGTTACAGATGCACTGTTTAAAGCTACTTATGGAGAATCAAAAAGCAGTCAATATGTTTTTAAAGACGAAAGCGTGGTCAAAAGAGAGAGGGAAGGGGAGGGAGACGGAGAGAGAGTAGTACCTTCTATATATTCTCGGGTAAAATTTTTCATCCCTTTTTAACATTTTCCTTGACTTCTGTGCTCTGTCTTAGCACAGGGGATGACAGGTCAGCCTGTGAAGAAGTTAAAATGAGCGGATTCAGAAATGGGCACTTAGATCCATGTTTCCTATAAAGCAAAACCTACCTGCAGGCACACTGATTTGAATGCGTACTTACCCTATGCCCACCCTTGCACACTCTCACCGTTGGCCCTTCCCTTGCCACTGACTGACCCCCTTAAAGTAAATAAGCCAGAGACCTGCCGCAATAGGAGAATAACCGGATCCTTGCTGTTCAAAGTCTGGTCCATAGGCCAAAAGCATCAGCATCAGCATCAGCTGGGAAACTTGTGGAAGTGTGCATTCTCAGGCCCCACCTCAGACCTACTGAATCTGCAGCTGCAATTTTAGTATAGTCGCCAGGAGAATAGTGTGCACAATAAAGTCTGAAAAGTGCTGAAGAATAGTGATTCTCCACTCCGGGTGCTTATTAGGATAATTGGGGAAGCTTTTAAAATATACCTATGCCAAACCATCTCTGACACACAAAAGTTCCTGCTCCTTCAGTGGAGTGGTCTCTGTTAGGTGTCAGGAAGAAAAACATTTTAACTAAATCAGTTGACATTAAGGTACGTAAGAATTATGCGGATGTTTGCGTTTTTAAAAAGAAAGTGTATGTTAACCGATGAATTGCTTTAACAGGTGCAATTTCAGGCTGTGCTACCCTGTGTAAAGTAAGTTAGAGTGGGTGAGGCACTGGGCCACTTTGTCCGCTAGTAATGGAGCAGTTGAACATGGCATGTCCTCTCGAATGTCCCAGGAATAATGTGAGCAGGAATGTTTTCATAGAGACTTCAGAACCACTTCTTTCCTCATCCGTTCATTCATTTATTCCTTCATCTCTCCATTCATTTATTGATTTTTTTCTAAAAACATTAAGCGAGCACCTTCTAAATGTTGGACACTTTTCTAGACACCCAGGAATATGAACCCAGATACCCCCTTGTCCTTAGGAAAGTGGTAGTCCAGTCAGCATAACAGACCAAGAAACAAAATGACCACATGGTTTAGATGAGTGCTATGACAGAGACAAGCAGAATGTGCTTTAGGCCCTCTGAGAAAGGAGCAGCTGAACCAGATCAGTCATGGGAGTGGGCAGCTAGAGTGATTGTAATGGGCCGGGAAAGCATTCTCAAGAGGAAAAGTCACCCACTAAGTTCTGAAGGATAGTCAGAGATTGCCCGGCTGGTGGAGCAGAGAGCAGCATGTACATGCGCTCGATGTAACATGCCAGTGAAGGCTTGGTGAGCTTAGGACCTGCATATGGTTCATGATGGCTGGAAGGATGCACCAGGCTAACAAGTCATGACACCAGAAAAGTAAATGGGGGCTTGATCATGTACTGCATGGCTTGTAATTCCTCCTAAAGTCTATAGAAAATAAAGAAATATCTTACAGGGAGAATCTGAAGGATTTTAAGCAGAGGTGTAGCATTCTCAAGCTTGCCTGCTATCTAGCTCACACCTGGTAAAGTGGAGGCTAAGACTTACCCATACAAGGGAATAGCATTTCTGTGTCCCAGGTGTGAGGGGGAGCCTGGCAAGATTGGGGAACTGAAGCGATAGCTGTAGGGCTAAGTCATAGAGGGTATGTCTGAGGATGTAAAAGTGGGGAAGAGACGGGGAAGTGTTGAATATTGGCACGGAGATAAGCAGGTGTCGGATCTTGTAGTGCATGTTAAAGTGTTTGGACCTTCTACTAATAGCACCGAGAAATTACAGAAGGAAGGGTTTTAAATGAAGCATGACTTGATCAGAACTGTTGGGTAGGATTACTGACTATAACTAAGGAATGTCTGTGGGCAGGAAATTAGGCCACTGCCCACTTATCTGGATGAGAACTAATGGTTGTCTGGGTTTGAGTGGTAACAGGGTGGAGAGAATGGACAGATTTTAACATGCAGTAAAAGGTCCTTTTTGAGACGGTGTAGACTTGAGATACCAGTAAGTCTTCCATGGGGCCAAGTTAGGGTTGGATATAAGGATTCAGGAACCATCAGCATATGCATGATGTGATTGAGATTTACCAGGAAGGAAATGAAGATTTCCAAAAGGGACGAAGGAGGAGTCGGGGAGGTAGAAGAAAAAGCAGTGAGGTGTAAAATTACCGAAGCAAAAAGAAGAGAGTATGTTAAAAATTAGATCGCTGGAGTTAGGTGCAGCTGAGAGGTTGCTAAGATGAGAAATGAAAGCAGAAAGGAAGAAGTTGAAGTTTCAGGAGGAAGGTGGGAAAATTGGTAAGTCTTGTTCCTGGGGACATAAGAGTATATATCCAGGGGAAAGATGGCAGGGCTCCTCTTCGACAGAGGAGGGCCCCCGCGTCCTCTCTTACCAGGAGGAAAGAGGCAATGGTGGTCTGAATGCAAATACGTCTGGAGGCTGGGAAGGATAGGAAGGTGTGTCACTCATCATCCAGTTACTTCACTTTTCGCTGTGAAGTAAGAAGCAAAACCTGGCAAAGAAAGCAGGAGTATCGAAGGCTGGAAAGGGGGCAGTGTATTAGAGGGGAAGGGAAGGCTAACCAGGGCCAAGTATGTAGGAAGGCTGTGCACAGGATTGATAACCCTGTTGAAGCTGAAGGCCATTATTTGAAATGGTATTAAACCAGGCAGTTACAGGGTTTTCCCAGCATCACTGAGTGTATCTTCGACAGATATTTATTGAGCACTGCTCTAGTTGCTGAGGATGGAGAAGCGACTAACAAAGTCCCTGCTCACAAGAAGCTCGCAATGAAAAAAGAGGCAGTCAATCAATCAATATATAAAATACATATTAAATATCTCAGCCTAGAATTGGAGGAGAAAGGAGGGCAGCTGGGTAGATTCAGGGTAGGCTTACTTGCAGGGGGCAAGGGAATGAAATACTTTGATGAGATGATGGTTCAAATGATGGCACTACAGGATGTAGGCTGGATAGAAGATAAAGGCAAAGGGAAAACAGAGTGGGCGTGGGCTGAGAGTTCTCAGTGAAGTTCAAGGGCAGGTATAGAGGGAATAAAGAAAGAGAAACACTTCTAAGGATCAGAAGGTCAGAGCATAGGTTACTCAAGTTGAAGATTTCAGAGGTAGAACTATTCTGGGTGATGGCAACATCAGGATGTTACCATAAAAAATGCATGTACTGATGTGGAGTGGAGGGGAAGGTCATGACAGGTCAGAAGGTTAAGAAATTCTATAGCTGAAGAGGACCAGAGGTGGTCTCCACAGTCCCTGATATTACCTGGGAAGGTGGTGGAACTTTCATGGAGGGGATGACTGACTGAGGTGTCCATCTCTAATAAACAGCGATTAATGTCTAGACAGTTAAAGAAATAAGGTAGTTGAGGCTGGAATGGTCAACTGGCAGAAGCCTAAATGAGCCCCATGGCGAGTGATGATTTGGATGCTACTTGGAGTGATAATAGAAGGCTAGTTGTGCCTTTCAGTGTCTTTAAATGCTAGAGGGCCCAGGAGCTTCAGGAGGGGGGTTTTGGTTAAAGCAGAGAGCTGGTGGCAGCACTGAGTGAGCAGGCTTAGCGCTTAATACGTAAAGACTTAATTTAATACTTATTTATTACTTAAACACTTAATATGCTCCTTTAATCCTGTTTCCTCTCACATCCCAGACCCATATCTTTCTTACTCCAGGGAGAAGTTTGCAGGAGATTTCCTTCTGAATGGAGGTAAATGTTTGCTGACAAGAGTTAAGATTCTAGAGTCTTAGTAGGATGTGCCACCTGATCTAGAAATGAGTTCACACAGGTTAGGGCTTTTGGCTCACACGTTGTCATATGTAATTGAATATAATTCAAGTGGGTAAATAGCAACCAGCGAGAGGAAATGGTGGAGGGCCACCTGTCTGGCGTACTGTTGTTGAGCTCCACTTGAGAGAATTACTAATGAATTCATTTTTACTTATCTTTTCACTCAGAGTGAATCTGTGAGTTCTTATCTTAAAACAAAATGTTTGTTTAAACATTTCTCAGAGGCACAATCTTCCTTCAAAATTAAAAAAAAGAAAACAACCCAAAATAGATTTGTCACATTTTAGAAATCCAAATATCTTTTATAATTTTTATTTATTTATTTAATTTTATTTGGTTTTTAAAGATTTTATTTATTTATTTGAGAGAGAGAGCACAAGCAGGGGGAGGGGCAGAGGAAGAAGGAGAAGCAGACTCCCCACTGAGCAGGGAGTCCCATGCTGAGCTCGATCCCAGGACCCTGAGATCATGACCTGAGCCAAAGGCAGACCCTTAACTGACTGAGCCACCCACGTGCCCCTAATTTATGTATGTATGTATGTATGTATGTATGTATGTATGTATGTATGTATTTAAAGATTCCATATTTGAGTAATCTCTACACCCAACGTGGGGCTCAAACTTACAACCCCAAGATCAAGAGTCACATTCTCTACCAAATGAGCCAGCCAGCCACCCCAAAATATCTTTTTAAAAAACTTCAGTCCAGAGGAGTCTAACAGCAGTAGGACCTTAGCTGTGAAGCTAAAAAAAAGGGGTTCAGTCCACAGCACAGACTAGATCAATGGACAGTCAAATTGGAATCAATTAGCAAGCAACCAATAGCCAGCCCTGTGTCTGTTTCTCTGTGCTTGATGCTTAAAGCAGAAACAAGCAAGTCAACTAAAAAATGATGGCTATGGCCCAAGCCATATCTTTAAATAGTTTCTTTGGTTAATCAAGGCTTTCCTGAACTTCAAAGAAATTCTTATTTAAAGAACTCCCAAATCATTAAAGACTTATAATAAGATGTGCTTGAGGATCCAGTAGTTACTTAAAAATACTTCCAGAAAAGAAAGCTTTTGTTAAATCCATGGGCTTAATTTTCTGGTATAATGAAATTACCTGAATGAAATTAGGATGTTTTGATACCTCTGCTAGTCTGAGACCAGATGAATTCATTATCCCCAAACATATGTATATAGCAATTAATGATTTCACTAACTTAGAAGCCAAGGAGCAAAATATTAATAATTGTATTTGTTCAGAGAAATAATTTAATTATATTTGAGTGGATCAAGTAAAGGAAGCAATATATAAAAAGTCATTAACTGAACAGAAAATTTCTCAAAGCACTATCTATATTATCCAGTAACAAGGATATAACAATATGTCGAGAAGAAATGGCATGAGTGATACCTTGAAAGCCCCCATAAACTCATATCCATGCAAATATGAATCTTTTCAAAGGGATTATAAGATAGTAGAAATAGACACTATGAAACTTAACATGATATATTTTAACTATGGTAGTCAACTTAAAACCAAGAAAAGAAGTGAGAAGATTTGCAAAGTTTACAAACTCGTTGGCTTCCATGCAGGGCCCATGGGGCAGAGTCAGACCCATTTCAGGCCCAGGCACTCACTCAGGCCACGGTCAGTGGCTCTGACTCCAAATTTGCTTAGTCTCATGCCTCCTGAGCTGCCGCAGACCCCAGCTCCAGTTACGTGGGTTCTTACCTTGTCCTTTGGGACCTCACTTCTGGCTCATTCCCCACCTCTGGAAACTGAGTTTCAGCTTTTCTTTCCCTGTCTTCTGGGCCTGAAACGTAGCTTAGCTCTTAACCACATTACCTTTTGCCAGAAGTTGCAGAACTTCCTTGGATCAACACACTGCTGGTTCACAGCTCCTTTGTCACAACTGGTTGTGGGTTTTCATCCCTCCATTGCTCTTAGCTGGGAACTTCTTCTGTTGCTGACCCTTATAGTCTATCTAAAATAGGATTCAGTCTCACTGGACTGGCTCAGACTACTTCTACCTGAGCCCAAATGTTTCTTCATTTACCGAGGGAGGGACTGCTCACTAATCTTGTATGTCAACACAGGAAGCCAAGGATCCTGCTTTTCCCTCAGCCATCAACTACCACACCTATTAATTTTAAAAACTTGGAAGAATCATGTTTTTGTCTTGTTTTATTTAATACAAAAAAATCTAATTTATGTGTGGAAAGTTAAATTTTTTTCAGATATTGCCTATCTGACTTTAAATGAACAATAAAAGTCATTTTTACTGCAAGCTTAGTAACAGAAAAAAGAATTCATATCAAAATGTTTTAAGATGCTGATAGAGTACATGTGTGCTTTTCAAAGCTTTTAAATAACAGATGGTGATAATTTACTATGCAAAGACTTACTTAACTGAGAAGGAAGGATTCTTTTGGAATGTCCATTATCGATTCGTTGTGCAAAGTATTGGGATTAGATTCCTTGCTCTGGGTGGGGAGTGTACCTACAATTATTATTGCTTCTATATTCTGTGGAATATACTTTGAGTTATCTCTCAGGAATTGTGCATCTCGTACTGGTAACTCTTGTCATTGTTAATGATCTGAGGCTCCATCTTTCACCTCACCATGTAGTCATACAAATGGTGCCATGAGGTATGAAACACAGAGGAGGTCAGCCTACAGCTTAACGTCTGTGGTCCACCAGATCTCTGGATTCATGGAGAAGATCCATCCAAGCAAGGGCTCAGAAAATATAAGCCAATATGGCAGGGCATGTGTCCAAGAGATGCTTTAGAACTTTGTGACCAGCCGTGGAGACAGAAAATAAAAGGAAAGCTGTCTCCATGTCATGCCCATGATGAGGACTTAACAGGACAAGGCTGGCTGTTTCCTGCAGCCTCCACAAGAGTAAATACTCTTTCCCATGATCAAATCCCTCCCCTTCACTGGACAAGGTGACAAAGGCCAAGCCCCTGCTTATTAGTTCCCACCTGTCTGTTTCCACTAGTCACAGAGAGGTAGGGCTCCTTCCGGGGTGCTGAAGCTTTGGGAAGGTAGCTCTTCATCCTTTGTCCATCTTGCATCCTTCCTTCAGAGGTTGGCCTACCTTTCCACACCTGTAGCCTCTTACACTCCAGTCCTCATATGTCAAGGCCATCACCCACCTTCTCAACCTGGAAAACAGCTTGGTACCTTACTCAAATATTTGTTGAATGACCAATGAATAAATGAATGAAATGCTCCTCTCCACCTTTGCCCAGCTAATTCTTCCTTCACTCCCAGCACTCCTTGTACACCCATAGCTCACATCTCACTTGTAGTTAGTTGTCCAATGTCTAGTTTTGCCCACTGCAATAAAAGCTTTGACTTTTTCTATCTTACTTGTCATTCTGTTTACAGGGCCTAGCATGGTGCAGGGCACATAGTAAGTTGTCCGTACATATTGGTTGAATAATTAAATTTTTTATTTAATTTCTTATATTTATTCTTGGATTCCTGATCTTGAGGTCACAAAACCACTGCTGTCTAGGCAAAGTGATTTGTCAGGGCACCCGATACACAAATATGGTCACAAAGAAGTGTCCTCATTCAGGCATTGTCCTGCTTAGAGAAGTCAGATTTCTTTGCTCTGTGTTTCTCTGTCGGCGGTCCTGAGTTCAGCCTTCCTCTGTCTCATCTGTCTCCTCTGCTGGCAGGGAAGTCAGTCACTCTCTTCCCAGTTGTTTCATTTACCTTGCTAATTCTATGCTCCCAAGCTCGAATCAGGTTGGCAAGGAAACAATTTCTGGAGGTATTTCTCTTTCCCTCTATTTTCCTGTCTCAGGGAGAATTTTCAACTCATTTCCTACTCAGGTAAGCATTTCCAGCTCTCTAGGACCCACATTACCACTAGTCTGGCTCTTCTTGTCCGCCTCTAGTTTTCTCGGAGCTCCTGTCCTTCTCCATAGCCCATTTCCACTCTTGTCTCATGAAGCCCCTGTGCGTTCCTTCTCTTGGGTGCCCTGAATTAGCTGAGCGTTGCTGTTTCTCCCTATCCCTGGTTGCTTCATTCACAGCATGCTCATCCAGATTCCCGGTCGGCTCGCACATGCGACCACAAGCACACAGACACACTGCACATGACTCCTTGTCTTAGATTACATATAAAATAGGAGCTTTACCCGTCTGCTGAATACTGGGTAAGCTTAGCAATTTGAAAGTGAGAACGGAGCATGGCTAGATACAGTTACTTTAGAGGAGTTCATGTACATTATGAAGGAAACAGTCTTGTTTCAGAGGAAAATCTGCAAGCTCTGAGGGCAGGAATTATGCCTCTTTATTCACTGTGGTGTATTTAGTTCTGAATAGTGTTAGACATATAGGGGGACTCAAAAATATTTGTGAAGATGAAATGAAAATTTTCCAAGTCTTTTCATGCTCCACAAGGAGAAAATTTTTTTGGAGAAGGCAAATGATTGAGCATAATCCTCTGTGTTTTCGATAATATAAAAAAGCTATTTATTCATTACAAAATATAAACATGTGGAGCCAAACACAACCTTATGTCAACTCAGTGCTTAGTTTGTTATACGTACAGAATTGAATAGTGCTCACTAGAGAAGAGCCTTCTTAACCGATTTTGACTTCAGTAGTCTAAAAGCACTGATGACCCAGCTTATCCTCCTGCTGCGGTCTTTTTGCACCACTCTCTAACCAAAACTGATGCAAAGGCAGAATGTCTTGAGTTATTCTCAGTAATTACCTATTACTGAAGTTGCTCTGATCATTCTTTTTCAATAACATGACCTGAAATAACAAAGTGCTTACATGGGAGAAACATGGGTATGCAAGCTCCCTGCTTCCTCTTCAGACACACCTGCCAGTGTCCAGGGAGCTTGGGGTCTACCTGATGGGAGTGACTGAGGGAACAACATAACCTTTTTCATCACCTTCAATATCTTTCCTCAAAGAGGAGCATTTTTATTCATTAACATTATAATCAGCGTGCAGCCCTGGTAACATTTTAAGTGATATATTGTATTTAAATTGCAGGAGAATCTCTAATAGCTTTTTGCTAGCAAAGAATCTTTTAGGATTCAAAATGCAAATTGGACCTGGAAAAGAAAAATTATTTTTAGACATATGGCACTTTAACTTAACAGTAACACAGTTTCAGGGCTTTCAATTATTAACAGAATATGTTTTGGGTTGTGAATTTTGGAGGAATCCCTATTGGAAAATTATTGACTGTCCTCTCTGCTGTGAGCCATTCATTTAAATGGGCTGTAAGATAAGGCTGAAGAATTTGGGGAGAGCCAAAAAATGATTATTATTGTGGGTCCATTAGACTTGAGATTTCTGTGATTATCTCAACAAATTCTAAAATTCAAAGTCAAATGAGGTGAAAAGAGTTCATGTAGCTATACTCATGTTACAGAGCGATTAAAACCTTAATTGGGCATCAAACCTTCTCCCCCCCTCCAAAAAACTGGTTGCCATATAATTTAATTTGGATTCTCTTACCCTCTCTGTGTAGCTTCTGAAATTTCTTTAATGTTATTTGGATATGGAAGAATGATACTGTATTAAAAACGTCAACTTAAAATTAGACCTACACTCTATCTAAAGTCATATTGGTGATCTTGGACATGTAACCACTCTGTGCCCGGATTTCCTTAAAATAGAGGTAATATGTCTTACTGTGTGGAGCAATTAATAAGGAAAAAAAGTTTAAAGCCAGAAAGGCAATTTAACATCACAGAAGAACTCAGACTCTGGCCACCACTGCTTGAGGTCAAACCTTGGTCTTATTGCTCAATAACCATCCTCAATTTCTACAGCTCTAAAATGGGGACAAAAATAGAGTTACCATATACAGTTTAATAAAAACAAATTTTAAAGAATTTAGAAACGTGCCTCTCGAGCAGTAAGTGTTTGGTGCCTAATACATGTCAACCACTGAATATTATTAGTAATAGTAGCAGTAGTAGTATTACATGAGCATCTTTGGCTGAACCCAAAAGAAGATCCTATATTTTACACTCTATATGTGAACCTGATATCGAGTTTATCTGTAAATCTGATAGCAGATGGATTCCAGGTTAAGCATTTAGAAATGTGTGCATGTGCACATGTGTGTGTTTTTGTCTATACATTTAAGGTAAATTGGTCACATGCTTATATAAAATAGTTATAAACTAATTATTTCTCAAGCTAAAACACAAAATAAAAGGTCTCCTTTCTTTTTTTTTTTAATTTTTTTTTAAGTAATCTCTACAACCAAGATGGAACTTGAATTCACAACCCTGAGATCAAGAGTTGCATGCTCTATCAACTGAGCCAGTCAGGTGCCCCAATTGGTCTCCTTTCTTGAGAGTTGTTCTACAGAATAATTCACTGTGCTTCCCTCAGATCTACTTGTATAAATCCACAGACAGTTTCTGAACAAATGTATAATGATGGCTTTTCTTGGTGCTGATCATTTAGACTAATGTAAGACGTGACCTTGGCCTAGCTGGAACTTAACTAGTGGTTGACAGGGAGTGGTTGATTAAATGATAAACTAGCAGTCTAGATTACATTCAGCATAAGGTACTCCCCCCACCCCCACCCCAACCTTTCTTTAACCAAGGTATCACAAAAGCAATTTGGGGACAAGGATTTCATTTAAAAGTGAGGAGTGGACCGTGGAAGAATCCAGAATGTTTGTAACGAAAACCATTTGGTTTTTATTAGCATTAGTCTGTGTGCTTGCTAAGTTTCAGTCATTTTCCCTTCAGGAATGGTCCCCTAGATTCTAGTTTCCACATTACTGCCTTTTGAATGGAGTCCTTTGTGACCCGTTGTGATTACATTGCATTTTCCTTGTGTTCTTTCAAAACGTTCTGACTTTGCCTTAATTTTGACTGGGCAATGGTGGGAGGAGGGTAGCAGCAGGGGAATGAGGTCAGCAATACTTTCAGAATGTTGTCAAAAAAGATTTTTAACTTGTCAAATTTGCCTAGTAACTAATATCAGGCTCAATGTCTATTAATAAGACAAACATTTAGGACAGAAGGTTGGGTCAGAAATGGGTGTCCTAAGGTCTTTACAAGAGCATTTGTTCCTGGGTACCCCAACATTTCTCTGACCTCTTCTGGACACTTCCAGAACAGTCATAAGCCAGGTTGATTATAGTGATTTTAAGGAAATGAAATGAAAATGTTGTGTGGCTTGGAGTCAAAAAGCCAAGGGCTTGGGCTGATTTGGAGAGAACAAGCTGAAAACAGTTTTGCTCATGTACCATTCCCTAAACCTTAGCTCCATGCAGAGTAAGAGGGTCAGAAAAGAAATTTTTTCGTAGAATCAGATGTGTGGCACTTATGTTGTAAATAGATGCCTAACCTATTTACAATGTTTGACACTAAAATATAATTGTAATAATCGAGGATGAAATTTTTTAAGTCCATTCCCACTTAATATTGTTGCCTGTTTTGTACATTTCCTGGATAGATCAAAAGCCTCAAAGGAATGAAGGACAAAAGTATAGTCGATTCTAATTATTTGCGAATTCCCTATTTGCTAACTCCCCTACTGGCTAAAATTTATTTGTAACCCCAGAATCAATACTTGTGGTGCTTTTGAGGTCATTTGCAGACCTGAGCAGTTGGTGAAAGATGTAAGTCGCCCTCCACTTGTGTCCCTGGCTGAGGTCCAACAAGGACTGTAAGCAAGGGTCCTTCTCTTGGTCTATTTAATGCCGTATTTTTCATATTTTTTGTGCTTTTTGTTGGTAATCTCCTGGTTTAAAATGGCTCCCAGACATAGTGCTGAAGGGCTGTTAGTGTTTCTAAGCACCAGAAAGCTGTGTTGTGCCTTACAAAGAAAAAAACCTGTGTTAGTTAGCTTTGTTCCATCATGAGTTATAGCGTTATTGGCCGTGAGTTCAGTATTAATGAGTCAATGATACATATTAAATAAAATGTCTTTCAATTAAATAAAAACACACATAAAACAAGATTATGTATTGATCAGCTGATGAAAATGCTGTGTAATCAGAGGCTCATAAGAACCCAACCCTGTATTTTCCCAAGGATCGATGACCCTGTACTTGATAATTCAGTGTTAGTTGTGACTTTACAACAAACTCCATCAAATAAAAAGAGTTGACCATATTCATAATTCCCATGAGTTCATTCTCATGGAAAAGCATCAGTGATCTACTAAGTAGGAACCAACTTTAAATAAGGTTAAGTCCACAATAAAGTGCCACAACACAAAGCTTTATGTTATCCAGTTTATTTATTTGCTGCTTGTGCCAATCATATTTATTTCTGATTTCCCTTATTTTACTGAAGTTTCCCCAGGAGCACTTGACACATGAAGAAATTTCTTTAAAACACACACACACACACGAGACCAGAAAACTAGCCTCTAGGGAATGTACATGTATAAACATTGAAATATTTCTTGTGCATAGTGCCCAAAATCTTGTTTTCAGTTAGCAAACTATTGATGTTGTTGGAAAGCAGGGTATAGGGGCTCCTGGGTGGTTCAGTCAGTTAAATGTCTGCCTTCAGCTCGGGTCGTGATCCAGGGGTCCTGGGATATAGCCCCACCTTGTGTTCCCTGCTCAGTACCCACTGAACCTGCTTCTCCGTCTCCCTCTGCCCCTTCCTGCCCCCCCCACTCGTGTGTGAACGGGCACGCTCTCTCTCTCAAATAAATAAATAAATAAATAGATAGATAGATAAAATATTTAAAATTTAAAAAGCAGGGTATACAGGTAGGAAAGGGGGATCATGTGGCATGGAAGCCATTGGCATTCAAAGACAGACCAAGGATCTCCCCTTCTTGAGCTGACAGGCAGAGGAATTCTAGTGCAACTGGCGTTTCATCATGTCTAATTATGTCTGGCCACTGGTGGAGTGGTTGTGCCTCAGGGCTGTCACCTGAGCAGCCCAGGAGCCTCCTGAGATTAGAGAGAGCTCATCGTAGAGGAATAGAAAGTCAAGCTCAACAAAAATGTCCCTTGAACAAAGCCTTGCCCATCAGAGAAGAGAAATAGTTCTGAACGGAGTGCAGGTTTTGTTATTATATGCTCGCCCAAACCAGGCCTATTTGTCCTTGTGGTCTTGGGAGAGGGAGGCATGGAGGTAAAATGTAAGTCAGCTATTTACCTGGAGGCACCAGGAGTCTCCTTGGGACTCCTCCAGGACAATGACAGATGACAGAAAGGCAGTTTCACACAGTTCCTACACCCGGAGCTGGGTCATGGGTGGGGTCTGGGGTGCGAGGTTGTAGAGGCCAAAGGCAACAGAATAGAGTGGAGGACTGGGGGGTGGGGAGTGGGCTTGTACACAGGAGACACATGTGTGGCTTCCTGAAATACTGTGCCAGGGATTTATAAGGGACTGAAATGCAGTTAGAAATATAGGTTGTCATGACGGTAGCCCATTGACACAGACCGGAAAAGCAAGAAGAAATATGCCTGATTCATGTAAGTATGAGTATGGTATTGGAATATCTTGTCCTCATTTTCCAGGTTTCTCTGTTCTCTAATCTGATGGTTTTCCCCTGGCTGCTTATTAGAACCACTAGGGAAGTCTTAAAAAAAAAAAATGCCTGGACCATCTCGAAGATTCTGATTTAATTGATCAGGGGTGAATTCTGGGCATCTGGATGCTTAAAAGTCTTCTAAGGTGATTCACATGGTTAGCCAGGGTTGAAAAGTACTGCTCTGAAACATATCCCTAAGAATTTTCACTCTCCAGAACCCAGTGGATTATATCCAAAGATCGATTAGGCAGGAATGTTGCTACATGCCCACTTCAAGAAGGTGCACTTCTGAACGTGCCTTTGAGTACAAATGGGCTCCATTGCCACTCACCTCTCTGCTTGCCCTGCTGTGATGAATGAATTCATCTGTTGTTTTTTAACCTCTTCCTTCTTCCTGGATACTACAGACCTTCCAAGTCCTGACGCTTTCTCCTACCTTTGACCCAGGGCTAGGTGCTGGTGATAAGATTGACATTAGGGAAGGAGGGAAGCCGTGTTTACATAGTGGCAGGGAGGGGAGGAAGTAGAGGGCAAGCGGAAAATAAAGGGCAGCTGAGAAGGAGCGGAAAAGAAGAGAGAATGCAGATCACTGCTTCTCACACAGCCCCATCTGGTCTACCCAAAATATGGAGGGAAGGGGTGGTGAAATGGAGCCCCCATGGGAGCCTAAGTGCAAGGCCTTGGGCTCCATCATTTACTAGCTGCTTGATCTTGGGGAAATTACTTAATCTTGTACAACTGAAAAGTGGTGAAGCTCAGGGATTCAAAACAGGTCTGCCTGATTTAAAGACCCCAAACATTTTCCCAGCTTATACAGCATCTTCTAATCCATACCCACACAATGGACCCTTGGTAATGAATACAGTAATTAATAACTTCCCAGACGGTAGTTGAGCTTGTTTTAAAATTCCTATAGTCAAGGAAGTTGGGAGAATGTTACAAGAAGATTAGTTAGGAAAAAAATGGTGTGTCATATATTATCAGTCTAGAACATTTGGAATTGTCATTCGGAAGAAATAAGCTCATTATTAATAGATTACTTTTCTTGTCTTTATGTGACTATTTTCTTAAATTAAAAATGCTTTTTTTTTCATATTGCAAAAGCAATGCATGTTCATCTAATACCAATTGGAAAATAAAGATAAGCAACTAATACAAAATTAAACACACTCATAATCCACCCACCCAGCTATAACTGCTGTAAACGTCTTTTAGACTTTCTGTGCTTTTATATAGATTTTTTAAAAAGTGTAAGTACTGTTTCTTTCACTTCACGAACATCTGGTCAGCAACATTCCGTGTCAATACGTTTGCCTTTCCTACATCATTTTTTATGTCTGCTGATGAAGGTGAGTACTTTTATTTGTTTTTAAACCACACTTGTTTACTCAGAAGTCAGAAACACACAGATAAGGAAACATCTGAAGAGCCCAGGTGTGGCTCTGTGGAGAGGTTGAGTAATTCAAAACAAAGTGCAAAATATAAAAACAATTACAACCAGTTTGACAGTTGTGTGTCTGTTTCCTACAGCCCTTCTACCCACAGGTCTACCGCTGACT
Organism: Callorhinus ursinus; assembly: GCF_003265705.2. Classification (NCBI taxonomy): domain Eukaryota; kingdom Metazoa; phylum Chordata; class Mammalia; order Carnivora; family Otariidae; genus Callorhinus; species Callorhinus ursinus. The sequence continues at coordinate 98,853,289 of NW_027397063.1, read as the reverse complement.
TCAAAGAAAAGTCAGCACAGAGGAGGTCCGGAGGATAAGGTGCAAACCGAGAATCAAACCCACGATAAGAGATTAAAGGAAGCTTGATCAAAGACCCAGCATAAAAGTGCTAGCTCATGACTTGCCTTGGCCCATGGCCCCAAAATATTCACCAGAACAGAGAGCACTCTTTGAAGTGATTGGAAGCGCCCATGCTCAGATGAGCTCTCTGGTCAAAGGGAAATTTTTAAAAAGTGGCACAGGAAAGAGTTGGCAAATTTGCCTCTTCCTATCTCTGGCCTGCACAGCCCTCACAAATTGTTTGAACACTGCTTCTTTGGTTTGTTTTCCAGATAGAAGTCATTTAACTGGGTGTCAAGTACGAATTCAACCTGAGCGGGGAAAGATCACTTGTTTCCTTTGTGGGAGATGTGAGAAGTGTAGAGGCATTTCACATGGCAGCGGACTTGTGCTCACAAGCATGGAGCTGCTCCACTGCTCCTCCTTTTTCTTCAAGGTGTTTAAAAGAGCATGAGATATTTCCAAACTGGCAGTAAGACTTGCTCATTAGTGTCCTTGTTCATTCTACTCACTCATTACTCGTTCACTGCTCTTACCCCCTCAGAGTTTATTGCTCCTTGTGGTGTTAGGACATAAACCATCCATTTCCCCAGGGAGGGGAAGAAAATGGAAGTGCTCCCAAAATGGCAGTTCCCTCTACCACATTCAGTTTAAATACTTAAAAGTATTTTAAAAGACAACAGTTACATAAAATTGCTAAAAATGTATGCTTAGAACATCTTTGGTTAGCACTTCTTTCAGCCTCCAATTTTCTGGTTTTTCACTTTTTACATAATTCTCCAAGTGTTGAGGGTCTTTATTTTCACTTCCCCTGTCATCATCTCTTCATTTCCTTTGACGTTTAAGGGAATTACTTTTTCTACCTTTTTGAAATCAATTTCCTCAGCTCTACCTGACATTTCAAGTTAGAGTTTTTACTGACAAATCTTGATTGAGTGCAGCATGAGGCTCTGTAAGAGACCTGGAAAGCGCATTCCCTTCTTTACCAGAACCACACAGTCTAGGTGAGGGGTTCATGGTTTTTCCAACAACAACTAAAATGAATACGATGGCAGCTGATACAGATTTAGTGAGGACAGTCCTTGAAGAAGGAGGATTTGAACTGAGCCTTGGAAATGCCTGAAATCTCTAAACATGAAAAAATTAAAAAGGATATTTTAATAGGGGTTGATGCACCATGGTCTAAGTTACAAAAGCAGAAAACTATAGGCATTCACAGCAGAAACTGAGCACAGTCATTTAAATTGGGGCCTATGGCACATGTGAGGAAGTGGGGAGAGAGAAGCTTCACAGGATAAAATCAGAGTGAGAATATGCTGTGGGATCTGGATCTTTCTTCTTTTTTAAATTTCTTCCAGAGTCATTTATTCCATCCATGATTTTATTTGTTTTCTTTTTATTCATGTATAATTAACATGCAGTGTTATATTAGTGTCAGGTGTGGATTTTATTATTATATTTGTATTATTTATATATTTTTCTGGATTTTATTATAAATGCAGACGGAGCATATTGAAAACCTCAGAGTGGAAATGGCATGCAAAAATGTTATGGTAATAATCGGACTGGCACACAGGATGGATTGGAGTAGGGAGAGGCCTGGGGCCATAACTTGGGCAAAAGGGCCTAGATAGAGCCTAAGAGAAGGAGGGCCCAAAACAGAGCAGAAACAGTGGGCATTGCAAGGATGGGATGGACTGGAGGCCAGGAGATGAGAACTGTTCTGACCTGCAGGAGTGGAGGAGGGGGTGTGTGGGAGGAGACAGTAGGACTCACAGATGACTCAGTGCGGTGGTCACACATAACCATTTGTGCCTATGCCTTTTATGAGGTGCTAGGTGATGGGAATACAAAGAGGCTAAGTTCATCAACAGAACGGTCGGGAAGACACAGTAGGTGTCCACAATCAGAAACCTCATCTGAGCATTCAAGACTGAGTGAGGCCATGAGCTCTCAGGAGTTCAGAGAAAGAAAGAGCCCCTGAAGTGTGGAGTCATGGGAACTTCAGGGAGAAGATGGGACATATGCTGAACACTGAATAGTGGGCAGCATTTGGGAAGAAAGGGAAGAGAAGTTAGAAGGGTGGGGTGAGGGAGAGAGAAGCAATAGTACTGGGTGGAGAAACACAAGAGTGTTCGTGGCACATGGAGCAAGCCTATCTGGTTGGAGCAGAGAGTGTGTAAGAACACAGAGGCAGGATATAAAGAGAAAAGACAGAGAGAGACTTTTGACTAGTCTCAGAAAGACTTAGAGGCCAACTTAAAGAGTTTTGTAATTTAACCTGGGCAGTGTCAAACCACTGACATTTTCCAGTGGGAGAGTGACTAACAAAAGTGTATCTGGGGAAGTTTCATCTGTGAAAGATGCATGGGATATATCCAAGGAGGGAGAGGGTCCTAGCACGATGAGTAGATGGGGGACTGCCAGTTAAAAGGGAGTGAGAAGAAAAACTGATCAAGGCAAGAGTACAGAAAAGAGGCAAAAGAGTTACCAAGAAGCCTAAAGGGCAGGGGGAAATACAGAGTTTTACCCAAGGCTCAAACCTGGGAGGCCGTGATACGGGTCGTGCTCTACACCATTGCGCACAAGTCCAGAGAGGACTGGTCTGGAGACAACCCACAGTTTAGCGTCAGAGACATGGAGCTTGAGGGGGCAGCCAAGCAAACACACCCAGAAGGTGATGAGAAGCGGGGGCTTGACGTTCAGCTGGAATAGAGACTGAGCCATCATTCCCAGTTGAAAAAAATCCGCACACCTCAGCAATTGTTTGAAGTTTTTAATTAATGAATTAATTTCTTCAGAAAGCAAAGTATTTTCAAAAGCTCGTTTGAGAACTTATCCTCTCGCGATACAGCTGCGTTCTCAATTGCTCTTGTTTTCACAGCAGAACAGTTCAACTCGTAGGAGAAGGAATGTGGGGAGGTCAGTAGGAAGGTTTTCTCACTATTCCAGGTGTTAGAAACTGTGGGCGTTGGGCCTCCTGGACGTAATATCCTCCTCAATGGCAGTAATTCATATTTTATGCATCCTTCTATCAACTGCGGTACCTAGCACAGTGTTTTGCACACTGTAAATACTCCCTGTTGGCTCATTTGCATTTTCATCGTGGCTCTCAAAGATAAAAGAGTGGACATAAGAAAAGCTAACAAGCTTACAGCCAATTTTACAATGACAGACTCTACAAAAACAAATGCAAATCAGATGTCCAATTTGAATTGCAAAAATATTGTAAGCAAGGTCCAAGAAGTAATAACGGCAGCTTCAAATCTTTACTAAAATGATAAAATCCATGAACAGTCCCACAGGGGCGCCTGGCTGGCTCAGTTGGTGGAGCAGTCGACTCTTGATCTCGGGGTTGTGAGTTCGAGCCCCACGTTGGGTGTAAGGATTACTTAAAAACAAAAAAAACAATCCCACATCCCTTGGAGTGTCAGAGACATTCAAAAGTCACAGCACCTTGAAGAGTAGAGTCAGCAGCTAAAGTTACCAGAGTGAAGAGACACCTTGTGTCAGGCCCCGGCTCAGGCTGGCAAAGGCAGACTGGTATTCTTTTTTTCATCTGAGATAGGACCTAGCAAGAACTTCAGTTATTTGGAGGTGGGGGTGAGATGTAGGATGGGAGGACCAAGACCTCTCAGAAATAAACCTAACCAACTATAATAAAGGAGAGGAGGACTATACATAGATAGTCATCATTCCTCTTCAATTGACAGTAACATAAGAAAAAGGAGCATCAGTCCAGTTGACTTGATCATAAAAGAGAAACAACAAGGCTCTTGTTCCACCTTCCAAACTACTTAAGAAATACATCCTTCATTTTATCTGGTTCTTTCTCTGGTCTTTCAGCCGCTCGACTAATCCAGAACATGGATGCTACTGCTGAGCCTTGTACAGACTTTTTTAAGTATGCCTGTGGAGGCTGGTTGAAACGCAACGTCATTCCTGAGACCAGCTCCCGTTACAGTAACTTTGACATTTTAAGAGATGAACTAGAAGTCATTTTGAAAGGTTAGTGGAGTTTGTGTCTATGCATCAAAGATTTCTCTCTTAATATATCCATTTTTTAAAGATACAACTCTTAGCCATTATGGAGAATGCCACAGAAGATTAAAGTCGATAATTCCTCCAAGTTTTGTGGCTCACCACTAAGTCACTCTGAGGCTGGTAACACTGAAATGGATATGTTGGCATCTCAGCATTCCTGCTTTCATGTGTGGGTACACATACGATAAAGCTCTGTCATTCTTACAGATGGCATCTTTATGCCATTTCACATAAGAAGAAATTAATTGATGGCCACTAAACACCACCTCCATTGTTTTTCCACTCTGGTCCTGGGTCGAAGTCAGTATTGAGTCGTTACTGTGTTGAGGATGTTACTGACATTTGCATGCCAGAGCAGGTATATTTATTCTAACCCATCTAAGACAATCGCCTTGGGAAGCTGAGGAAGTCTTGTCTAGTCTTCTGCTATCCTCCATCTTCTGTGTTCCCCTCTTCTAGAAGTTACTTTGTAGAAACACAATTTTTGCTATTTTCAAACTTCCAAACAAGTAGAATAATTCAGTCAGTTTATTTGGAGCATGAATAGTACAATCACACAAAGATAATTATTTCCAGCCATAGGTGGAAGACTATCATATTAAATTCCATATTCCTCGGCATTATTATTTCTTTTTAATCTCAATTTCAAAAACAGTACCTTATGTATGGCAGAGCAGTACACCTCACTGTTCACAAAAAAGATAATCTCGTCAAAAAGACTTTCATCTAACTTGGCTAATGACATCAACTCCCAGTTCTGCACTAGGAATAAGGTAAGGGGTTTAGCTTTTCCTATAGAGTTTAGAATGGGGACGGAGTGAACCTACGTACACAAAAACAAGCTTTTTTTCTGAACCCGCATTGCAAATGTTAATTACAGCTGCAAATGAGCAATTTTATTGATGTGTTTTATTAAATGCTCTATTTTAGATGTTCTTCAAGAACCCAAACCTGAAGATATAGTAGCAGTGCAGAAAGCAAAAACATTGTACAGATCTTGTATAAATGAATGTAAGTGCTCTCCATTTTATCTCATTAACAGTGTGCCCAAATATGCAAAGACTTCATAATGAATTTATTTTCATTGTTTTCAAAAGCTGCCATTGATAGCAGAGGTGGGAAACCTCTACTCAGTCTGTTACCAGATATATATGATTGGCCAGTAGCAACAGAAAACTGGGAGCAAACATATGGTAAGGCAATTTTTCCCTCTTTTTTAAAAAAATAATTTCCATGTAAAATCTGTGTTATTATAGTATCATATTAATGCACTAAACCTTCTAAAAGTATACTTCACCTTTCGTTGCTTAAGGTACTTCTTGGACAGCTGAGAAATCTATTGCACAACTGAATTCTAAATATGGGAAAAAGGTCATTCTTAATTTTTTTGTCGGCACTGATGATAAGAACTCTGTGAACCATATAATTCATGTAAGTTTGTGTGGCTGACAGCCAAAGTTATCTTTAAATTGTAATAAAATGTTGGGCACCTGGGTGGCTCAGTTGGTTAGGCGACTGCCTTAGGCTCAGGTCATGATCCTGGAGTCCCGGGATCGAGTCCCACATCGGGGTCCCTGCTCAGCAGGGAATCTGCTTCTTCCTCTGACCCTCTTCCCTCTCGTGCTCTCTATCTCTCATTCTCTCTCTCTTAAATAAATAAATAAAATCTTTTAAAAAATTGTAATAAAATGTCTACATACATTGTTATTGATATTTAGAAATAATGCATATTCTCATTTGAATTGCATGAGCAAGATAGTAATAAATTCGTGCTCTGTCCCCAATACCTGGATTCCCAATTTTGGAAGTATTTTCTTAATGCTGTGTTTTAGACATTCATCTCTCCCTTCTGCTACCGTAGGTCTAGATACTGCTTTCTTCGTAAAATAAAGAAATGAAAGGGCCTCCTATTTAGAAAAAGCACCCGATTTCTCTGTGTGTTCATGAAAAGAGCATGGTTTGGTTTACATAAGTAATGCAAGTCTAGAAACCAAAATTTCTAATTGCTTCCAAAAAGAACATAGAAAAGCGTTTTTGAATACAATTTTGGTTGTTACTAAAGAATATCTGAACTTTTTTTTCAGTGAAAGTAAATAAAATATTCTTTTAAAATGGATTTATTCGATTTTTTTCTCATGTAAGCCATTCATTTAGGTTTACTTAAGGTGCCACCTAAGATGAGATTAATAATGAGTATGTTTGGAATGGACTAAAACATTTACAGAACTTTTATTTGGTTTCCTGTAAAAGAAAGTACCCCAAAAGCTGCAAGTCACAGATTCGTATTTATGTCACTATTGCATAAATCTTTAGGGCCATTTTTATCAAAATCATAAAAAGAGATTGAAACCAGCTCTCTTCTACAGTCGACCCCTTTCTCCTTCCAGAATTCCCTCCTTTGGCTCTTAAGTGCCAGCATCCCCCATGATCACCATGGAGAGATTTCCTAGGGGGAGTTGGAAGGTTGGAAAGGGGCTGAGCCCTACCTTGGTGACACCTTCTGGCTCTTTCCATACCAGTCCTCTGGGTTCTGTTTCTTTCATATTGTCCTGGGCTCTTTACAGCTGCTGGCTTTCTCACTCTAATCCATCTGTGCTCTCACTTGTCCCGGACCCATCTAACCATGCAGTGCATAGGAAGCAACCTCACAGATCTGGGAGTGCGTCCAGGTGGCTCTCCCTGGAAGACAATGGACCAGACACACCAGAGCAGAGCCTTGTTTCTTTCCTCTTTCACACACCCAGCTGCCAGAATTTGAGCAGAGCAGGAGAGAACTGAGGAGAAGTCTGCTCTATCCCCCTAGGGTAGGGGATGTCAAAAAAAAATCTCTGGCAAGATTTCCCCTAGCCAAACAGTTCTAGAGTTACCATAGAAGTTTCCAATTTTTTGTTTTTTTCCATCCCAATTAAGGGTGAGAGTAGAAGAGAATGTCCCCCAGGAGAGCATATTAGGATCTCAGGAAGCCAAATGTCCTGTAAATGTATAATTTAGAAACTTCCAAGTCCTAGATTCTAACATGTTTTTGTCTACCTGCCCCTTCTATTTTGCATTAAAAAATCCTTCCCAGTGTATTTTTATTCAAGTTTTCTTTGGTTTTCCTCAAATACCTGTAGCATAATCTTCCAGATTGCCTAACTACCCATCAGTGTAACACTTCCAAGTGGTGTGGAAACCATTGCTTAATTTGTATTCACTCACTGTCTGATTGTTACCCTTATAAACAGCAAGAACACTAGGATCTTGTTCGTACATAGATAGACATGCTTATATGTTGTCCACCTGTCCCACATCAACTGAACGGTTTGTTTTCTTCTTTGTATATTTCTTATAGATTGACCAGCCTCGGCTTGGCCTCCCTTCCAGGGACTACTATGAGTGCACTGGAATATATGAAGAGGTAAACAAACAAAAACACAAAACTACGGGAACAATTGGTATAAACTTATATAAATAATGAAAAAGACTTAAGGCCAGCTTTAAACTTAACCCTCTGTGTTCTTCACCCAGAACAGATGCTTAATATTATACATAATAGTGAGCTTCCTTTGACTGAATGAATGTCCTCAGCAGAATGAATGAAAGTCTCTTGAGAAATAAGAAAACTTGGAATTCCTGATTTGTGTCTCGATTCTTACTATTGAAGTCAGATGACCCATTTTGAAAAGTGAATTTTAAGTGTTTCATTTCCTCTATAAACTGAGTCATTTAAAAACTGAACAGACGAATCATGGTCTAGGGTGGTGCCCGTGAGGATCAGGGAGTGGTCCGTGGTGAGACACATCCTACTCTGCAGTACACTTTCAGAGCTTTTGGATGTGACACTTTAGGGAACTACCTAGGTAGGAGCTTCGGGTTCAGACAAACCTTTGCGGCCACCTCCTGACTCTAACACTGGTCCGTGAGCCAAGGGGCACCCTACACCACAGAAAACTGCTGGACATCCTGGGGTGTTTTGTATTGTCTCAGAGCCTTACTGCGCTCACGCTATGTCCATGTGCTTAGGCTTATTGATGTAAAAAAAAAAAAAACAACAGAAGATAAACTCAGCCATGGGATGGATTTCAGATACTTGTGAAAGACGTTAGTTCTATAAATGTTTTCCTCATCATTATTTTGTAACTCAGAAATAAATTAAGTTTACATTTGATGATCCTGATGGGTTACAACGTACTGGTTATGGCTGAACTTACCACTTAGCGAAAATGATTAGCTAAATATGTTTATGCCAAAATTTATTTTGCCTTATTAAGTTTAAATGACATGGACTAAATTCACTGTACAGTATCTTTTTGAGTGGCTACCCAACACTGAAATGAAGAAAAAGATGTATTATAAAAGGCCACAATCAGTAGCACAGACAGTCAAATGGAGGTGGGGTATTTGAGTTCATGATAATCTAGTTACTGTGTGGGCTGCAGCTATTATAGGCTTTTCGAGCTACTTCCTATTGCAGAGCTGAGGGTGATTGAGGAATTTTTGACTCATTATATTACATTGTCATCATCATCAACTGGGTTGTTTTTCATATTTAAGATTGTGCCCTAAAAACAGCAGATTTTTCCAATCCTAAAAATATGTGGTTTTTTTGTACTTTAACATTTCTGATATCAAGGCTGACCTGGCAGTCAGTGTATACATTTAATGTGATAAAGTTTATTTTTCCCCCCAAAAAAGGTGTGTTAAGATGAGGGTGTATTTGTGCATTTTATATTCAGTGCTATCTCATCATCTAGAACAGGTCACACACTGGCCGTCATAAGCTTAAGTCTATATAGAGGCATTTTTGTTTAACCTGCAGTTTTGTCGTGTTTTTAAATTTGGGATTAGTTGCCAATATTTTTATTTTTATTTTTATTTATTTATTTTATTTTTATTTTTTTGCCACCAAATGTTAAGAAAACATTTTATTTTCCGCGTTTTTAGTTGCCAATATTTTTAAAACTTGTAAGATTTTACTTGAGAATCCAGATTTCTTGACAAATTAGTAGGATTGGAAACCCTAGGCCTGCATTCCCATGTGGCAGCAATGGACAGAGCTGTTTGCTTCTTTCCACTGGGCATTTGTTCTCTAGGTTTGAGTAGTCCTTATTTAGATGACTATTAATTTATATTGACTTCCTGGTCCTTGTATGCTGCTGAGTTTGTAAGTTAGTTGGGTCCTGGTGAAGCTACGGTAACAGAAAGACCTAAAAATAGTGAAGCTCCAACCAGAGAGAAGCTTATTTCTATCTCCCATGGTAGTACAGAAGGAGGCAGGCAGTCCAGGCGAGGAAGGAAGCTTCCTTGACCACCTCATTGCTCGAACATCAACCTCTTCTCGTGTTTGTTATTAGTCTGTTTGGGCAGGGTTGGTTCACCAATTCTCTGTTCACATTTCATGCCACAGGAAAAAGAAGAGGTTTCTCTCTATGTAAGTGATGCAGAAGTTGGATGCATTCCATTGCTTAGCACGTTGTCATGTGGCTACAACTAAGTATTGAGGAGGCTGGAAAATGTAGCCTTCAGCTCAGTGGTCATGTATGTGCCTCTTTAAAATTTGGTTGATGGGGAAGAAAGTTCTGTTACTAAAAGGAAGAAGGGGATCTTGGATCTTAGAGTCCTGCTACAGTTTGCATCTGCTGGTCGGGGAAATACAATATTTATAGTCAAACAATGCATTGGTGATCAAATCTGGAATGAGTAATATATTTATAACGTTCGTGGGAGAGAAATCTGAGGCTCTGAGGTTTGCCCTAGAACACTCAGAAAAGCAATAGTAGAACCAGAGCTAGAACTTTTGTCCCTGTCCATTGCTCCTTCCATTACATCATTCCAACTTTGTAAGAATATTAATTTATATTAGTAGGGTTCTTTAAATGAGCAAGTGATAGAGAAAACCCAGCAGCACTGGCATTTACAGCTTGGAAATCATCGGTTCAAGTTAGGTGCCCTTCGATGATGGCCACTTCCGCCTGTAATCCCTCACTTAGTTTCTCTTCTGCATCTCTAGCCAGCTATCAGGTAAAAGTTAGTTCTAGTTTTACCACTACCTGGCTATCTCTGAAAAAAGTTAACCCCCTTAAATACTTTTTCCTCAGCGTTGTATTGCTTCATGAAAAAAAAATGGTGAAAAGGACAAGCTAACGAAATGACAGCTAGTGGGAAAGTCATAAACCTGGAAGAAGTCTTAATACCATTGTATCTGTGTATGACTGGTCTGCATTGATTTTTCTCCCTTATAGGCTTTTATATATACTGTTCCCTTTGTCTAGAACATTCCATACACACCTGCCACCTGCCCAGCCCCCTTCCTTTCTCCTCACCTTTTAAATTGACATTTAAATTGTACTTCCTCATGAAGGCTTTCCCTGGAACTTTTAACTAGATGAAGATACCTTTATGTTCTCATATCACATGGGTTTCTGGATACTTTTTTATTTAAGGTCATTCCCTGCCCCCCCCCCCCAGGAAACTGTTAAATTAGTGAGAACAGTGGCATGTCTCACTGATTCTTTGCTTTATTTCCAGTATCCAGGTCAGATTCTGACCCTTATGAATTATCAGATGAATACTAAATGAATCAGGGGATAAATCAGTGGATGAACAGTTGAAGGGGAAGATGGCAGGGAAGAGAGGAAAGAAAAGGGAAGGTAGAAGCACCCAGTCCTTCGAGGTCCTTCCTAGTTCCTCATCTTGATTTTGGGGCAAGTGTGAGATCTAGAACCTTAGTAGCTGACAGGCTGTATTTCCTAAGCATCTTACACACATCTCACAACTGTGCCTCCCTTTTCCTCTTTTTAATCTCCAGTTCTTTCTCTGCTACATTCAGTTTGCCTGAGATGTATTCACACATTCAGTGGGTCCCATACTTTTGCATTCCATATTATTTTATTGGAAATAACCAAGAGAAGTTTTGAGGATTAACATAAGGTCACCAACTTTTTACCAAGAAAGGTGTTCCATCTTTGACTAGAGAAACCTGGTTTCTTTGCCTGTCATGCTAGCCAGTGATTTTCAAACTCTACTGCGGAGTCTGGTTCTGCAGATATGCTTCAGGGGCTGGGGATGAGGGAGGGTCACACCCCCTCTGATCAAAATGACCCTAATCATAGATCTTGATCAAATCATTACCTAAGCCCATTTCCCCAGGTCCTCCTTGACCTCCTACGCCCATTCTGCTTCATGAAAGCGTGGGTTTTTTTGTTTTGTTTTGTTTTGGGGTTTTTTTTTGGTATTTTTTTGTTTGGTTGGTTTTGTTTTTTTGGTGGTTTTTTTTTTTTTTTGCTTTTGATACCCTCCAAATGGAATTTTTGTGTTGTGATAATTATGTGGCATTCAAAACAGTAAAATGCCTTGTGCTGTTAGACAACTAAGTAATGAAAATAGATGATGCATTTTTTTTCCAAGAACTATTTCTCACCTTCTTCCTCGAAGAAAAAACCTATTTTTCTCTTGTTAAAAGATCTTCCTGCCTTTCAAACTTATTATGTGCTTTTATTCTGGCAGTTTTAAATGTTATATTTTGAGAAATGCATATTGTATTTCTCTGGTTATTTTTCTAAACTTAAAACACTTTTCCTTTTTATTTTCTGTACTTTCCCTCTCACTTAAAGAGGGAACATGGCTCTAGTGCAATAGAAACCAGAGATATATATTCTTATATTGTTTTACATGACAGGATCTTTTTTTTTTTAAGATTTATTTATTTATTTGCGAGAGAAAGAAAGAGAAAGCAGTGGGGAGGAACAGAGGGAGAGAGAAACTCAAGCACACTCTGCACTGAGCACAGAGCCTGACACAGGGCTTGATCTCATGACCCCAAGATCGTGACCTGAGCGGAAACCAAGAGTCAGATGCTTAACCAACTGCAGCACCCAGGCACCCCAGGATCCTATATTTTCTTAATAATCAGAGTTACTCATGCACAGACTTAAAGAGCTAAATGGGACATTAGAGGATTTGGTCCAAACCCTTATCTTACAAATGAGGAAACAGAGACCCAAAGAAGTAAAATGACTTACTTAAACTCAGATTAAAAGATCCAGGTGTCAGTTAAGAACATGAATTGTAAACAATAGAAACCTACTCTGATTAACTTGAATGACACACTACTACGTCAAAGGACAGAAGTAGTGAGATTTGAAGCAATTCGATCCCTTCCAAGGGTATAAATTTCATGCAAGGAAAACAATATGAAAGATACACACTACCCATAAAAAATAATCATCCCATCCATGGAATTTTTCAATGGAACCAGCCTTATGTGAGGAAGCTCTTGTATATTGATTGATTCACTGAAAGGAATGACAGCCTGAATTTTCTTAAGGAATCACTTACCTTCAGAAGAGTCTCTGAACTCTGTATTTGGAGATAAATTGGAATTGTTTTCAAAGCTTCCCTTTCTTTCTCTCTGTAGATTATCTAGGTTAATTGTTACCTTGTCCTCTTTTGTAAAGAAATCTGTAAGTTAGCAACCCTAAATATTTTTGCGTAACTGGGTTAGAGATAGGTATATGCCCTGTGTTTGTCTGAGAGGGTAGAATCAGCCAGAGTAGCAGTTTCCAAACCTAAGACCGCTGCGTGTCAATGGCAGGGCTCTGTGGAGCCACACCTTCACATCTACATACTCTAAGACAATCCATCATGATTTATGTTACTTGCTTGTACACCAAGGAGATAATTATTTGAACAGAGCGTTTCAGGACTAAAAGAAAAGTGAGGGAATCACTGGGTCTAGTGGATGAGAGCCCAAGGAGGTGGGGCAGGAATGGGAAATGAGAACTATAGGAGATAGTGAGCGCTATGAGGCATGGCAGGGAAGAAGGAGTTCAGAGTCAGGAAGAAATTGAATCCTCTTAGAAAAACTGGGGGTTTATAAAAAATGGAGGTGTTTGAGGGTTAAGGATAGAGGACTTGGAACATGGCCAGGATGGTTGGAAGCCAGAAAGAGATGATCCAGAGTCTGTGTATCTGAATAAGAGAAAATGCAGAGCAGGAAAGAAGGAAGGAGCACAGGCTGAGCTTTGCAGTCCTTTAGATGAGCAGGTGCAAGCTGGAACTGAGTTAAACCTAGAGAGGATTTTGTTTGCCCACTTATCCAAAATACAAGCTGAGAGAAACTGTTCCAGACTTGGGCTGAGAATCTGATGTCACAGGAAGTGAGGGAAACTTACTTCTTAATATACTTAAAATTTAACTTCATTTTTTAAATCCGTAGATATTTATTGAGCTTCTACTATGTGACAGATAGTTTTCTAGGCAGTAGAGATACTGAGGAAACAAGACAGAAAAGGTCCTTGTTCACCTGGAACTCATGTTCTGATGGGAGGAGATAGAAAACAAAGAAACAAGTAAATAATTTAAGGAAATAAGATGAATGCAGACAGTAGTGTTATAAAGGAAACAAAACAAGGTGATATGCTATAAGGTGAGTGACTAGGGATAGGGGTGGGTGGATAATTTCGATGTAATTTGATTTGGTTTTTTTCTCTTTTTTTTCTTTTTTTTAAATTTCTTATTTATTTATTTGACACAGAGAGAGACACAGCGAGAGAGGGAACACAAGCCGGGGCGGGGGCGGGGGGCAGAGGGAGAAGCAGGTTTCTCGCCAAGCAGGGAGCCCGATGAGGGGCTCGATCCCAGGACCCTGGGATCATGACCTGAGCCGAAGGCAGACGCTTCGCCGACTGAGCCACCCAGGCGCCGACTGAGCCACCCAGGCGCCCCTGATTTGGTTTTTAAAAAGACCACTCTGGCTGCTCCTTGGCTGACTTGATAGCACAGATCCTACAAGGGATCCTGCTGACCTCATTTTGTCCCCTCTGGGCACCAGGTGACTAATAGTCAGGAAGTTTTAGCCAGCCCAGGCATCTGTATTTAACAAAACATAAAGGAGCTTTTATTTTTTATATTTTAATATAATTTATTAAATTATAAGTTCATTCTCAATTTTTCATAATGATTGTGTTTAGAAAAAAGTATTTTTGTTTTAAGTCACTGAGTTTTGGAGTGATTTCATTTTTCTGCAATAGCTACCTGGAACAGCAGTAGAAATGAGATGTCACACGAGTGCATGGAAAAGATTTCTATCCCAGATTTGAGTGAAGGAAGACAGTATCTCCTGATTCCCAGCACCTCTGAGTCAGAGCACCCCTCCTCAGAGAATGCCCACTACTTCATCATTGCCACAGGAAGCTGAGACATAAAGGAGCTTTAAAACTTGAGGCTTAGTGAGTATGACAAGACTCGTTTTGGCTGTGTGACATTGACAAGAGGATTTTTTGAGATGGATTGAATCTGGCTTATAAAAGGAACTACATGCATCTTCCCCCAAATGTGCAATAAACCTTAGAAGTTACACAATAAGGTTCTCCTCATTAGTAATGTGATGAAAGCTCCAAAGAGTCCCCATGCTGGTCCACAGTGGATCCTCTTGCTCCTCTGTTTATCCTGCTCAGATCAGGGGCTCTTTCTGCCTTCTGGTCCCCAGGAATGGCTGTGTGATTCTGGATAACTGCCGTCCCTTTTTGGGAAGCAAGTCTCCATGTGCTGGCAGCTGCATGCTCCCTGACAATGATGTTTAAACGGTGGGGGGCGGGGGGGAGATCTTTTGGATGGGAAACCTAGCTTTCCTGCTTGAAGTCCCCTGTGTGTTCCTTCAGGAAACTTTCTGTGTAACATTATTAAAAATCCCCGGGCATCGGTAGCTAAGAAGAGCACAGTTCTGTGACTTTTCAGTCACTTCATGCTCCGTATGCCTTCCCTAGAAAGGGAAGGCAGAAAACTGGTAAGAGCTGGGTATCTCGGAACAGAATCTTTGGAAGTGAAACTCCTGATCCTTAGGTGGTTGTCATACCAAAGTACCCAAATATCAGCCAATCTAACTGGAAAGCTATCTGTTCATCCCTGGGTCTTGCTGTTATTCCTAGACAAAGATACTAAAGTTTAAAGGACAATAGTCAAATGTCATTGCTGTCTTTCTCTTTGGCAACCAACAAATACCAGCTTTTTTCTAAGCAGGAGAAGCCCAATTTCTGAACAGAGCCAATTTATAAATACCATTGCTTGGTCTTGCAAAATGAAGATTGTTCTACTTAGAGTGACAATTCACGGTCTTGGGTGTTAGTAAATATCATCTTGTTGATAGCGTGTAATTTCAAAACTCACAAAACTGCTATTATGGATTTTACCATAAAACCATGTAAAACCAATGATCATCTTTGAACCTGCTATTATAGGAGTTGGGATTTACAATGTCTTATTTTTAAAAGAAGGGCTATGCAGGTATTTAGATGGATTCTTTTTCACATAAAGGATTCGCCATTTGAAGGCTTCAACAAAAACTCCCTTATGATTGTCAAGATAGTTGGCTCTGACCTTGTCCCGGTAACTAATTGCTCTCTCAGTGACAAAATAGAAACATTGGATTTCAATTTTAAAAATATCCTAGCCAACCTACTATTTAAATGCTAAAATATATGTTGATTACTTTCTCCCCAAATCATGACAATTACTATCATTTGCCATATTACATATCTACAAAATATCTTAAGGAAGAAAATTAAAACATTAGGGTAGAGAATCATATCTTGTAAAAAGGATTTAACAGCAGGAGTAAGCCTGGGTTCTGACAGCTACTAGATAAATTTGGCAGCCAGGAAAGATAATCAAGATACTAAGACACATGTTATAATCAGTCACATTGGAATAGTTGCCAGGTAATGGAGCTTATTAGAGGAAGTAGTATATTCCATGTAGCTGTATTAAAGAGTCCAGCATCCCAGACGCTGCTGATATCCTATGCTTCCAGTTTTCTGAGAAACTTCACCTGCTTGGCAGACTAGAAGCACCATCCAAAGTTCTTGTGCTTGCCTTTTGCCAAGCTCTATAGTCTTTAAATGTATCTGTAAAGATAAAGATACTGGAGTAGAACCACTTTGCAGAGTCAAGGAAGTACAGGAGAGCATTCTTGTTATTGCTTTCTTACCTCATTAACAAAAAAAGCATCCCACAGAATAAAAGAACAAAAATCTCAGCAGGCTGATATTGGAAAATTCAAATTACCATTTCCTTCATAGTAGTAATTCCCTGCTGAATGCAGATGAATTCATATTATTTGAAATATAGTTAATTCAAAACATTGCATGCTTATAGTTTGGAATAGTTGGGCCCGTGAGATATGAACTCAGACATATTTGTTTACTTCCAAGTGAAACAAGAATTCTGATTGCCTTTTAATAGGAAAAGAATGGACTTGGTGAGAATACACATACAAACATCCTTTCATCCCCGTTACCTTAGTGATTAGGTTTTAGTACAGGCCCACAGCTGAAAATAGTTTGTTCAACTGAGTAGCAGATCCATGTATAGAGATGCTAGCTAGATACCCCAGCATTACAGGGTATCTATAAAAAGGGAAACCCTCTCCCTGGGGAACAGTTTACTTAGCATTTACTGAAGGTCATGGAATGCCTGTATCTAAACATTACCTTAAGCTGTCCTCTTGATTTTCAAACTGATAATACCTATACATCTTGCTTAATAAAATACTTATTTCCCTGTAAGTTTTATGTTTGATCCTCTTGATGAGTAGCTGTAAATTCAGATGTACCTTTACTACTCACAGTGAATAGAAGTGTGCCCCTTTCACTGATAATGAATGAGTAGGGGGTATAAAACCCTCCTGAAACTACAAAGTGTTAAGCACTATATAACCTTCCTTTGTATTTGCCCCAGGAATAAGTATTAGAAGCATAGAAATACCCGTTAATCCCACCCTTGTGTGGCATGACTTCCCCAATCATGGTTCTCTGTCTGTCATTAAGCTGATGCTGGGAACTTGAATATTGAGTAAATTTTAACAAGGTGAGACCATAATTTATTTTTTTTTAATTTTTTATTGTTATTTTAATCACCATACATTACATCATTGGTTTTTGATGTAGTGTTCCATGATTCATTCTTTGTGCATAACACCCAGTGCTCCATGCAGAACGTGCCCTCCCCAATACCCATCACCAGGCTAACCCATCCTCCTACCTCCCCAGAACCCTCAGTTTGTTTTTCAGAGTCCATCATCTCTCATGGTTTGTCTCCCCCTCCGATTTCTCCCGCTTCATTCTTCCCCTCCTGCTATCTTCTTTTTTTTTTTTCTTAACATATATTGCATTATTTGTTTCGGAGGTACAGATCTGTGATTCAACAGTCTTGCACAATTCACAGCGCTCACCATAGCACATACCTTCCCCAATGTCTATCACCCAGCCACCCCATCCCTCCCCCCACACTCGAGCAACCCTCAATTTGTTTACTGAGATTAAGAATTCCTCATATCATTGAGGTCATATGATTCATGTCTTTCTCTGATTGACTTATTTCGCTCAGCATCACACCCTCCAGTTCCATCCACGTCGTTGCAAATGGCAAGATCTCATTCCTTCTGATGGCTGCATAATATTCCATTGTGTATATATACCACATCTTCTTTATCCATTCATCTGTCGATGGACATCTTGGCTCTTTCCAGAGTTTGGCTATTGTGGACATTGCTGCTATAAACGTCGGGGTGCACATACCCCTTTGGATCCCTACATTTGTATCTTTGGGGTAAATACCCAGTAATGCAATTGCTGGATCATATGGCAGCTCTATTTTTAACTTTTTGAGGAACCCCCATACTGTTTTCCAGAGTGGTTGCACCAGCTTGCATTCCCACCAGCAGTGTAGGAGGGTTCCCCTTTCTCCATATCCCCGCCAACGTCCGTTGTTTCCTGACTTGTTAATTTTAGCCATTCTGACGGGTGTGAGGTGGTATCTCATTGAGGCTTTGATTTGGATTTCCCTGATGCCAAGCGATGTTGAGCACTTTTTCATGTGTCTGTTGGCCATTTGGATGTCTTCTTTGGAAAAATGTCTGTTCATGTCTTCTGCCCATTTCTTGATTGGATTATTTGTTCTTTGGGTGTTGAGTTTGATAAGTTCTTTATAGATTTTGGATACTAGCCCTTTATCTGATATGTCATTTGCAAATATCTTCTCCCATTCTGTCGGTTGTCTTTTGGTTTTGTTGACTATTTCTTTTGCTGTGCAAAAGCTTTTTATCTTGATGAAGTCCCAATAGTTCATTTTGCTTCCCTTGCCTTTGGCGATGTGTCTAAGAAGAAGTTGCTGTGGCTGAGGTCGAAGAGGTTGCTGCCTGTGTTCTCCTTTAGGATTTTGATGGACTCCTGTCTCACGTTTAGGTCTTTCAACCATTTCGAGTCTATTTTTGTGTGTAGTGTAAAGAAATGGTCCAGTTTCATTCTTCTGCATGTGGCTGTCCAATTTTCCCAACATCATTTGTTGAAGAGATTGTCTTTTTTCCATTGGACATTCGTTCCTGCTTTGTCAAAGATTAGTTGACCATAGAGTTGAGCGTCCATTTCTGGGCTCTCTATTCTGTTCCATTGATCTATGTGTCTGTTTTTGTGCCAGTACCATACTGTCTTGATGATGACAGCTTTGTAATAGAACTGGAAGTCCGGAATTGTGATGCCGCCAGGTTTGCTTTTCTTTTTCAGCATTCCTCTGGCTCTTCGGGGTCTTTTCTGGTTCCTTATAAATTTTAGGATTATTTGTTCCATTTCTTTGAAAAAAGTGGATGGTATTTTGATGGGGATTTCATTGAATGTGTATATTGCTCTAGGTAGCATTAACATCTTCACAATATTTGTTCTTCCAACCCATGAGCATGGAACGTTTTTCCATTTCTTTGTATCTTCCTCAATTTCTTTCATGAGTATTTTATAGTTTTCTGAGTACAGATCCTTTGCCTTTTTGGTTAGATTTATTCCTAGGCATCTTATGGTTTTGGGTGCAATTGTAAATGGGATCGACTCCTTTATTTCTCTTTCTTCTGTCTTGTTGTTGGTGTATACGATTTTATATCCTGTGCATTGATTTTATATCCTGCCACTTTACTGAAATCCTGTATGAGTTCTAGCAGTTTTGGGGTGGAGTCTTTTGGATTTTCCACATAAAGTATCATATCATCGGCAAACAGTGAGAGTTTGACTTCTTTGCAGATTTGGATGCCTTTGATTTCTTTTTGTTGTCTGATTGCTGTGGCTAGGACTTCTAATACTGTGTGGAATAGCAGTGGTGAGAGTGGACATCCCTGCCGCGTTCCTGACCTTAGGGGGAAAGCTCTCAGCTTTTCCCCATTGAGAATGATATTTGCTGTAGGTTTTTCATAGATGACTTTTATGATATTGAGGTATGTACCCTCTATCCCTATACTCTGAAGAGTTTTGATCAAGAAAGGATGCTGTACTTTGTCAAACGCTTTTTCTGCATCTATTGAGAGGATCATATGATTCTTATTCTTTCTTTTGTTAATGTATTGTATCAAAGTGATTGATTTGCGGATGTTGAACCAACCTTGCAGCCCAGGGATAAATCCCACTTGGTCGTGGTGAATAATCCTTTTAATGTACTGTTGGATCCTATCAGCTAGTATTTTGGTGAGAATTTTTGCATCCATGTTCATCAAGGATATTGGTCTGTAATTCTCTTTTTTGATGGGGTCTTTGGTTTGGGGATCAAGGTAATGGTGGCCTCATAAAACGAGTTTGGAAGTTTTCCTTCCATTTCTATTTTTTGGAACAGTTTCAGAAGAATAGGTATTAATTCTTCTTTAAATGTTTGGTAGAATTTCCCTGGGAAGCCATCTGGCCCTGGGCTTTTGTTTGTTGGGAGATTTTTGATGACTGCTTCAATTTCCTTAGTGGTTATAGGTCTGTTCAGGTTTTCTGTTTCTTCCTGGTTCAGTTTTGGTAGTTGATACATCTCTAGGAATACCTCCATTTCTTCCAGGTTATCTAATTTGCTGGCATATGGTTGCTCATAATATGTTCTTATAATTGTTTGTATTTCTATGCTGTTGGTTGTGATCTCTCCTCTTTCATTCATGATTTTGTTGATTTGGGCCATTTCTCTTTTCTTTTGATAAGACTGGCCAGGGGTTTATCAATCTTGTTAATTCTTTCAAAGAACCAGCTCCTAGTTTCGTTGATCTGTTCTACTGTTCTTTTGGTTTCCTTTTCATCGATTTCTGCTCTGATCTTTATTATTTCTCTTCTCCTGCTGGGTTTAGGCTTTATTTGCTGTTTTTTCTCTAGCTCCTTTAGGTGTAGGGTTAGGTTGTGTATTTGAGACCTTTCTTGTTTCTTGAGAAAGGCTTGTATTGCTATATACTTTCCTCTTAGGACTGCCTTTGCTGCATCCCAAAGATTTTGAACAGTTGTGTTTTCATTTTCATTGGTTTCCATGAATTTTTTTAATTCTTCTTTAATTTCCTGGTTGACCCATTCATTCTTTAGTAGGATGCTCTTTAGCCTCCATGTATTTGAGTTCTTTCTGACTTTCCTCTTGTGATTGAGTTCTAGTTTCAAAGCATTGTGGTCTGAAAATATGCAGGGAATAATCCCAGTCTTTTGGTACCAGTTGAGACCTGATTTGTGACCTAGGATGTGATCTATTCTGGAGAATGTTCCAAGGGCACTAGAGAAGAATGTGTATTCCGTTGCTTTGGGATGGAATGTTCTGAATAGGTCTGTGAAGTCCATTTGGTCCAGTGTGTCATTTAAAGTCTTTATTTCCTTGTCGATCTTTTGCTTAGATGATCTGTCCATTTCAGTCAGGGGGGTGTTAAAGTCCCCCACTATTATTGTATTGTTGTCAATGTGTTTCTTTGCTTTTGTAATTAATTGCCTTAATTGGCTGCTCCCATGTTAGGGGCATAGATATTTACAATTGTTAGATCTTCTTGTTGGATAGACCCTTTAAGTAGGATATAGTGCCTTTCCTCATCTCTTATTACAGTCTTTGGTTTAAAATCTAATTTGTCTGATATAAGGATTGCCACCTCAGCTTTCTTTTGGTGTCCATTAGCATGGTAAATTGTATTCCACCCCCTCACTTTCAATCTGGGGGTGTCTTTGGGTCTAAAATGAGTCTCTTGCAGACAGCATATTGATGGGTCTTGTTTTTTTATCCAGTCTGATTGCCTGTGTCTTTGATTGGGGCATTTAGCCCATTTACATTCAGGGTAACTATTGAAAGGTATGAATTTAGTGCCATTGTATTGCCTGTAAGTTGACTGTTACTGTATATTGTCTGTGTTCCTTTCTGGTCTATGCTGCTTTTAGGCTCTCTCTTTGCTTAGAGGACCCCTTTCAATATTTCTTGGAGGGCTGGTTTCGTGTTTGCAAATTCCTTTAGTTTTTGTTTGTCCTGGAAGCTTTTTATCTCTCCTTCTATTTCCAATGACAGCCTAGCTGGATATAGTATTCTTGGCTGCATATTTTTCTCGTTTAGTGCTCTGAAGATATCTTGCCAGTCCTTTCTGGCCTGCCAGGTCTCTGTGGATAGGTCTGTTGCCAATCTAATGTTTCTACCATTGTAGGTTACATATCTCTTCTCCTGAGCTGCTTTCAGGATTTTCTCTTTGTCTCTGAGACTCGTAAGTTTTACTATTAGATGTCAGGGTATTGACCTATTTTTATTGATTTGGAGAGGGGTTCTCTGTGCCTCCTGGATTTTGATGCCTGTTTCCTTCCCCACATTAGGGAAGTTCTCTGTTATAATTTGCTCCAATATACCTTCTGCCCCTCTCTTTCTTATTCTGGGATCCCAATTATTCTAATGTTGTTTCATCTTATGGTATCGCTTATCTCTCGAATTCTGCCCTCGTGATCCAGTAGCTGTTTATCTCTCTTTTTCTCAGCTTCTTTATTTTCCATCATTCGGTCTTCTATATCGCTGATTCTTTCTTCTGCCTCATTTATCCTAGCAGTTAGTGCCCCCATTTTTTATCGCACCTCATTAATAGCCTTTTTGATTTTGACTTGGTTAGATTTTAGTTCTTTTATTTCTCCAGAAAGGGTTTCTCTAATATCTTCCATGCTTTTTTCAAACCCAGATAGTATCTTTAAAATCATGATTCTGAACTCTAGGTCTGACATCGTACTAATGTCCGTATTGAGTAGGTCCCTGGCAGACAGTACTACCTCTTGTTCTTTTTGTTGAGGTGATTTTTTTCCATCTTGTCATTTTGTCCAGGGGAGAATAGACGAATGAGAGAACAAAATGCTAAGAGGTTATATAGGGTATATATATATAACAGAGTATATAACAGGGTATATAACAGAAAATATACTCTAAACAAAACAGAAAAGACCTGAAACCAGGGGGAAAGAAAGTGAAAGAAAAAAAAAGAAAAAGATAAAAACAAACAAAAACAGAACAAAACAAAAAAAACAATATGATCAAATATGATCAAATATGATCAGGCTGGTGCATAGATCAGTGCCACACACTAGATTTTGGGGGTATTTTGGTCTGTTAGAAGAAAGTGCCTCCCAAAATTTTAAAGAAAGAAAGACTTATATATGTATAAAATAAGGGTTGATACGATGAAGGGATGGAATACGACTGTAAAGATGAAAATTATAAAAAATTTTATAAAAGGAATTGATAAGATAAGAAGTTGTTTGAAAAAAAAGAAGAAGATTTAAAAAAAAGAAAGAAAGAAAGAAAAAGGGGAGAGAATGTGATCAGGCAGGAGACTAGAACAAAGCCATACACTAGAGATTTAGGGTATATTTTGATCTGTTAGAAGAAACTGTATCTCAAAATTTTAAAGAGAGAACAACTTATATATATATCAAAAATAAGGGTAGCTACTATGAAGGGATAGAATCTGACTCTATAAATGAAAAATAAAAATGTTTATTTTAAAAAGGGATTGATAAGATGGTTGAAAAAGGGAAAAAGAAAAATTCAAAAAAAAAGTTAAAAAAATTAACTTTGAAAGACTAAAGAGTCATGGTAAAAAAGCCATGAATTCCATGTGCAGTATTCCCCTAGCGCTGGAGTTCTGCCGTTCTCATAGATTGGTAAACTTGGTCTTGGCTGGCTGTTCTTGCTGATTTTTCTGGGGGAGGGGCCTGTTGCCGTGGTTCCCAAATGTCTTTGCCGGAGGCGGAATTGCCCCGCCCTTGCCTGTCCGGGCTAAGCAAGCTGCTCGGGTTTGCTCTCGGGAGCTTTTGTTCCCTGCAAGCTCTCGGTACAACTTTGGGGGTCGAGTGTGAAAATGGCGGCCTCCCAATCTCTGCCCCAGAGGAGCTGAGAACTCAGGGCCCCGCTCCTCAGTGCGCCCCCAGAGAAAAGCAGTCACTCCCGTCTCCCCGGTCTGCGGCCACACTCCGTGCTCACCCGGCCTGTGACCGAGCGTTGCTATCTCTGGCACCCGACCCCGTATGGAGTCTCCAAACCCAGCAGATCCCTGCGGTGCGCTCCCGCGCCGCTCCTCCCGGGGGAGGAAGGGGAGTCTCCCCGGATCTGCCACTTATTGGGTCCCTGCTGGAGGAGCAGTGGCCCGACCGCGCAGTGGATCACGGTTTATGGCAACCCTGAGCTGAGAGCCTGAGCCTCGGCTCCATCTCTGCAGCTGGCTTCCCCGTTCTGATACCTGGGAGCTCTGTCACACTCAGGCACCCCCGGGCTTTCTGTGACCCCGAGGGTCCTGAGACCACACTGTCCTGCGAGGTTTCCACCCCCTGTTTAGCCACTGGAGCGACGTCCCTCAGCAGAGCCAATTTCTAAAGTTCTGATTTTGTGCTCCGTGGCTCTATCTCTTTCCAGAAGCGGCCAACAGAGGCCCCCTCCCCCGCCGTCTATCCTCCCGAATATAGCCTCGGATTCACTTCTCCACACATCCTACCTTCCAGAAAGTGGTCGCTTTTCTGTTCAGAGTTGTTACAATTCTTTTCTTCAATCTCCTGTTGAGTTCGTAGGTGTTCGGAATGGTTTGATCCCTATCCAGCTGAATTCCTGAGACCAGACGAAATTTAGGTCTCCTACTCCTCTGCCGTCTTGCTCCCCCATAATTTATTTTAATTGCTGATGGATAATAATGGCTGAATAGCAATGGTTGAGATTTACGAAAGTGGTATTCAATTTCCTGCTGTTGATGCCACTCTGGATTTGAATAAGGCAATTATATATTCTGTAGAAGGTTGATAATATAACCAGTTTATGGCTTACCTCACAAAGTTAAAATGCATGTGAAGATAAAACGGAAAGAATTTAGCCCTTAGAAAAGAGCCAATATCCAACTCTAGAAATTTTACATTAACGTATCAATGTGAGTCAACTATAGAATTAACTAAAACCCCCAGGTTTGTGGACCTCATGAGAACACACTCTCATTTACAGAAAAAAAAAAAAAAAGAAATAAGACAAAACAAAAAAAAACCCACAACAACCCAAAACACAAACAAAAAACTACTGCTTGGCCAGAAGAGATGTAAAGATATCCTGATAATATTATGTGAGTCTGTGGCCATCTCTTCATGAACAGTTTAAAAAGATATATAAGATATGTATAAACAGAGAAAACTTGAGAAATGGAATTCAGGAAAGGAATTTATTATTATTTAAGAAAAAATACTAGGTATTGCTTATCAAATGTTTCTGCAACTGTATTCTTAGCAAGGCAATTTAAAATAATGATTAAAAATGGAAAATTATAAAACTCCCAAACCAAATGGTTATAAATTACTTAGTACTTTCAAAGTGATACTTTTTTGTTCTGCTCTAATTCAAACACATGATGACTTTCTAAGAATTTGTGCAGGGCATTTCTTTCAGGATTTAGAAAAGGCCTTCTATTTTATTGTGCTTTATGTGTTACCAAAAATTAATAAATAAATTTTAAGTTAAATTACCATGATAAATATTTAGAATGTTCTCCAGCAATTCATTGCTATTTATTTCTTCCAGGCTTGTACAGCATATGTGGATTTTATGATTTCTGTGGCCAGATTGATTCGTAAGGAGAAAGGACTGCCCATCGATGAAAACCAGCTTTCTTTGGAAATGAAGAGAGTTATGGAATTGGAAAAAGAAATTGCCAATGTAAAACACATTTTCTCTAATTCATTGAATAATGTTACCACCCTTTTTTTTTTAAGATTTTATTTTCTATTTGAGAGAGAGAGAGTGAGTGAGAGAGTTCACAAGCTGGAGGGGGGCAGAGGCTGAGGGAGAAGCAGACTCCCCGCTGAGCCAGGAACCCCGTGGGGCTGGATCCCAGGACCCTGGGATCATGGCCTGAGCCGAAAGCAGATGCTCAACTGACTGAACCACCCAAGCACCCCAGTGTATCACTCTTTTCTTTCTTTCTCGTCTATCATATTATAAAGGTAAAAGGGGCAACTTTTTAAACAACTGGTAAAAATGCCTAGCTCAGTAATGAATCATTGACTTTAAGAAGACCTTTGAAACTAGAATTTTGTAGTAAACTGGGTTCCTGACATCAAGGAGACATAACTAAGTTTGACAAATATTAAACTAGATACACTTAATTAACAATTATAAGTGGATTATACCAAAAGCCTAACTGTTTGGAGTCAAACAGTTGTTGAGATGTCCTTGAGACTCAGGACACATGTGATTGCTAACTATTCAGCAAAGTTGTTTTAGTTTTGATGTGTGTAGTTTTACTTTGTTTTAAAGTTTAAGGTGATCACAGAGATTGACTATCCCTCTGCTTAATATTAGTCCCTGAACATTGCCACGTGATGGCTCAGTGTGACCGAGTTCCGACTGTCAGTCTGGCTCAGAGGATCTGACAGGAACAGCAAAGACATCGGATGTTTTCCTGAGTTTCCTGTAGTTTCAGATGAACGCTTGGAGTCTGAATTGGCACTTTCTTGTCTGAGGTTCCTCTAACAGAGTCTGCAGTCTCAAGGAGTGAACTCTGTCTAAGCAGCATCAAGGTTACTGATTTAACCCACTGTCAGTTTCAGTCTAGAATCTACAGGGCTCTCCCTGACATTGCAAACAACAGTCTGTGCTCCTGAATCCCCAGGTGCTTGCCACTGCCATCAGAATCTTGAAGACTAAAGATCTTTGAGGGCAATTTTGGCTTTCCTGGAGCTACATGCCACCCAAAATCTCCAATCAGAACCAGACTTTGCTTGAAGCCACCTCTGGATGAATAGCAGTTGGATGGATTACATGTGGTTCTGTGCTGAAAACGGAATTGTTAGAGGAGAACAGTGTATTGCCTTGGGTTTCTGCCATTACACCTTCCCAGACCATGTTCTCCTTTGATCAGCCTTAGCTCTCTTACCTCAAAATGATTTGTGTCTATGTTTTTTCTCCTTAGACTCAGGTTGGGGTGAGGTCTTAGTCTTCTTTGAATCACCTGTGCATCTCTGGCATTATCCAGCTTATTATTCCGTTCAGATGTTCAATAAATGATTTTTTAAATAGTGAATAAATAAGTGACCTAAAGGGGAAACTGGAGCCATTGTCTCCGAGAAATAATTCCCATGTTAAACTTCCATCTTTCATCTCTCTTGCTTTTTCCTATTTCAGCCACTAGTTGGGGAGTTGTTATTGTATTTCTTTTTTGATTCCATGAAAAATAAACAAACAAACAAACAAACAAACAAACAAACTAGATGCTGTTGAGTATAGAGTATACTAAACTGGTTAGGCAGGATAGGAGGACAGTCACAAAAGTAGAAGGTGCTAGCACTCTACTCAGATAACTGCTGTTTACTAGGAATTTTTTCTCTTGCTTTAAATTCTTGAAGAAGTCATTGTGGCTCTTTTTTTTTCTTGTCTGGATTTTAACTGGGATACTGAATGGTGGCAATGAGGAAGTGGGAGAGAATATTTGAGAGATATATTGCAGATGACTGTATTTGAGAAAGTTATTATATAAAACAATCACAAAAACAACTGAGCTGACCATGACCCTTAGAAGGAAAGAGGACTGTGGACACTGCCTACGGGGTTCAGTGGTTGTCAAAGCATAAAAAGATTTTTGAAGAATCTTATACTTGACACAGTAGCCAAATCTTGATGATTGTTACTGAATATACTTAAAATCTCCTGAATTTTCTTTTTGATATGAATTTATTTTAACCATAAACAAGTATACAAAACAGAACTTAAATTATATTGTGCCTAGTCCATATTTCTTTTCCCCTCATAGACAGTTATGTTTTTCTGAAGTATTCTTAGTTCTAAAATAATGATCAAAAATTAAATCCATAGGCTACAACTAAACCTGAAGATCGAAATGACCCCATGCTTCTTTACAACAAAATGACATTAGCCCAGATCCAAAATAACTTTTCACTAGAGATCGGTGGAAAGGTAAGTAGCAAGTTTCGTGTTCTCTGTTATTGTGCCATTTCTAAAACTATAACAATGAAATACAGTTTGTTAAAATTCAGTGATTACTTATTTATTGAAATAAATTGAACTTCAAAATGAATTCAGATGACACCAACCATTTGACTTCATGATAAGACTGGAAAAAAAAAATACAGACCTATGTGAAATCATTGTATTTGCTTTAGTTAAAGTGAACTTCAAAGGTGAAATTCCTTTCAAGGCAGCTGTGCAATGATACTAGGAACTGTTGTAGCAAAGGGTTTGGAAAACATTAAAATGGAAAATCCTTTTGAGAGACCATTATATAGCCACTGGACTTGGACAGTCAAATAATAAAATCACTAGATTTCTTTTTAACTCCTAAAAAGGATAATTTATTTATAGAACTTGCCATATTCTCATCAAGGCCATCTATCGAGATGTTCAGAGCCATGATGGAGAAATAGAACACAAGAAATAAGAAAAATTTGTCTCCTAAATTCCATTTAAATAGTAGTAATTCATTAGCTAGGATGCAGTAATCTCTTTTGGGGACTATGTATGTATTCTTGTGTATTAGTTGATGCACATGATTGGGAAGTGAAGCAAGATAGAAAAATCTACAAACTATCACATTCAGTAATAGAATTCTCTTTGGCCCTAATTACAATTAAAAAAAGGGGGGGGGCTTTGTAAAGGCATGACCTATTGTTAGGAATTTGTCACATAGAACTGTTTAATATAATAAGGCCTTCATAAATCTATTTTGAAAGAATGGTCCAAACCACCAAAGAGAATCAAGAAAAGCATATAGCACTTAATACTTAATAAGTGACCAGTATATTTATATACTTACAAATGTATAAACTTCTCAAACACTGAAATATGGCATTTCAGCAAGATTTGCATAATCTCCATGTCTATGGGTTTTTTCTTATATCTACTGGTGGTTGAATAACCACAATTCCCTTTTAGAGAATAAAAGATAAGATTTCATCTTTTGGCAGCTCCAAAGTATAAAAATTGCACACCTATAGACCCAATATTGATAGTTTCAAAGGTGTTGTTTGGCTTCATTGGACCATTCATGTTGTATCTATAACATTACTGTACCTTTCCTATGACAATAGTATGCTTTCATTTATAGCAGGATCTCCACTGAGGTGTATTACGGTGTTTGAATGGATTGTTATATCCACTTTTAAAAGATAAACACTTTATACCCATTTAAATTTTTGCATAAACCAAGGAAGTTTTATTTTTAAAGCTAGATTTCTTTTTTGTGTGTGTGAGTTAGACCAAGATGGATGACACTGAGCTAAATTTCTAGCTGTATATCCTCTATCCTTAGAGGCTTTGCTTTTGCTCTTAAATGGTTGGTTTAATGCTGCTATCTGAATAATCATGCTACAGAACTAATTTTTATTCAAAAACTGATTGGAACAATGGAGGAAAAATTCCAAACAAATGTCACACTGACCATCGTGATAATTATAGAGTGATGCAAATGACACCTTAACCATGTCTGACTCCATAACCATAATTGAGTCTTAGAACCAAGAAGAGAAATCCAAAATTACTGAATGTTTTATGCCTGCTTTTTTCCAGCCATTCAGCTGGTCAAATTTCACAAATGAAATCATGTCAACTGTGAATATTAATATTCCAAATGAGGAAGATGTGGTTGTTTATGCTCCAGAATATTTAACCAAACTTAAGCTCACTCTTACCAAATATTCTGCCAGGTAGGTATGTCAGAGTGTCTGTGTCCTCAAAATTTACATTTAATATCACTCTTTAGAAGCTTTGCAGCCTCATCTTTTCTGTTGCTGGGTGGTGGGTTTTTTTATACAGAGATCTTCAAAATTTAATGTCCTGGCGGTTCATAATGGATCTTGTAAGCAGCCTCAGCCGAACCTACAAGGAGTCCAGAAATGCTTTCCGCAAGGTGAAGAAAAAATCTCTTTTCTTAAGACTTAAAGCATAAAGAGATACATGGTTATGAAGGCTTGCCATGTACAGTGCTAGAATATGGTGAACTTTGCCAAGAGTCAACATGCCAAGTGTTGGTTATTTCACCCATATTTAGGCTATGTTGCCTAGGAAAGCCAGCTTTCATGGGCTTTGCCATCCTATGATTGTCTATTCTGGCACCATGATTGAAATGCTCTGGAAGGAGATGCATTTGGTTATTGGAGCAGTTTGTGAAAGAATACTGGCTTGGTTTTCTGTTGTGTTAAAAGTAATTGCAAGGGTCTATATCTCAATTAATTTGACTTTCAGGTGCTTGTAGCACACTAGACACACAGACAGATGGACTACATTGATATAGACAATCCACTGAGAGTACACCTACCTGGGGACAACCATAAGGCCTTTTATTAGGCTGTACCTTCACTATTTAAACAATCATCCTAGTAGTCTTGTGGTGAGGGGAGAGGGCAGGAGGGATAGAAGAAGGAGACATTTTGGCAAATGTACTGGTTGGTGTTATGGAAACGAAATAACTGTTTAATTGAAATTTTTAGCATTTACCCTTTGAAAGAAAATGTAGACAAATTTTTAAAATTAAAGAATGTAAAAATGGTATCTTGCTCAATTTCCCTTATTTCAGTTAATCCCCTCATTAGTACTTAAATTTATATACATACAGTTCTTCTAAGTACTGAAAGTTCAGCCAAAACATTAAAAAACAGGAATGTGTTTTCTTGTATACCAGATTTCTCCCCGGTTACATAAATTGAACATTACTTCATGTTTATGTTTATGCAGTTGGAACTATTATTTTTTTGTTTGGTTTTAGTTGGGGGGGGCATTTTGTTGTTGTTTTCTGAAGCTGTCTAGAAGGATATTCACCTGTAATAGCCTAAAGTTCTACTGGGACATGCTACCGAAAATATACCTTGTTTTCGGACTATTTATAAGTAAACTGTCCAATTGGATTACATTTTGTCGTGGGCAAGGACAACATGCCTGGTGAGGAGAAGCAATGAACATTTGCAAGAACTTAAGGGACATAAAGAACAGAGTCCTGTGGAATGTGTGTTCTCCTTTGCTGTGGCCATCTACTTGTGTTCAGATGCCATTTCCTTTCTTTTACCCATAGGCCCTATATGGCACAACATCAGAAACAGCAACATGGAGACGTTGTGCAAACTATGTCAATGGAAATATGGAAAATGCTGTGGGAAGGCTGTACGTGGAAGCAGCATTTGCTGGAGAGAGTAAACATGTGGTAATGTTTTCAGCACGATACTATATCAGTTAGTTGTTTGCATCGATTAGCAATTACAATAGTTCATAATTTGGCTAGTTTTATTAATTGGCAGAGAATCTCAGAATCATAATTTGTTGTTATTTCTCAGTGAATCTCCTCCTCTTTCCCCCAAGGGTCTGGTTATGTTTCTAATCGTTTTTTTTTTTTCATTTTAACAGTTTTTATTTCAAGTCGCATACAAGATTATTTTACTCCTGCATCTTCTCAATTGTTTCTTCCTTATATTTGCCCTTTTCATCTTAATATTGTCTAATCCAAAACCAATTGTCCATTTTCCAAAAGCGTATTCAGAGTATCCACTCATGTGTTCTGATGATAGAGATATTTGTAAAGTCTTCTGTTAGCAATTTGACCAAGAATCAGTGTTTTCTGAAAAACTTTGAAAGTAAACCAGAGTTTATTTGAAATATTTAAAAAATGTACTCCATTTTTCATTGTTATTGAAATGAAGACAATGGAACTTAAAGTGAAAGAAACTATTAAAATACTACTTCTTAACTGAACTACTAACAGTGATGACAGTTACTATTTTATGTGAATTCTTTTATAATCATGGAAACCATTATATTCTAAAGATGATTTTTTAATTAACTCATATATAAGACCTATTTAATCATTAGTGTTGGTAGTAGCAAGATTCCTTTAAAAATATAATTATCCACATATAAAAAATATATATATAATTATCCATATATATCCATTTGTTTATATCACAGTTTATCTATAAATTTTCATGCATTAACATATTATTGAGTCCTATAAAGACAGCTTATAGCCCTATTTTTTAAAATCTGTGTTACCAAAAATTAATTCATCTCCTAAATTTGTCTTCTGTTCCTTTGGTTTTAGGTTGAGGATTTGATTACACAAATCCGTGAGGTTTTTATTCAGACTTTAGATGACCTCACTTGGATGGATGCTGAAACGAAAAAGAAAGCTGAGGAGAAGGTAAAATAAATAAATAAATAAATAAATAAATAAATAAATAAATAAGGCAGAGCTAACTATTAAACAATTTCTTTACAAGAAAAGATCAACTTTTAAAAGAAGTTCAGAAAAAAAAATTCAGGGATTGCATAAAATGAAAGCAATCTCCTTCAAGATGTCATGTTTCCAGGAACAGTTTTCATGGATAAAGATTTGTTTCTACGATTTTTACCTTTTATTATCTCTTTACAAAGAGATAATAAAAACTCCTACTCTCCATGTTCAATTCAAAATTTTGAAAGATCCCCGATTTTCCTGTTTTTTTTAAAAAATGACTCTTCAGAAAATAAAAAGAAAATCCTATATGAACAATAAAGATCTGAAAGATACTATCAGTGGTTCATATTTTTCCTCTTTTTATAAAACATATCCAGAAGCACTCTACCAAAGCCTAAAAATATCCTTTCAATTTTTACGGCAGATTTCCAGCTCAATTTTTAAAACATGCCTTATTTAGATTTTTATATGACCTAGGGAGAAAAATACTAAATTTCTGTCAAGCAAAGGTAAGGTGATGTATTACTTAAGTATTACATGGTGATTTACAGTTAAAGAGATGTTGAGGGAGCCTTTTTATAACTATTCCTACCTACCCGCACTGTGCACCTGTTATTGGGACTTCTAATATCTTGCCTAAGAACAAAGGTGTCAGATGTCTAAGGAAATCTTAGGTTTAAATTCACTATGATCATTTGTCTTGATAACTATATAAAACTAGAAGGAACATGTCCAGTGGAAATTGTATATGCTTTGGAAGTAGTATTCACATACAATCTGATAATTCCACTGTAGTTGAGGTCGCAAGAACAGACCATTCTTCAAACTGATACAGAAAAATTTTATGAACCTATTATAATACAAAACCCAAGTGGTAGTCTAGTTCTTTTCCAGGATTAAAGCATGTGAAAGGATTATCTTTTTCAGCTATCCGAAAGCTGTTGCTAGGTTAGGTCTAGAATTTAGGCACTACAATATATCTATCTTTCCATCACCGACTTGGTCCTCAGAAGTTCAGGCTGGATTTATTCCTTTCATGTTCTTCTAGCTATCTGTGACATGGTTCTATTTGATGTAGCCAACTGGATTGTGCTTGATCATCATTTCCCAAGATGGTATCACAAGCCAATGGACCCATAAGTAGTTCCATGAAAAAAGAATCCCTTGCTCAAAGAAATTAGGAAACTGCTTCCTATAGGAAGCCTTCCCTGCTCCCACCTTACACTAGGTTACATGCTCCTAGGGTATGAACTTAAGGCACCATATCTAATACTCATTACATTTTAGACTGCAGTAAAGAAGCCTGCTTAATGTTTCTGTCACAGTATTTACCCAAAGTATTGGACAATAAATCCTTTTTATGTAGACCCATTTCTATAGACTCTGTGCCTTTTAGGACACTCTTTGGGGAAGTGTCTTCTAGAAAATAAAAAACCTTCAAGAGGAGGCTGGTTGTAATGGGCAATGGTGTGGAAATCTACAAGAAAACAGACTTGGGCCAAACTGGCTTGTTGACACATATCCTGTCTGATCTGCTGTGGAAATCCTGTGCTTACGAAACAGATTTGTAACATAATTAAATTATTTAAGAACAATGTAATATGATAGAATCAAAAGTCAAATATCTTTGAGAAAAATGAGAGAAATAAAAAATAGAAATAGAAATCATAATAGGAAACAAGTAGCAATAATGAAATAATAAAAGTAAACAATTCTAAAATAATAAAAATAAAAATTAGAAATGATAGTAAGCAAGCGGTCAATATGAGCTGGTATAACAAGGAAAATCCTGTTCTCTACTTTTTTAAATAATGCCACTCATTTAATTGTGGGCAGGTAGGTACACTGGCTTTGGAGACCAAAAGAGAACATACAAACTCCAGGACTCAATATTCAGAAAGAATATTAGCACTAAACCTAGAAGCCCATATCTGTTTTCTCAGCCAACTCAGTGAAGTGGAAAGATAATTATAAGCTGCTAGAATGGAAGCTCTAAATATTACCCCTCCTATAAAATTGAAGAAAAAAGCCTTTCTCAGAGAAAAAGTTCATAGAAGTACAATATGTGTGGAACAATGACTTGTCAGTTTTCATTTTGATTTTCTTGGGAAAGCTGGAGCATATGAGAATAGGGTATTAGAAGCAAAATTTCAGAACTGTTTTTTGTTTATTTTGAACCCTAGGGAGAAGCCATTTCAAAGATCTCTATTTAAGTGTTGTCAAATACTATTTTTGTAAGCAATATGGATCAAGTTATTCAATTGCTAGTCATGGCAAATTATAATGTTTGCATTTGGAAGTTATATAATCGCCCTTACATTCAATGTTTTAATTTTCCTAGGCCTTAGCCATTAAAGAAAGAATTGGCTATCCTGATGACATTATTTCAAATGATAATAAACTGAATAATGAATACCTTGAGGTAAGTCTCTACGAAGACTGTGCTATTGATACCTGGGACTGGTGGTAATGTCATTTCTAGCTGTGGGGTGCCAGAGATTATGTGAAGTAGCCTAAAGCCAAAGATCTCATTATATAAAGCCTTTTACACTGAAGCCAAAACTATGTTCTGGTTTTAGCCTTTTGTTTCATCGGCCTGGTTCATATTTGCGTTTGTTATTTTGGTTTCCATATAGTCCATTGAACAGTAGTGGGAAAATCTGGTGTCCTTTAAAGTGCATCAAGGGGTAGACATCAGAGTGATGAGCAACAGGCGGCCCTCAGGCTCCTTATCTCATCTTGTACAGGCCTGAAAAGTCAAATCTTCAGTTTTCCTCCATTTTCCAATTATTCCTCCACTGGATAAAAACCAGGTCATGCCTCTGTATTTAAAAAATAAAACAAAACAAAAACCTACTGTTTGAAAACCAGAAGCGATTTTATTCCCCTCTGGTAATGTAACAACGAAAAGAGAACAGAATCGATTCAAGTCACTATGCTATTGATTTCAGACCCAGCTGAGGGTCCTGTTGCTAACCTTGTGGTCCCCACAACTACTTTGAAACCCTGGTGACAATAAGGTGATCCTTGCCCAGACCTGGGGATGACAGTGATTCCTAATCCATTGATTACTGGTGTCACGTAGGGGTTTGCAAGCCACAGTGTCTTCTGCTCTCTTCCAATTTGTAGAAAAGCTTGACTATTTCTTGTAAATGAACAGGCTGTAGCATGTGAGTCCCGGGGGCCCTTGTCTCAGGAGTCCAGTGGCTAAGAGCAAAGACTCACAGACATTGGGTTCAAATTCCAGCTCCACCACTCACTAACTTGGGCAAGTGACTTAATTGTCCGCCTTGGTTTCGTCAGCTTTAAAATGGTGGTAACAGCCCATCTTCATAAGATTATATTATATTATAAGGATTAAAAACATGTAATATATGAAGCGCTGAGAACAGTGCCCCGGACATAGTAAGTACTAAATTAAGAATGGACTCTTGTCTCATCTGTCATGTAAGGGTTAATGTCAATACAGGAAAGCTTGTCTGACACTTGGTTTCATTTGATTAGTTACAGAAGAATAGGCTAAAGTAGTGATTCAGTTAAAGCAGCAGTGATCTGTAATATAGAACTAGGCTAATGAGAATTAAATCCTTCTTTGGTAAGTTTTAATGCTTTCTGTTAACTTTATTAACTGATACAATTTAAGAACATATCTCCTATGCTTTTAGCAAAAATTTTGACTAATTTTCCCAAAATCTTTTATGTAATATAGTTGAACTACAGGGAAGAGGAATACTTTGAGAACATAATTCGAAACTTGAAGTTCAGCCAAATTAAACAGCTAAAGAAGCTCCGAGAAAAGGTGGACAAGGATGAGTATGTATATTTGTTTCATATATATTCATTCAGAAAAGGGGCTTTGTCCCTCATAGTTGGGTTAAGAAAAAGAAGTCGGTTTAAAATAATGTTAAAAAAGTACAATGTCTGTCAATGGAGTGAGTACCTCCAAGAGCATCTAAGACTCTCATAGTAGAGATGGGTCAAAGATTTAAGAAAATTAAAAATTTTTTTATTAAGGTGTCCTCAGGCTACCCCCATTTCTTTGGTTTCCTCTCATTTACTGCCTATTTCCTCTACTCTGGACAAGTTTCTCAAGAACGCCTTAGCCTAAGTAACCCAGAGCTCTTTCAAGCTCTCTGTGAGACTGTTACCTGTTTGTGGACAAGTTTCTCAAGAACACCCTAGCCTGGGGCACCTGGGTGGCTCAGTCATTAAGCGTCTGCCTTCGGCTCAGGTCATGATCCTTGGGTCCTGGGATCAAGCCCCGCATCAGGCTCCCCGCTTCACGGGAAGCCTGTTTCTCCCTCTCCCACTCCCCCTGCTTGTGTTCCCTCTCTGGCTGTCTCTCTCTCTCTCTGTGTGTCAAATAAATAAAATGTTAAAAAAAAAAAAAAAAGAACACCTTAGCCTAAGTAACCCAGAGCTCCTGCAAGCCTTCTGTGAGGCCTCACCTACAATACTGAGAATGGTCTTGCACCCCCAGCCCCACCTGTTTTCCATGGGCCAGTCATCCCACAGCCCCACCCCCTTCCTAGACTGCTCCTTGTAACACCCTCAACCTTGTGGCAGCCAAATAGATCATGGGAGTCGCCTTCAAAGTCTCTTCATCTCTGCTTATTAGTGGCATTCTTACTTCATATTAACATTAACAGTTTAGTCTTAAGTTTTCAACTAAATGGGTGTGGCTAACATATTTATTAACGTGTGTTTGTGCACTTAGATCCCTAGAGCTGCTTATATTGACTTTTTCTTGCTAGGCTCTTAGCTCCTGGAGAAGAGGGGCTATCGTTCCTTTTGACTGTTTAGCACAGTGCTGAACACATAGAAGGTTTTTCAGTTAAAACCGAATGAATGAATGAATGAATGAGCAAATGAAAAATAAACATACTACCTTGATTTGCATGGTAATGGACAAAATAATGCCAGTGAGGTGCTTGGTTTATTCATGTGCTCATTTATTCTTTCATTTATTCATTTATTAAACTACTATTCTAGAACACTAAGTCCAGGTGTCATTGGGAACTAGTAGAATCGAAGGTGAACCTTGATTATATTATATTGCATTACAAGGTCAGAGGGTAAGAAAGACATGATATAATAAACTCTACCACCAGAAAGGAAATGTTGTGTCAGGAAAGGTACAAAGTGATAGTGGACTGTTTGATGGCAGGCTGTTCTGTTCCCAGTTAAACCAAGAACAGGTTGAACAAAATTCCTAAATGACAATGCCAATACATTTTAATCCCTACAGAACATTTGAATATGTCAGGTACCCTGAAAGAGAGACTGATTTCTTTTGCTCACCTCAGGGTTTATACTGCAGCAAATGTTGTATTGTCTGGTGCTAAAAACAGGGCTGCAAAGGCTGGAGAATGTTGTGCCCTAGCTAGCAAAGAAGGAAGGAGAATGGGTGCATATGGTTTGTGTTATAATCAGTTGTGAAAACCTATTTCTAGAAACCCACAAAAAGTCACCAAAAAGAATATGCAGTGGGTAAATTTATAATCTGAGAAGTTTCTTACAAGTCTGAAGATTTTCATTTCTTTAAAAATACATATGCTCACAATTCATAATTGTCAGTACCGTGTAAAATATCTACAGAGAAATATTGTCAGGTGGTGTTTCTGAAAATAGCTAATATAACCTGCACCCATATGACACCAGAAGACTGTTTCATAATTTTAAAAATAGTTGTTGAATTATTACTTGATGTTTTCTTTTGAAGTTAATGCAGCCCAAAGTTCTATAATCATTTTGTAATACAGTTTGCATTTTTCATTCCCTTTCATCATATGTGTTGATTTTCTCCTGAGTCCTCTTCCCTTATAATAATCACAAGTGAAAGCTGTGTACAATATTTTTTTAAAGATTTTATTTATTTATTTGAGAGAGAGAGAGCACAAGCAGGGGTAGCAGCAGAGGGAGAGGGAGAAGCAGATTCCCCACTGAGCAGGGAGCCCAATGTGGGGCTTGATCCTAGGACCCAGAGATCATGACCTGAGCCTAAGGCAGATGTTTAACCAAGTGAGCCACCCAGGTGCCCTTACAATATTTTAATGAATGTTTCATCGGTAGCATGCATAGCTCACTAGAACATTTTGGGCCCTTCCCATGAGTTTTTTGATAGTCAATCACAAGTGCAATATGTCTTCTAAGGTCTTCTGTGCCATGCCAGCCTAGTTTCTTTTTCTTCTCCTTCTTCTGCCTGTGTACTGAGTACAAGGGTTCTAAACTCTGGCTACACATCAGACTCGTCTGGGGGGCAATAGAAATAGTACTGAGGCCTCAACTTCACCACCCTCACTTGTGATGTACTTGCCTGTGGATGGAGACCCGGATACTGGTATCTTTTTCAGTACCACCCCCCCAACTTCAGGTGAGAACCCCTGAGTTAGTGTTAGCTCCTTTTTGTTAATGATACTGTCCTTTATTAATTTTGTGAATTTTTTTACAGGGTGAAGCTTTAATTTGGCAATTTAGGTTTAAAATTTATTTTTTTAAGATTTTATTTATTTATTTGACAGAGAGAGTGAGCACAAACAGGGGGAGTGGCAGGCAGAGGGAGAAGCAGGCTCCCTACTGAGCAAGGAGCCCGATGCGGGACTCGATTCCAGGACTCTGGGATCATGACCCGAGCCAAAGGCAGAGGCTTAACTGACTGAGCCGCCCAGGCCCTCCTAAAATTTATTTTTTGTTTTCCCAAATGTTGCAAGCACTTTTGACAATTATCACATCAAATCATTAGGACTGTACAGTTCCTTGTATTTTTTGAGGTCTCTTGTAGTGATGGTTTTGGACCCATTTTGTAACTGGTTAATAGTAAGAAAGTCACTATGTTTTCCTTAGTTTTTTATGTAGCACCAAGTTCAAATCCTCACTGTGTCTGTCCAGGCAGAAAACATCTACTGTGTCTACTTTGTTCTCGTTGTTTGTAGTTACCTCTCAGAGAATTACATTTTCAGATGCTCAGGTCCTCACTGCCACGGTCTTGCAGGAGAAATAGGTGTCCATACCCACAACTGAGGGGACAGAGATGAGAAAAACTATTGATTATGTAGGGTTTGCACGGTAGGGTATTGTAGAGAAATGATGTATTAAATTTTCGAGGCAGCAATTAATTTAAATTAATTCAGTCAATTATCCAAATAATAAACTTCTGGACCTTTTTTTTTCCTCACTGAGCAAACTCGTGTGCTTCTTGGCATCTTCTACCATTGTTATGACCACTGAATATTTGTACCTGGCCCAGATTCATTTGCTGAGCCTCAAACCCAAATGTCTAGCTACCTATGAAACACCTCTATGTAGGTGTTCCACTCACCCTACAAACACAGCACTTGCCATTTTGGGCAAAAATTGATCATCTTTCTCCCCATATCCTCATATTTCCCCATACTTTCATCAACTTTCATCTTATTGCTATCAAGACAGAAATCAGGAACTCATCATTCTAGACTGATCCCTCTCTCTCATCTCTGACATTTGACAGTGATATCTACTTCAAATCCCCATTCACAAAAAAAGTTTATGCCCACCAGCTGCTATTTAAATATTATATAGGTATTGTGAGGGGATCTGTATCTTATCATCTCCATGGTCACTGACTAAATTCAGACATGTCTCATTGTTCACCAGAGTTATTACAAATTTTTTCCTAATCTTATCACCAGTCATCTTACTTTCCTTCAGCTTATTCTCCATACTATGGCCCTAGAGATTTTTTTATTTTTTATTTTTATTTATTTTTTTAGAAGTCCCATTATATGTATTTATTGAGATATAATTTAAAATTTTTTTCTCCAGCTTTAATGAGATACAGTTGTCACACAACACTGTGCAAGTTTAAGGTGTACAGTATGTTGATTTGATACATTTATATATTGCAAAATAATTACCACCGTGACATTAGCTAACACCTCCATCCTGTCACATGATTATTTGTTTTTTGTGGTGTGCATAATAATAGAGTTACAGATCTGTGTCTTTGGATGAATTTATACATCCAGGTTACTGCCATCCTAATTACAACATGAAACATCCCCATCCCAATGTTTGTTTAGCACCTCTTTCCGCTCAATTCCACCACATGGGCACTTTTGTGTCTTTTTTCTTTCACAGAGATATTTTTGAAATGCATCCATATTGCACAGATCTTGTATCTGTCTTTTGTATGGGAATCATTGCAAATCATTACAATATCTGACCTTTTGTGTCTAGCTTCTCTCGTTAAGTTCTTTGTGGAGATGAAGAACCAAAAGAATTAGCAGTGAAGCTTATGGAAAGAATTTGAGATTCCATAATGGACAAAGGGAGTAAATGTTAGGATCTTGGCAGTAGCCAAAATGGACTATTGTGTGGCCAACAGAACGGTCTGGGAGAGCCTTAAAATTGGAGCATAGGCTGAGTTGGAAGGAAGGTATCGGGTGATCTGTATAAACCAGGGAAGCAGGGTAGGCACCATCAGGGGGTGCTGGAGGTGCATCCATGTTTCTCAGAAGAGCTGGTCTTGACTTCCACCCCAGCCAATTGCTGTTGTTTGAGTTTCCTGAGTTTTGCTTTATGAGTCTTGAACCAAACCTGCGGTACCGTGGGATGTATCTCCAGTTTTGAGGCTATTTCTTTCTGAAGGCTGGAAGCGGGGTATGGGTTCTTGCTGAACAAGAATTCCAGATCTGCCAGTTGTTACTCAGTGAACATTGTTCATTTCCTTTGGGAATGCTTCTGGTGCTTTCCTTTAGGAAGGTCCCCTGCACCTGACATCCTGATCTAGATGTGTTCACATGCACTGGTCCTGTGTCAAGCCTAGAGATTTGTTTTAAAGACACAGATTGAGTCCTGTTATTTCCTGATGAAAACCTTTCAGGATATCCGTGTTGCCTGTCTCATGAAACAGGTACAAAGCTCTGTATTCCTCCCACTAGCTCTCCAGAATTCCTTTAGATTCACCCTACCCCCACCTCCAGCGTTACCCAAAGCTCCAGCCATAGGAATTATTTTAAGTGATTGCTCCATCTTTTCTTCCTCCTTGTCCCTTACCTTGGACCACCCTTTCTGCCCTTGTTCATCTAACAGAAACCTCTACATTGTTGGACTCAACTGGAATGTTACTTCCTTATTCATAGTACCCCATTGCATTTTTCTTTTCACCTTTCCCTGCACTAGCCCTTGTTAAAAGCAGAAAACCATGCATTTCTGTCACTAGAGCTTGAACACTGATGAACGGAATGTAGACACTTCCTCAGTGTTTATGGGGTTCAAAAATGTTACAATAGCCAGTTTGTGATCATGCTAATGAAGTTGACTCAGCTGCTAAGGGTAAAGGTTATCGCATCCCACCATTTCGCCATCATGGTTGGTGAAGTTAGGCAATAGCTCTCTGCTGTTCTCCCTGTTTAAGAGATTCAAAAAATTGAGAAAGTCAGGAAGTCTGTACGTGATATACCTGATTTAACCATTTCACTAAAACGGCCTCCTGCCCATTTGAGCAGCTGACAATTGCAAAGGGCAGGGATTTAAATTTAAAAAGCTTGGTTCTTGCGGTTTCTGAGTGCCTAGTGTTTCCAAAATTACCTCAAACATTATGTTCTCTGGGTTTTTGGTGCCAGTTTGTAAAGAATTTCAAATATGTCATATTATCAGATAATAATAGTGCTAAATTGAGGATATAATATCCGTTGGCAAAATTACTTAGATATGATCTATAATGATTTACTTCCGGGAACATGATTATTCACTTAGAGTCATTAGAAAAAACAAAACTCTAAAAAGAAACAAGTGCACAAGAACAATAACAAAAAAAGAATTCCTTTTTGTTTTTTATTTTATTTAAAGATTTTATTTATTTATTTGACAGAGAGAGACACAGTGAGAGAAGGAACACAAGCAGGGAGTGTGGGAGAGGGAGAAGCAGGCTTCCCGCCGAGCAAGGAGCCCGATGTGGGGCTCGATCCCAGGACCCTGGGATCAGGACCTGAGCTGAAGGCAGACGCTTAACGACTGAGCCACGCAGGCACCCCTCTTGTTTTTTAGACTTGATGTTATTCTGTTCGTTTTCTAGGACAGAACTTTCTGTGATATCATTGTGATGTGGCAGTGTTTGTAAATCATGACCACTGAGCCACGGAGTTACCATAAACTACAAAGACTTATTTCATTGCTGTATCTTTCCCACTGTTATGCATCAAAATAAAAACAGAGACATTGACAGGAACCAGTACAATAAGCATTTTATTAAGTGGCTGCCACGTGCAAAGCACTATGCTAAGCACTATAAAGGATGCAGAGGAATAAAATGTAGCCCTGCATCCAGGAGCTCACCATCTAGGGCAAGAAACAAGTGAGTAACAATTATATCTGATAAAAGGCAGAGTTTGGTTGGTGCTATTAACAAAGAAACAAAGTGCTAGGACAGCATCTTTTTTTTTTTTTAAGATTTTATCTTTATTTGAGACAGAGAGAGAGCACAAGCAGAGGGAGAAGCAGGCTCCCGGCTGAGCAAGGAGCCCAATGGGGGACTCGATCCCAGGACCCTGGCATCATGACCTGAGCCGAAGGCAGATGCTTAACCGACTGAGCCACCCAGGTGCCCCAACATGTCAGCATTTAAATTAATATGGATGAGACCAGAGGAGTCTCTAGAATTAAAACAAAACAGAATGGTTGGTTCATTTGTCTTCCCCTTTCTTTCTTCAGCCTGCTGTTTTTTTCTGATCTGAGCTAATTGGGTGACAGCAGTCCCCCAAACAAGCAGTTGGCCCCCTTGAGGCTGGCAGCGCAACAGCTGTGGCTCTCTGTGGTTTTTCCTGAAAGGCCAACACCACCAAAAACGACAAGAAGATTGGCACCTGTGAAGTGACACTGTAGTTTTGCCACTGCAGTGAGTCATGAGCTCTCTCAGTGTCCTGGTGCTGCCATTTACCACCTGTGGCCTTTAAAAGGCATGTAGTTTCCTTATTTATAAAATGAGCGGGTTGATGTAGACTGTATAACATCTCTAAGGTTCTTTCCAGCATTAAGACTCTATGGCCCTAACTGTGAAGGTTGATAAGAGCCAAACAGTTTTCCTCCTTGGCTTCTACACATCAAGTGACTCAAGAGAAAAGGAACATACTTTCCAGAGGTAGAGAAGTACCTCACTTCTTTATAAAATATCCCTTCTGGGGGCGCCTGCGTGGCTCAGTCAGTTAAGCGTCTGCCTTCGGCTCAGGTCATGATCCCGGGGTCCTGGGATCGAGTCCCACGTCAGACTCCCTGCTCAGTGCAGAGCCTGCTTCTTCTCCCTCTGCCTGCTGCTCCCCCTGCTTGTGCTCTCTCTCTCCCACAAATAAGTAAATAAAATCTTTTTAAAAATAAAAATAAATAAATAATACCAAAAAAAATATCCCTTCTGATGCTTCCCCTTCACTGTATTATTTCTAGAGCCAGTCTTCTTTCTCATGAAGTCCTGTATCAGTGAGCTTGGTTATCCAAAGAAAAACAGTATGGAGGGCTATTATATTATATATGTGGGCATTATATATATTATGTAAATTATATATGGGTAAATGAGGTGGTACAGAGGTGGCGTTGATAGGAACTGTCCAGGGTGGATGTGCAGAGTGCTGGAAACTTGAGACACAAATGAATCTCCATGAGCATAGATATGTGGGGAAGATTTACAAAAAAGATTATTTGGCTCATCAAGTATTACTGAGCCAGAAAGACAGAATAACAGCTAGACCAAACTTGGACAAATCATTCTACTTCCCCATGTCAGTATCAGCCTTGGAATGCTCATGTTCTACACATGTTGTAATAGATTAAAATTTTAGATTTCCAATCTTTTATGCTCCCATTAAACTGACAGGCTTTGTGCTTTTACAGTGTGTTTTGGGACCATAAGCAAAACACATTTTAGTAGTAAAAACATTTCTGCTTTTTTTTTAATTAAGTTTTTTTGTTTTAATTCCGGTATAGTTAACATACAGTGTTA
The DNA here is from genome assembly GCF_003265705.2 of Callorhinus ursinus. Classification (NCBI taxonomy): domain Eukaryota; kingdom Metazoa; phylum Chordata; class Mammalia; order Carnivora; family Otariidae; genus Callorhinus; species Callorhinus ursinus. The sequence continues at coordinate 98,809,763 of NW_027397063.1, read as the reverse complement.
TATTCGTTTCAGGTTTTACAGTATAGTGATTCAGCCATTCTGTACATTACTTAGTGCTCATCGTGATAGGGGTAAAACATTTCTGCTTTTTTTTTTTTTAGGATTTTATTTATTTATTTATTTATTTATTTATTTATTTATTTGAGAGAGAAAGAGAGCATGAGCTGGGGGAGAGGGAGAAGGAGACTCCCCACTGAGCAGGGAGCCCAATGCAGGTCTCAATCCCAGGACCCCAGGATCATGACCTGAGCTGAAGGCAGACGCTTAACCGACTGAGCCACCCAGGTGCCCCCATTTCTGCTTTTTTAATTAGCATCCAAGGAAGGTTTGGTTTGGTTTTGTTTTTAGAGGGGAAGGGGAAATAGAGAGGGCAATTAAATAATTTAAAGAATGAAGTTTTAAACTAGGAGAATTTTGCAAAAGAATTCTGGAATCTTTACACTGTTGCACCATCTTGAGGGAATGATGTTCAGTTGGTGCATGGTTCTTGGTGGCCATGGCTCTCTACAGCCTGCATAGCAGCAGTGCCTCACCTAGGCCTAGTGCCTTCCCCCCTCCAGCGTCCCAGGATGAGAGGGTCATCTCTCTTGGAGGACACATTGAGTGCCTCTCATGTTCCCTAAACTGTTCTAAGCCCTAGAGATACAATTGAGAACACAGCATGAAATAAACAAGTGAGACTATATCAAACCAAAGAGTTTTTGCACAGCAAAGGAAATAATGAACAGAATGAAAAAGCAACCTATGAAGTGGGAGAAAATAGGGCAAATCATATTTCTGGTAAGTTGTTAATCTCCAAAACATATAAGGAACTTCTAAAACTCAATAACGACAAAAGCAATAAGCCAATTTAAAAATGGGCTAAGGGCTTGAATAGACATTTCTCCAAAGAAGACATACAAATGGACAACAGACACATGAAAAGATGCTCAACATCACTAGTCATCAGGGAAAGGCAGGTCAAAATCACAGTGAGCTAATACATCACTGCTGTCAGGATGATCATGATAAAACAAACAAAAAAGACAAGTATTGGTAAAGGATGTGGAGAAATTGGAGCCCTTGCACACCATTGGTAGGAATGCAAAATGGTGCAGTTGCTATGAAAAACAGTATGGGTTTCCTCAAAAAATTAGAATAGAACTACTGTATGACCCAGCAAGCCCCCTTCTAAATATATATCCAAAAGAATTGAAATCAGTATCTCTAAGGGATATTTGCCCTCCCATGTTTATTACATCATTCATAACAGCTAAGATGTGGAAACAACTTGTTTCCATTGACAGATGAATGAATAAAGAAAAGGTGGTATATGCGAACAATGGAATACCAGTTAGCCTTTAAAGAGAAGGAGACTCTGCAATATACAGCAACATGGATGAACATGAGGACATTATGCCAAATGAAATAAGCCAGACAGACAAAAACAAATACTGCATGATTCCACTTATATGAGATATCTAAAACAGCCAAATTCATAAAATCAAAGAATGGAATTGTGATTACCAGGGACTGGAGGAGAGGGCGGTTACTAATCAGCAGGTATAAAGTTTAACTTAAGCAAGATGAATAACCTCTAGAGATCTTCTATACAGCATTGTATCTACAGTTTACAATAATGTATACTTCAATGTGGTAAAATGTGTTAAAAAGATAGATCTTCTGGTACATGTTCTTACTACAATTTTTAAAAAAAGAACATCACTGCCTTCATGGAGTTACTGTCTAATAGAGCTAGACAGACAATAATGTCAAGTTATATCATTGCTAAGGGTTATATGGGATGGAAGAAGTTTCAGTTCTTTCCTGAAAGATCACAAGATTATTCTAAATCAGGAAAAAAGTCACCAAAAGAAAATTCTGACAGGGGTGCCTGGGTGGCTCAGTCGTTAAGCATCTGCCTTTGGCTCAGGTCGTGGTCACATGGTCCTGGGATCGAGCCCCACATTGGTCTCCCTGCTCAGTGGGAAGCCTGCTTCTCCCTCAGCCACTCTCCCTGCTTGTGTTCCTTCTCTTGCAGTGTCTCTCTCTGTCAAATAAATAAAATATTTAAAAAAAAAAGAAAGAAAATTCTGACAGAAGTGATCCACCCACCCATTATTTCCCAGTTTGGGAATTTCTCTGAATTTGGTATATCACACAAGTGAAGGTGCCATACATCTGTGCATATAAATGTACAAGTTTGTGCCTTGTTGCCAAACTTAGAACCACATGCAATTGGTTGACTTCTAGGGGGAAAACCAGGTTAGTGATTTCTGTTGCATTTGGTTGAAAGAGAAGTGGATTCTCCCAATGTCGTGTCAGAATAGGAGTCAGAGTACTTCAGTTATGTTAACAACTCTTATGCAACAACAATGAATAGTTTAATGGGACCCTTTGGTCCTACTGTGCTTTTACCTTTGGGTAAAAAATACTGCCCTTTATGGAACAGTGGAAAGAGCTTGTGCTTTGCAGTCAGGTTAGGGATGGGGGGATGGTGGAATGTGGGAGTTAGACAGTGGGTGGCCCTGGGTTAAGATTCTTGCTCTGACACTTACTGTGTAAATTTCGACAACCTGCATAATATCTCTGAGCATCAATGATTCCTTTACAAACTGAGGAAAATAACATCTATTTCTGCCTTATCAGGTGGTTGTATTATATATCGTATAATGTGCCTGTCATATAACTTAGGTGATCATTAAATAGTAGCTGTTGTTTTAGTCTGGTCATGATGGGTCTTCTAGAAAGACTTCATGTAGCATAGACGTTGCATACTGAAGTGTATTAGGGTAAGGGGGAAACCTAAGTGTGAGGCAATTTTATTATTTATTTATTTATTTATTTATTAACATATAATGTATTATTTGTTTCAGAGGTACAGGTCTTTTATTCACCAGTCTTACACAATTCACAGCGCTCACCATAGCACATACCCTCCCCAGTATCCATCACCCAGCCACCCCAACCCTCCCACCCCCCTGCACTTCAGCAACTCTCAGTTTGTTTCCTGAGATTAAGAGTTTCTTATGGTTTGTCTCCCTCTCTGGTTTCATCTTGTTTCATTTTTCCTTTCCTTCCCTATGATCCTTTCTCTTGTTTCTCAAATTCCTCATATCAGTGAGATCATATGATAATTGTCTTTCTCTGATTGACTTATTTCGTTTAGCATAATACCCTCTAGTTCCATCCACTTCATTACAAATGGCAAGATTTCATTTTTGATAGCTGCATAATATTCCATTGTGTACATATACCACATTTTCTTTATCCATTCATCTGTTGATGGACATCTAGGCTCTTTTGTGAGGCAATTTTAAAAGGAGCACTTTCAAAGGGGCAGTCCAAGATGGTGGCATAGGAAGATCCTGAACTCACTTCCTTCCATGTACACACTGAATCTACAGCTATATATAGAACAATTCCCTCTGATAAAGACCTGGAAACTAGCTGGATAGTTTCTTTATGACAAACAGTAAAAGAGATGGGTGGGAGAGGCAGATAGGTGGCCTTGCCAGAAACCCATCCCTGGTACGGTGACCCACAATCAGGAGGGATTTCATAAATTCAGAGCTTCCTCCTGAGGAGTGAGGAGTTTGTTCCCCACCTCAGGCACCCCAACCCATGAGACCTGCAATGGAGAGATGTTGCCTGTGAAAACTAACGGGATTCAAATCCAAGAGATGCAAAGGGGTGGAGAGAATGGAGATAACTCTTTTAAAGGGCTCACCTGCAGACTCAATTCACTCCAGGGATCAGCACAAAAGTAGCAGTTTGAAAAAGGCCTAGACTATATGTGAAGGAAATTCATTTGCTAATCTTAATGCATCTGTTAAGGGCATTGGCCTGTTGGGACTCTGTGGGGACAGAGGCAGGGGTGGGTACTAGTTTTGCTCTCTCTACCTTGATAGCATATGCAAGAGTGCCTCACTCTGTGCTATTCTGCTGCCTTGCTGAAACCAGCGAGTGCATGCAGGAAACACAGAGGTGTTCCTTAATTAACTGGCTCTGGTGGCCAAGGGTCTTGTGTTCCTGGATTCCATAGGACTGTAACAATTTGAGAGATGGTTTTTGGCAGGCAAGCACCCTCAGGGCACTACACAGACAGCAGGTTGAAACACACGTCCAGTATTTCTATAAAAAGATCTGTTGTCGTGGAGCTTCAGTCTGAGTGGCAGATTTCAAGTTTGCCACAAATCTAGAGGCTATGGAGGTGCTCTCAGAGAATGTAGGCTGGGGGACACCATCTTTGTGCTCTCCCTCAGCCTCACTACATCTCCCCAGTACCTCCCAAAAAGGAGCTTATACACTCTTCTGAAGTACCAATTTTTATAACTATAACCCAGAGACACTTGCAGATCACTCGGTCTGGAGGCCAGCAGGGTTTATGATTGTAGTCCCTCAAAACTGTATATACTTGCACACTTCAGATATTGCTGCCTGAGGGCCTTCCAATCAACCTGAAACTGGGTACTAAAGAGATTTCACTCTTTGGAGCACTGACACATCTTGGCACACCATCAACAACTGGGACCTATGACGAATAAATCAGGTTGCTTTGACAATTGCAAAGCTTGAGAGGCAACAAAGACTTAGGGCAAAGTTGAAAGATAAGGTTCCTTTCCTACACAAGACCACTCCTTCAACAATTTTTTGCCTAATACATAGAAACAAACAGAAAGAGTCAAACAAAATGAGAAATCAGAGGAATATGTTCCAAATGAAAGCACAAGTTAAAACCTCAGGAAAAAAATTGTAGTGAAATGGAGATAACTAACTTATCTGATAAAGAGTTAAAAGTAATGGTCTTAAAGATGTCACCAAACTCAGGAGAGAAATGGAGGTGAAAGACCTGTACACCAAAAAAACATGGATGACAGAAATTGAAGAAGACACAAATAAATGGAAGGATATTCCATACCCCTGGATTGGAAGAATTAGTAGTGTTAAGATGTCCGTATTACCAAAGCAATCTACAGGTTCAATGCAATCCTTATCAAAATTCCAAAGGTATTTTTCACAGAAACAGAACAAGATCTTAAAGTTTGTATAGAAAACACAAAAGATCCCAAATCACCAAAGCAATCTTGAGAGAGAAGATAAAAGCTGGAGGTATCATGCTCCCTAATATCCAACTATATTACAAAGGTATAGTAATAAAAAAAAAAAGTATGGTATTGGCCCAAGAACAGATATAGATCAATGGAACAACAGGGAGCCCAGAAATAAATCCACACATATATGGTAGTTAATATATGACAGAAGAGGCAAGAATATACTGGGAAGGATAATCTCTTCAATAAATTGTGTTGGGAAAACTGGCCACATGCAAAAGAATAAAACTAGAGAAATATACCATACACAAAAATTACCTCAAAATAGATTAAAGACTTCAATGTAGGACCTGAAACCCTTAAAATTCCTAGAGGAAAACCTAGGCAGTAAACCTTGACATTGGTCTTGGGAATGATTTTCTTGGATCTGACTCCAAAAGCAAAAATAAACAGTGGGACTACATCAGATTAAAAGCTTCTGCAAAGGAAATCATTAACTCAACAAAAGTCACCTACTGAATGGGGGAATATATTTGCAAATCATATATACAATAAGAGGTTAATATCCAAAGTACATACACACACACACACACATATATATATGTGTGTGTATATGTGTGTGTGTCTATGTATATACCACAATCCAATTAAAAAATGGGCAGAAGATCTGAATAAACATTTTTCCAAAGAAGACCTACAAGATGGTTAACAGGCACATGAAATGATGCTCAATGTTACTAATCAGGGAAATGCAAATCAATCACAATGAGATATTACCTCCACCTATTAGAATGATGATTGCCAAAAAGAAAAAATAAGTGTTGTCTGGAGAACTCTTGTGCACTATTAGTGAAAATATAAATTTGTGCAGCCACTGTGGAAAACAGTATAGCGTTTCCTAAAAGTACACATGGAACTCTACCATATGATCCAGCAATTCCAATTCTTGGTATTTATTCAAAGAAAATAATAACACTAATTTAGAAAGATATATGCACTCCTTATATCGATTGCAGCATTATTTACAATAGCTAAGATATGGAAACAACCTAAGTGTTCATTGATGGATGAATGGATACAGAAGATGTGAGATATATATATATATATATTTATACATATACATCATACACACACACACACACACACACACACGCATATACACAATGGAATACTACTCAGCCATAAAAAAGAGCGAAATCTTGCCATTTCTGACAATGTGGATGGAATTTGATGGTATTATGCTAAGGGAAATGAGGCAGATAGAGAAAAACAAATACTGTATGATTTCCCTTATATGTGGAACCTAAAAAACAAATGAACAAACAAAACTCATAGATACATAAAACAGAATGGTACTTGCCAGGGTGGCAGAGGGTGGTTTGAGGGTGGGTAATAGAGGTAGAGGGGATCAAGATGTATAAACTTCCAGTTATAAAATAATTAGTCATAGGGATGTAATGTACAGCATGCTGATTCTAGTCAATGGAGTTGTTTTCTTAATTCCTTTTTGAATTGTTCATTGCTAGTGTATATAAATAAAAGTGAGTTTTGTATATTGAAGATAAGCAAATAAAAATGAGCACTTATATTTTAAAGAGTTTGGCAAGGAAATGGCATTCATCATCGTACTGAGCTGGAGTGGAAGATGAGAGGCTCCCCTTTCCCTTTAGTTTACATATGCCTTTCCGAATTGTATCACTTTGTAAGTGTATTAGGAAAAAGTCAGAGAAACATGGTGTGCCTTAGTTTCTATACCTGAAAACTGGAGGTGTCATCTGTCTTCTATGACTGGCTTGAAAGATGGATGGTATCTAGGAAACTCTGAAGGCTTGGTGAGAGAATATGAATAAATGTAAAGGGTTACAGTGGTTACTGCAGTTGAAAATGAGAATTCTCCTTTCCACCAGTACTTGAGGAAAATAGAGAAAATCATTGTTTTGTACTGCTGATTTTAAAGGACTTGCTCTGGGACCACTAGATGCTGGGAAACTGAATGCTTTTAGGGAAAGGGGCATTAACAATTTTGTTGTTTTAAGTTTGAAAGTTACACATGAGTGGGTAAAAGAGGCGTTTTACTCCAGGTGCTTTTGCAATCCAGTGGGTTTATTACATCCAAAAGTTTGCAGGATCAGGCTGTCGACTTCTGCCTTTCTTCCTTGCTGTAAAAATGATGTCTTTGTGCTTTCATTTCCTCACCTCCTGGCTTCTTCAGGGTAATAAGAGATAGAAGAGAAACACCTGGTCCCCCTCTCAAGGGTATTTCAGTTGTATTTCCCATCCACACTGTTAGCTCAGCTTTGAGGGCCATGCTACTTATAGGGGCCCTTCTTTGTTCTGTTGAATGCCTCCAAACAAGAATCAGTTCACCTGACAAAATTATGGCTCCAAAATTAAAAATAAAGTTTTCCTCTTTCTTGCTTTCCTATTCCTCACTGAACACCACACACACCCAAACCCCTACACACAGAGACCATGGGAGGCTGGAAGAAAAATCAAAGAACAGGGTACTACTTCATCTCTTGGGTTTGATACCTGCTCCAGGAGGCTGCTAGTGTCTGGCCTCCAGTCTGGACTTGAAAGGTATTCTCAAGTAACCTGCACTTTCCAGTATTTTAGGGCGAGAATCACCTCCATTTGGTTTTCTCTTCTGTCGTGCAGTTTCTCTTTTCTGTGCTGCTATTTAGCATCAAATTTATGTGTCCCATAAATGGAAGCTTTTCCCGAAACTTTGGGCTGCATCCAAATCAGAATAACTTATAGTTTTTGTTACATCACCATTTAACTTGAAAAATATTTCTTTGCCCTAATTTAGCTTTTACTGTAACGTAATGAGATATTTCATGATTGACCAGACATATTAGACATTGAACCTCTAGCTGTTATCATCATTTTATTTAAGATGTAATGATCCAGGGGTGCCTGGGTGGATCAGTCTGTTAAGTGGCTGACTCTTGGTTTTAGCTCAGGTCATGATGTCAGGGTCCTGGGATGGAGCCCTGCGTCCTGGCTCCCCGCTCAACAGGGAGTCTGCTTAAGGATTCTCTCCCTCTCCCTCTGTCCCACCCCTCATTCACACGCATGCACTCTCTCTCTCTTGCTCTCGCTCTCAAATAAATAAATAAATCTTAAAAAAAAAAAAGATGTAATGGTCCAATCACAGTACTATAGGTTCCTGTCATTCCCAGGAACAGTATGCTCTGTGCTTTTGAATCTGGGTACTCACCCAGGGGTGGTGGTCTGATGATGCATGGTGAAAGTTCTCAAGGAAGAAAAGGCAAACACTACACACCAGTGCTCTGTGAACTAACCACCATAATTCTAATTTTATTTGAGAGTTCTGTGGTCATAAATAGCTTCGTATTTTCTTGAAAGTATAACTCTCCGTGGACATTTTAATATGTAAAACACTCCCTCCTGGAAAGTTATAAACATGAATCAAAATGCAATCTTAAACCCCTCACGGTAATATAAGAGAAGAGCAGAAAAGCACTAAAACAAAGGTATGACATTTATTTTTACAAAAGGAATAAACATGAAAAGGGTGTATAAACTTCGTCTATACCCTGCTTTTGAGTTCTGTTGTTGTGTGAAACATTAGTTTCATATATCAAACTCCTTCCCTCTGTACTCTACTTATTTTAAGAACACATTTTGGATTGGCTCATTGTGTCTTTCCTTTTTAGCATGTGCCTGAGTTCAGAACCAGTTTGCCTATTATTTGTGATTACCTGTAAAAGTCCATGCAGAGTATACTGTTACTAAATCAGTTCATAATGGAGAAACTGAACCTTAAAACAACTGAGATCTGGAAACATGTCAAATCAATTTTATAACAATTAAAATTAATAATTTTAAGCTATTTATGCATAAAATCTGCTGCCATATTTGCTATCAAAATGTTGAGGACACATCAGAAATGCCTTTTCTAAAGAATCACTGTAAGGAATGCTGTTTCTCCTCACGGGGAGCATGAGCATATATTCCATTTTGTCCCTCCTGCCAGACAACTTAGAACCATACTTGACCCTAAGTCATAATAATTATGTGAATATAGGTAAACATAGTCCTGATAAATCATTTTTCCTGATCATGATTTTTACTTATATAAGTATTTCCTTTTGTAATGCTTTTTGGTCACGCAAACAAAATCTACTTGTTCTGTATAGTTTCTGATCTCTTGATTTTAGTCTTACCACCCCCGGGTTTGCATATTTTTGTTGTGAGTCATCACAAATCATGTGGAAATTGAGTAGAGTTGAATTAAAATAAATACAATTATATGCTTGTAATCCTCAACCTGCAAGAAATTAAAATACTGATGACTCAGCTGTGATGAAATTGGGACAAACTGCTGTATCAGTCACACCATCCTGTTTGAAAATATTCTTCTCTTTTTAAAATGACAGTGACATCAAACTAAAGAAACACATTGATCAACCATCTCCCCTCTGTCTTCAAACTTATTTTCTTTCTGAAGAAAAATTCACAGAAATGTTATCTGGATTTTTTTTAATTCCCCAATTTTTTATATGAATGTCTTCATCATGTTATTGGAGATAAAGCCCATACTTAATTAGAATTTATCAGTTATATGTGGCCCTCTCTCAGTTCTTTTTGAGAGATCAAAATAAGACTCCCATTTGACATCCCACAATAGTTACTGAAATTGTAGCTAAAATGCTGACATGGGCAGCTGACTTTGTACTGCTTACCTTGCAAAGCAGGGTCTGGAAACAGTTCTGATTTAATCTCATTGTACTGATTACTGTAAACTCCTTCAATAAGTAGGATAATAATTGCCCATTAATTGTTGTCCTGAAGGTGGTATAACTACAATGAAACCATTAGCTAATAATATAGGATTGTCTTAAGTGTATACATGTGTGCTGACATTTAAGAGGTTATCTGAAGTCAAGAATTGTACATTTTTCATTGACTGTATAAAGATATATGTAATGGTCCATTAAGATGGGGATATTACTCCTGTTGCAAAAAGGTGCATAACAATGATTTTGTTTTTTATTTTATTGAAGTATGGTTGACATACTATGTTACATTAATTTCAGGTGTACAACACAATGATTCTGCAACTCTATGCATTATGCTATGCTCACCACAAGTGTAGCTGCCATCTGTCATCATACAACCCTATTGTAATACCACTGACTGTATTCCCTGTGCTGTGCCTTTCATCCCTGTGACTTACTCATTCCATAACTGGAAGTCTATACCTCCCACTCCCCTTCACCCATTTTGCTCACGCCCCCACACCCCTCCTCTCTGGCAATCGCCAGTCGGTTCTCTGTATTTATGAGTCTGTTTTTGCTTTTTGTTTGTTCATTTGTTTTGTTTTTTAGATTCCACATATAAGTGAAATCATGTGGTATTTGCCTTTCTCTGCTTGACATCTTTCACTTAGCATAATACTCTCTAGGCTAATCCATGTTGCCACAAATAGTACGATCTCATTCTTTTGTAAGGCTGAGTAATATTCCAACAATGATTATTGTTATGCCATCATCATAACATCTGAGCAGAAAGACATGGGAACGTTGGCACCTACAGACAGACAGACAAATCTACTTATGAACAACCTGGATTTCATTTTGCAGTTTTCATACAAATGTATACCTTTGCTCAATTAGCTGGAATGCTGCATTAAAAAAAAAACTTAAGATGGCAGTAATCAGAGGCAGATTACCCGAAAGTAACTACCTGACAAGGGGATATCGCAGTGTCAAAATAAACTAGGAAATTAAGAAAAATTTATACTTGAATCTGAAGTTTTAACAACTTGAATTTCAATATTCTGTCAACTGCTCCAGAATTGTTGGTATACTTACCTAGTATTAGGAACATAAAGGTAAACATATTTCAATATAATGTCAATCCATTTGCAATTTCCAAAAAGATACATCTGAATGGGTTTGCTTCCACAAAAATTCATACAAGTGAGGTGACGGATTGTAGACCTGGATATATTCTGATTTTTCAAGAAGTAGAAATACTTTCAAATGAGATATCTCACCTAGTGAGCTAATATTAATTTGTTGATCATATTTCACACAGAAAGTTAAGATTCATCTTGGAATAGTAATAATGCTTTTATTGTGGTGAGCAAATTGAATCAGATACTAATAGTATAATTTGTAACGAGTTCTTATGTTTTCCATAGGTGGATAAGCGGAGCAGCTGTAGTCAATGCATTTTACTCTTCAGGCAGAAATCAGATAGGTAAGGCCTATTCCTAAATAATTCTTTAATATGCCTCTGTTGTTACCAACTTGTAGTGCTTTGCATGTCCAATTTATAGTACTCCCCATAAAAGCGCAGCTGAGGCTGAATTATTGATTCATTGAATATACTCCTTGAAAGTAAATGCATCCATGTACCTCTTTTCACTATAGTAGCAAATTTTAAGTTAGTACAAATTACATTAAGTGATTTTCTTTCTTTTGCAATGTTCTCATTTGTGGCTAAGTGGTTTATCTTATGTCTAAGTGCTTTTATTTTATTTCTAAATACTTTTTAAACATCTCTTATAACTCCATTAAGTTATATTGACTTTAGGACTCCTTAAGCATCAAAATCTTAAAGGGTTTAAGGTTCCAAGAACCAGCTTTGCAGAGATCCAGTTCTCCTGGCAATTCTGTAAGCTGGCTCTGGTGGAGATGGTCCTGATCTGTATCACCTATTTTTCTAGACAACTCCAAAGGTCTCAGAAAGTTGAAAAGTCGGTTATATTAGGTTGAACCGTATGAGATTGCATTTACTTAACTACTTTTAATCAAAAAAGAAAAAAATATATGCTCACTAATAGTAATACTATAGGAATCTGTAGAAATTAGTACATGAGTGAATGATATAATGAATAACTAAATGGCTTACTATAACAAAGATATATTGATTCTCTTCCTGGGAAGACCTTGAGATCTTTAAATTCTTTCTTAAGCATTACATAGCTAGACCCGTTTTTTCCCAAGGATTTGAATTATGTAGAAAGGCACCCAACAGTTTCAGTACTACCGAGGGTATACTAAACAAACCCTACAATCAGCTTCTCCAGGTGCACCTAGTTCAGCCCTTCATTTCTAAGTGCAATCAGGAATCAAAAGGGAAGATAATTTCAGCATTATTCTAAAGTAAACATCTCAGAGTCTGCCCTGAACCTCAATTTTTCATGAATTCTGTTACTAATTAGATTAGATTAGAAATGATGAAAAATCCTGCTAGATTTTTCATACAAATTTTAAAAGAAATTATGACCTTTATTTTATTTTAAAGTTTGATTGTAGCTTTCCCCATTGCTTTTAAACCTAGGAAGAGTTAAAGTAAGAAACTATCTACATTTTCTTCTAGTATTTTTATGGTTTTTATTTTTTAAATGAACCTTTAATCCATCTGGAATTTATTTTGGTTCATGACATGAAAATGAATTATATAAAATAATCAGAAAAGTTTGTTTATATAACATATAAATAATAAGGAAGGCATGTGCACCTATCAAAACCAATTAGCTCAAAGTCTAAGCTAATACATTTCCTAGCTAGTGCAATGATTACCTAAACTCAGACCAGCGCCTGTTTAATGATCAACTCAGAACCCGTGCAGTCTATCTTTTGCAATGTAGTCCCAGAAACCATTCAGACCCTTTCTTAGAGGCATCTTTCTCTCTGCAGAGGCTTCCCTTTGTTTTTTGTTTTGTTCTTTGAGAAAGAGAGAGAGCATGCATGTTCACACACGTGTGTGGGGGTGGGAGGCAGGGAGTCGAGGGGAGGGACAGAAAGAATCTTAAGCAGGCTCCACACCCAGCACAGCAGGGCTTGATCTCATGACCCTGAGATCATGACCTGAGCCGAAATCAAGAGTCTGAGGCTTAACTGACGGAGCCACCCAGGCGCCCCCACTTTGAAGCCTTCTTTTTGATATTCAGTAGTTCTGTCAGTGTAAGATGATTCTGGACTTGAACTTAAACAGGATAATGACCTTTTTTAATGGAATTCCAAGGCAAAGGGAGACAGCCTGGCCTTTGTTCTGTATTAGGATAGACTAAGGGATATAGCTTCATTTTAATCCAGCTCAGGAAGGACCCTGGATCCTATCAGACCTGATACTGATTCATTCCAACAAGAAGACCCATACAGACCCTCAGTAGGACCACCCTGGCACGTTCATCCCTTCAGCCCCTCTGTAGAGCAGATCCACACAGTTTAGATCAAGACAGTTAACTTGCTTGGTTCTGAATTACCCCATATCCCTGGACCCAGCTCAAAATTGGTTCACCTCAGAGATTCCCTGATCAGAGAAGACCAGGGAATGTTCTCAGTTTGAACTTAATACCCTCAAACCAAAGAAGCACATGGCAAAAGGAAAAAGAAGGTAAAAGTGGCCCAACATTTCACAAAATAGTTATCCTCTGAATAATCAAGAATTGGCTACAATAAGCATTCTTAATAAGAAAGACCTTTTAAAGACTCTCAAGATAAATGTATCAGATAGAAATTCGAAATCTGAAAAATTGTTAAAGTCTTTGCATATGCTTATCTGCTAATAACAGCAGTTCAGAAGAGGGGAAAGTGTCATGCAAGACAAGAAATCTTTGACGTGTACATTTTCTCTTTGAGAATTCTTTTAAATCTTCAAAGTGGGGATTGTCTTAACTAAAAGTAATTGAAGATCCAGACCTTCATCTTTCTTCTTAATCTCAGGAAACAAACTGAGGGTTGCTGGAGTGGTGGGGGGTGGGAGGGATGGGGTGGCTGGGTGATAGACATTGGGGACGGTATGGCTATTGTGAACGCTGTGAATTGTGTAAGACTGTTGAATCACAGACCTATACCTCTGAAAAAAATAATACATTATATGTCAATAAAAAAAATTTTTTAAATTTAAAAAAGAAAGAAATCCTTCAAAAAAAAAAGTGAGTTTGTGGCTATGCGTGTGTGTGTGTGTCTGTTTACATACATACAACTTTTAATTTTGATATGATGCATTATAGAATTAGAATTGGTATAGAATAGCATATGTCTCGGGATGCCTGGGTGGCTCAGTCGGTTAAGCTCTGCCTTTGGCTTGGATCGTGAACCCAGAGTCCAGAGATTGAGCCCCGAATCGGGCTCCCTGCTTGGTGGGGAGTCTACTTCTCCCTCTACCTCTCCCCCAACTTGTGCTCTCTCTCAAATAAATAAATAAAATCTTTAAAAAAAAATAGCATATGTCTCATAAATGACCCTTCCATCCTCACACAAATACCTTAAATTAGATCACATGCAATTTCTCATGGGATTGGCCTTTCTATGTTATGGCAAAAAAGAACTTGTTTTATTATCATATAAGGAGTTATTCATATTAATAATTTCTTCTTTTTAATTCAATTCCAACCACTTTTTGTTATAACTCACACAGATAGACTATATTCTAAATTTTATGCACCCCTGCCACTTCACGTCAATTTAAAAAAAAAAATCAATTTCCCAGACAGGAAGGCATACCGAAAGTGTTTAATTCACTGTCTCTTATTTCCCACACATTTGCTCCATAGAGCTTCAGAAACCTTCTATGGATTATTTAGTGTATTCAGCCTGGGTGGTGTATGACTACCTTGAAATAATTAAATTTTGTAAAGTTACCTTACTTGTTCTTAGGAATCTTATTTTCAGACTTGAAAATCAAGAGCAAATGTTTCCAAACATATTGATATCCATTTAATGTAAAAAATAATATTTAACTTTTTCCACCCAAAATTGATTTTACCTGATGTCATCTAACTTTATATCAAAGATTCTAAAACTGAATTGTTTGCAGCCTTAAAAAACTAAACCCGGGAAGTGAGGGCATGGGAGATAGGAAGAAACATAATTTTTTGTTTCATGGACCAATGACTTATTTAATTAACTAACTTGTTGACAATCATGAACATAAAAAATGTACAACTAAGCAGTTGGTTGTTATCAAGTTATGAAGTCTACTAGTAACAGCAATTGGCTAATGGGGAAAATCCTCATCACTGAGATTTAGCTGACAGTGTAAAAGGAGAAATCATAATTTGCAAAGCTGAACTTGAAGACTAGTATTTAATATGAGCCACAAAAATCTTATCACTTGGGGCGCCTGGGTGGCTCAGTTGGTTAAGCGACTGCCTTCGGCTCAGGTCATGATCCTGGAGTCCTGGGATCGAGTCCCACATCGGGCTCCCTGCTCAGCAGGGAGTCAGCTTCTCCCTCTGACCCTCTTCCCTCTCGTGCTCTCTATCTCTCATTCTCTCTCTCTCAAATAAATAAATGAAATCTTTAAAAAAAAATCTTATCACTTGCCTGAAGAATGACATATCAGGATGTAATTAAAGCAGCAGGATCTTTACAGTTAATGTTTAGTCTTGATAGCACGTTTCATAAGAACATTTTATATAAAAAGTGGATTTTAATCAAAGTACATAGTGTGGGAGATAGTATTCACTTTAAGTTAATAAAGTACTGCACATAATTTTAATACGTTAAGCTAAAAATAATTTCTTGGCACTGTTGATAACTCAGGCGGCTATATGTGAGGTATAACTTTCATCAAAATCCTCCAAGGGCAGCAGTATTTATTTTCTAATTATTTTGTCATTTGGATGTTATGGCAACTTTCCAGATTTTTTTTTAAGTTCTGAAGAGCACTTAAATTGTCCAGCATATTTTTAAAGTCTCCTCTGTAAACATCTAATATTTATCTTTGAAATCCATGCCAGGCTCAGCCATATTCTCCCCACCTGAAAGATAAAGAAACAACATTTGCTACTATGTGAACTCGATCTTAGATTTCTTAAGGTCAGGGCCCTTCTGTTGTGTTCTTGGAGTCCCACATAGTGATCCCTTAGGGCTTTATATGCAATAGGTGTTGATGCTAAAGATTTTTTTTTATTACAGAACATAATTCAGTAGATACTAGAATTTTAAAACATGAAAGATGAAATTGCTAAGTTATGAGCATTATGAGCAGAGGAGAGGGCATGAGAGAGATGAAGTAGAAGAGGACCACGGAGTCAAAGGTCAGGAAGAAGATGCTGTATTTAGTTAGAAAGCATCACAGCCATCCTTTGGAAGGCTTTTTAGAAGGGAGTGATAATGACCAAAGTTACACTTTAATCTGGCTGCAGGATGGATTAGATTTAGGATAGGTTATAGTTGGGTGAGACAGGAAGTGGAAAGATCATGTAGGAAATCAAGTAATTCTTAAGACAAAGAATGATAATAGGAGGTGGGATGATGGCAATAAGACTGATAGGAGGAAATAAACAGAAGAGATGCTCCTAGAAGGAAGGTACATGACCTGGTCTTTTCCTAAGTAGACTGTGTAAGACTTGGTAAAAAACAAATACATAAAATACCTAAAAAATAAAAAAACAGGTATGTAAGAGAAGTAGAAAATGTTCATGTCGTGTGATTGAGACCCTTCAAATGCCACTAGTAGAAATAAAGTCAAGAGAGTGATGGCTTAGAAGAGAAAATGATGAGTTTGATGTTTGACACATGAAATTTAAAGTTTGTGAGACATCTAAGTGTAGAAAGCTAGCTAAGTTAATGCAGATGTCAGCGTAGACATAAAAAATAGGTGATTTATTTATTTAGTAGTCTCTGGGACACCATGGTAAATTTATTTGCTCACTCATTTATCGTTGATTATTCACCTATCAACATATTTCCTAAGCACCTATTGTGTTCCAGGCATCATTCTAGTTTTAGGTGCTGGACATAATGAGTAAAAAAAACAAATGGACTCAACAAATAAACAAACAAATATACATATAGACACACAAATGTCTGCTCTCAAAGGACTGATATTTGAGGTGCTGGAGCAGGTGAGGATGATAAGAAAGACAACAACCAAAAATGAGGAAATAAATAGCCATAGATGCCTTGTTGAAAATAACATAGGGCAATGTGGTTGGGGGATGCCTCCGATTGAGTAGTTCTGTTTATTTAACAAGCTATTGTAGATGGATAAAATGTTAGAGATGACATTAAAAATGATACTTGTGTTATTTTTTTTAAAAAAGTAGTATTTGTGTTATTAAGTAACTGTTTCTCCCAAATATTTGCAGTGGGGAAAAGTCCTTCTGAGTGAAGATGATAATTTCCCCTAGCTCCAAACTCCTCGTAGTTCTGCTAACAATCTTAGCAGAGTTTGTAAAGTGAATTGTGATTATAAATCATAGATCATGGTGCCGCTTTGGGATGAACTCTTTGTTGTCATCAATCATAAAAGACCTACATTTGTTTCATCACAGAAGATTTTTGTATACAATTAAGTGAAACTGACAAAACTGGGAAGTGTAGCTCAGCAGGCAGAAAGCCCAGCCCAGGCCTGCCATCAAAGAAGAATGCCACAGATCATCTTTAACCATTTTCTTTCCTTGTAGTCTTCCCAGCTGGCATTCTGCAACCCCCCTTCTTCAGTGCCCAGCAGTCTAACTCGTTGAACTACGGGGGTATCGGCATGGTCATAGGACATGAAATCACCCATGGCTTCGATGACAATGGTAAAGTTCAGTGGACACTTTCCTTTGGCTGAGACACATCCTAATAAACCTGAATAGAGTTATTATACTTGGTCAATACAAGAACACATTTAATCATCAGGGTATCATTGGCTAATAATCATACTCTTAGCGTTCCCTTTAAATTGTTGCTTAGGAAGATCAGAAATGTCTAGTTGTAAGATGAGCACTGTGTGCTTTGCACTCTGACAGAATAACACAAATATTCACATTGAGAAAACACTGTGATGTTTGTCAACACCAATGATAATGTTTGGTCTTATTTCATGATTGTTTACGTATTATCTATCTGGACTTCTAGAGGACAGGATTCATGTCTTAAAATCAGATATAAAATCAAAAAGTAAGGTGCCTGTAAGACTTTTAAACTGCTAATAGACAGGGCCTTTTTTTTTTTTTTTTTTGCACCCTTTACCTAATTCAGGACTTTGCAAATAATGGACACTTAAATGTTTATATGCTGCCTCAAATGGCAAAAAGAGATTTAGAGTTTCGATGAAATTTGAGAGACATAGAAGTAAAGACATGAGATACATAGGGAAGTGATAGTTGAAGCTAGGACAAAAATTGGTTTGCAAGTGGAGAGAAGATAGGAAGAAAATAATAGAAAATAATTAAGCCTTAACTAGAATAAACTTTAATGCCATATAAAGAAAAGGTGACAAGAAGGGTACAATTTTGGAAAGGACTTACTACATGTCTGTTAACTCAATTCAAGTATATAATAATTTTCTCAGGTGGGTACTAATACCACTTCCATTTTTTTTTTAATAGAAAAAAGTAGAGGCACATGAAAGACTTGCTCGAAGTTACAAAGCTAGGAAATTAGTGGAATCAGGATGTGAGTTCAAGTAGTTTATCTTTGTAGCCCTCTTCTCATTCACTACATCATAAGTAACTACTTAAAAGGATGATAAAATGAAGTATTAAAACATGGCATCTAACAAATGCCACTATAGCTCAAAAAAGGGAAAGATCGAGGTATTTAGGTTTAGCAGGAAAGCTCTAGGAGGAAGGACAACTCTTTCTTTGTGCTTGAAGTAGAGGGAAACTCTGAGTCCTCAGTGTCTCATGAGGGCTTTGAGATAGGAAATGAATGCAGAACAAAAAGTGTTTTTCAATCTCAAAATACCAAATTAAACAGACTTGGTCCATATGAAAACCATCCAAGAGAAACAAGGCACGATTTCAGGAGTGGCTTAGCTGGTGGCCTTGGCTGAGATATCAGGAACCACGTAGGTACAAAGCCTGGATCAATACTAAGGCCCATCAGCAAAGCAGGCCCTCACAGTGCATGTTTCATCAACACGGGATGAGAAAGGGGAGCAATTCCTCTCATTACCTGTCCAATTGAGTGTTCCCTCACACAGTGGTATTTCAGTCCTTGCTTTTTGAATTAAAGATATCTTATTGTAATTCTTGATGTAATGAGTTCCCTTTTTATTTAAATCATTATATTACAGGCAGAAATTTTAACAAGGATGGAGACCTTGTTGACTGGTGGACTCAACAGTCGGCAAATAATTTTAAAGACCAATCCCAATGCATGGTGTACCAGTATGGAAACTTCTCCTGGGACCTAGCAGGTGGACAGCATGTATGTTCACATTCTCTTGAAAAGTTTTAGATATATTCAATCTTTGTTGTTGTTTTTATTGATGCTTTTATTTTATTTGAGTATAGATGACACACAATGTTACCTTAATTTCAGGTGTACAATTTAATGATTTGACAAGTTTATACATCGTGCTATGTTCACAAGTATAGTTACCATCTGTCCCATTACAGCCATTACAGTATCATTGACTGTATTCTTTATGCTCTGCTTTTATTCCCGTGACTTACACATTCCATAACTGGAGGCCTATATCTCCGTCTCCTCTTCACCCATTTTGCCCAAACCCCACCCTTTCCCCTCCGGCACCCATCAGTTTGTTCTCTGTATTTATAGTTTTGATTCTGCTTTTTGTTTGTTTATTCACTTTTTTTAGATTCCATTTATGAATGGAGCCGTATGGTGTTTGTCTTTCTCAGTCTGACTTATTTCACTTAGCATAATACCCTCTAGGTCCATCCATGTTATCTCATTCTTTATTTATGATTGTATAATATTCCATTGTGTATATGTGTTGCCATGTTTCACTTCTTCCTTATCCATTTGTCTATCCATAGACACTTGGGTTGCTTACATGACTTGGCTAATGTAATGCTGCAGTAAGTAAATGTATCTTTTCAAGTTAGTGTTTTCATTTCCCCAGGGTAAATACCCAGTAGTGAAATTACTGGATCATATGGTATTTCTATTTTTAACTTTTTGAAGAATAGATATATCCAATCTTAAGTGCATTATCGATGCCTTCTTAACAATCCAAATACAGGTAAGGATCTTTAAACATCTTTTGTTTTTTAACAGCTCAATGGAATTAATACACTGGGAGAAAATATTGCTGATAATGGAGGTATTGGCCAAGCATACAGAGTGAGTAATAATATTTTTTCCCATTTTAGTGATTGGAGTATATATTTATCATATTTAATCATTCATTTAAAGCCTTTTGCAAAAGGCACATATAATGTAGGCAGTGAACAATGAATAGGAAGTAAAAAATACATGGGGGAAAAGGGGATGGTAAGTATGCTAACCAGAAAGGGCAGTATGGTTATGATTGAGCTGAACAGTCTAGGTTTCTGAGAGGCTGAGAAGAGGAAACCTGGAATGTTATATCAGCAAAAATGAGGAGACATGCAAGTTTCACAGAGGAAGCAACATTTTTCTAAGAAATAAGTTCTGAAATAAATGTTTTAGAAAAGGTGCCTCATCAAAAGGATTATTTTAGTCATTGATCAATGTACTAAATAAGACCCTCAGTTTCACAGCAGGTGAAGCAATATTTGGGGACTATAATCAGCATAAACCACAGTCCGGTTACAACGACCCAGCTAGAGACTGAAGTGATATAGCTCCAACACATGGCCTTGTAGTCATCCAGACTATTATACCCAGAGGAGTATATTGATGGAACATCCCTTAGAATCTCATTTAGCCTTCCATTCATTCTTGCATTCAGCAAATACTTGTTGAGGACTTTACTGTGTATTTGGCACTATTCTCAGTGTTGGAGACACAGCTGTGAATCCTCCATAAAATATGTCATTATTTGATGATTAGAGCAGGGATTAAAGGGTGGTCTATTTGATGCCATGTGCACAAAAAAAAAGTGGAGATTTTCACAAAAGAATAGAAGAATAATGGTCTTAGAAGCAACAAAAAAGGAGTGAGGGTAGTTTTGAGTGTTTCTTCCAACCCTGAGGTAGCTGACATTTGGGACAATGAGCAGCATCTGCTTGAGAAGGTACAGGGGATAAAGTGCCCCAGGAAAAACCAGACTTCTCTAAGACAAAGATGTGTGTAATATTCTATGCAGTGGATGAGGATGGAAGATTATTTTTCCACCATAGAAATGTATGAGTTAGAGGGGAGAGGGAGGGCCTCAGTGATTGGGCCAGGAAAGGGGAAGCTTCAGAACAGTGTGGGAGAGATGACTGGGAGGGCCTGTGTCTTGGCAGTGACCATGGATGATCCAAATGTGTGGTTTGGTTAAGCTACCTGCAAAGTTTACAAAAGAATGAGTCCCAGCAGAACCCTGGGGGATGGTAGATTGATGCTCCTTTGAATGACTGGTAATATTTTGACTAGATGCCAGGCAATGTGCATTTTACCTTGAGGGTCCTAGACATTTTTGTTTTCCTACAAACATTTTGAGCTTTATTCTTAGACACGATTAAATTCCTCAGAAATGGTTTGATCCTTCCGGATCAAACTTGCTTTTACAACTTGTTAGATGGGACTAGGGTAGTGCTCAGTCTAGGGACAATTATTCTCCCCTGCTGAGGCAAGACCCTACTGTGTGAATCTTGAGGGGCCCATCTGATTTCTAGAGATCCTCTCCTGTATAGCTTTCTCCTCTTTAGGACCCTGTCATTGGTGTTTTGAACTCTCGGGTCCTTCTCAACTAAGGCCATCCCTTGGGCTCCAGTTGAGTTTCCTTTCTCTACGTTGTAGCCTGGAAATGCTTAAGACAGTAAGCTGGGGCAGTTATAGGGCTTACCTTATTTACCATCTCAGAGGGATCATTCTCTTTTTTGCCAGATGTCCAGTGTTATGCATACCATTGTTTCATATATTTGGTCCATCATTTGGTTGTTTCAGCAGGAAGGTAAATCCAGTCCCTCTGACTCCATCTTGCCTGGAAGTGGAAGGCATTGGCACCATTAATACTCCCACAGTTATTTCTAATATTCAGACAGATTAAAAATCATTGCTGTAAAAATGCAACCAAAATCTGGGTTGATGGTACTTCCATGAAGACCTTCACCTAAAACAAGTATAGACTTATTATAATGAAGCAAATTATAATTTTTATACATGAAATCATAGCATCTAATACTCTGTCCTGTTGCTAGATTGTGAGCTCCCTAGGAGGGAGCAGGCTCAAGTCTTCCCCATGTTCCTAGCATCTTTGCATAATAGAGACTCAATAAATCTGTGTTAATGGCAAGGAGGAGGAAATGAAATATATCTTCTGCTTATCTAACTGACCACTTTCCTTTGTATTAAATTGGAAGTAACACATCTCAGAAAGTTTGTTGTAAATTCCTTAAATATGTTTAGTAGAGGAAAACTACATTTTTCAATGGTATTCATAGAATTTTAAGAATTAAGGACATTTTCTGACATTCGAGTAACCTAAATTCCTTCTTCCTAATGTAACTGAGGTTCAGTCTATTTTGCCCTGTCTTCCGGGTACCACAATAATTGCTCATCTTTATTCTTAGAATCGTAGGGTACTTATTTTTAAGAGATCTTAAGGAATCCCTTGACTTTTGGCATGAATCATTCAAAATCTGGTGTAAATCTTTTTTGCTAAGAGTGGTAACTGAGCTAAATATGGTAATTGCAAACTGACTCCCTTGGCAATCCATTCTCCCAACTGGCAAGACTTATCCATCTATCTATAGAACAACATTTAGATAAGTTTTTTATCATTTATATAAGTCATCCATTCATTCAACTGACATTTATTGATCAATGACATTTTCAGAACATTTGTAAATGAATTCTGGTTTTCTTTCTAATCCATGAAATAGTTGTAGGTTGCCATATGTAAATAGATTATTATGGTGATCCCAATATAAAAGGTTAATTACTGGATTACATGGTCTTTTGCACAGATTTATACATAAATTTAGAAAATTATAAACATCATGTTTCTATTTCATTAACTGCCTAGGCCTATCAAAATTATGTTAAAAAGAATGGTGAAGAAAAATTACTTCCTGGACTTGACCTAAATCACAAACAACTATTCTTCTTGAACTTTGCCCAGGTATTGTATCTTTCTTGATTGATAGATATGAAAATCATCTTGAATCATAATTTCATAGTTAATTAGATATTGCATGCTGAGTTTTCTTGTTTTAATCAGCTGTGGCAGAGCATTTGACTTGACTGACTTTCACTGTTTATAACAGACTATCAGCTCATATTAATGGTAATTATGTTCCTGGTTGCCTATCTCTGAACGTTATTTGAAGAGCAAATGGTTGAGAAATGCAGAATTCCAATTTAATTTTTGCAATAGGTAGTGGGCCTGCCCATACAAATAATCTTTGATTGAACCTAAGCACACTACTTTCCTTTATCTTCTTATCCCTAGGTGTGGTGTGGCACCTACAGGCCAGAGTATGCTGTCAACTCCATTAAAACAGATGTTCACAGTCCAGGGAATTTCAGGTGCGTGGGTTTGAACAGCAGTCAAGGTGCTCCAATATTGACCCCATTACTTCCACATTTGGAAATTGGCCTTTTCTAACTCTGACTATAAAATCTGGACATCCACTGTTTTGTTTTTTCTTTTGAGGGTCATGGATAGAATCAACAGAACACAACAGGATAAATGTCATGTTTACATAAGTATAGCCTTGACTGTTCTTATCCTCAGAATGTACGTGACCTGTGCTTAGTGCCTGATGGATTCCAGCAAAGATGTTGCGTGAGAATCATGGCCCTATTTAAAGCTAGCACAAAGACATTTTTAAGAGGCTATGAAAAGTTTAGGCCCAGCACCAATGAGTAGCCATTCCAAAGAAAGATTTCCATTCAACATAAAGAGAAAGGTGGTTTAATTAGAGGTTATCCAACATAAAATAGTTATCCACAGAACTCCAGGAGAGGGTACCTTGAAGCAGAGGTCAGAGGACAACCCATCAAGGATGCTGGAGAGAAATGCTCTGTAGAGTGGAAGGTTGAGTTAGAAGAAATCTAAAGTCCTTCTGAGATCAGAAAATCTAAGAGAGCAATGTATTGAAAGAGAATCACTCTAACCAGCTTTTCAATGTTAAATCCTGGATCCTCATGTGTCCAGTTTAGGACTAAATTATTAATGCTCCCCCTTCCCACATACAATAACACTTCATCACTGATTTACTGATTAACAACACTTCTCAGACAGGAATTCTGAAAAACAAACAAAATTTCATAGAGTAGTTGGAAAATAGCTTGAGAACAAAAGAGAATTAATGGGCTGAGTTTTAAAAGCCCTTCCTAAAATAGTTATAAACATACTGCCTGGATCATTCACTCCTGGGGAAAAACCACATTCAATTATGAAACAATGAAATAGCATATTTACAAATTAAAGAGTTTACTCAGCTTGGTCTAGTATCATCATCGTAATCACCATCATTTAGTATTTGCCTTAACTGTTCTTTCAAAATTCATTCGCTCAACAACTGTTTATTGTATGCCCATTAAGTGTGTAATCCAAGGTAAATTCAGTCTTGCTAGAATAATCAAATTAACTTCTTTTTAGATAATGAGCAGCAAAAGTCACTGGATCAATTCCCATTGTAGTTTACCCAAGTAACTTTTTGTTTTCGTTTTTAGAATTTGTCTTTTTCCTTACTGAAGTCTTCAGAAGTGAAAATACAGGAATTTAATTCTGAAGACAACAGAGGGCAATTATTATAAGCTCACATAAGCCATGATAACAATCTAATTGGTCAAAGCTCTTCCTTCCATATCCCCATGAACTAAAGCATATGTGCATAAAAACCTAATGAATTTAAATAATATTATTGTAATACCTGGTACACCTGGCATATCCTCAGGGAATGGGGCTTGCAAATTGAAAGATTTTGATAGCTAAAATTTGTCCCTTGAGTATTAACATTTTTATCTTAACCACTGGATTAAAATTTCTCTGTTACAATACATTTTCTACCTTATTGCCTTATTAACACAGTATCCTGAACAAAACCTAGCTTTTTTTTTTTTTTAATGACACAGACTATTGTTATGACTATTAGTTGGCATTTTAGTGTTTATTAGTTTAGTGAAATCCTCAAAAGCTAGAGTATGGGGAGCTATTTATTCCTACACTAAAGAGCCACCAATGGGGATATGGAGATGCTTTTTTGACTTTTCATTTTGGCTTTTTATTAGGGTTTTCCTGTTTGTTTCTTCCCTAGTTGTCTTCGCTGTTACTACATTGCCTGCCCTTTGCCATCCCATTGCTTCATTCTGATTAGCTCAGAAAGCAGATCCTTATACTTGGTGAAAAAAATGAATGTAAGCTTTGAAGGAAGAAACACTTGAGTTCCACCCACAGCTTTGCCATTTATAAGCTGTTACTTAACCTTTGTGTCTCAGTTTCTAGATATTTTAAATTAGGATTAAATTATCCTGAGAGTTGTTAAGAAGATTAATGTTAATATAGAAGAAGTATCTATTACATATATGTGTTTGAAAATTAGTGCTAGGATTATTTTTAGATAAGAAAGGTGTGAACAGAATTAAGAACCCCCAGGGGTAAATATATGGACTTTGCAACAGTTTTATTACCTGAGAGTCAAGGGCTTTTTGTTGCTCATTTCTTACGTCTGGATAGTTCAGAATGTCAATAACTGATCACTGATTAGATGATATATAGGTAAATACATAACTGTTTTCTCCCCTCAATTTTAAACTGAAAACAATTTTATTATAAATATGTAAAATTTGCTATCTGTAAAAATACATACTATTTTTTTATAAAATATGTAAATTATTCACAACTTTATTTGTAACTTTCTTTGTTCTGGTGCAAAAGATGCCTCTTTGACTATTTTTCGTTTCTAGTAAGAAAAGTATGTGTTGTTTTTTAAAAAGGGTAAATGGAATGCCAACCTTTTGTCAAGGAAATTATTATTTTCTCTGGAGGTAAAGGGATTTCCTCGGCAAAAGGTTGAGGTTACATTTAGTTTTGGAAACGGGCTGCTTCCTGGCTGTACAAAGTAAAACATATTTTTTTAAAAGCCTTAAAACTAATAGACATTGAATTGCTATTGAGAAATTGTGCATAGTGGTTTGTGTAGAAACATTTCTGAAATAGAGATCTTGTAACCTTATGCTTAAGGCAGTATTAAAACAGAAGGCAAAATATATTTGATATAAAGCTGAATCTATAAAACCATTTGTTAGTTTTGAGCTGTAATTGTTTTAGTCTTCCTAACTAAAGTCTTACGTAGTTTAGATAAACTTTCTTTTCTTTTCTTTTCTTTTTTTTAAAGATTTTATAGATTTTTTGACAGAGAGAAAGAGACAGCGAGAGAGGGAACCCAAGCAGGGGGAATGGGTGAGGGAGAAGCAGGCTTCCTGCCGAGCAGGTAGCCCGAGCCCGATGCGGGGCTCGATCCCAGGACCCTGGGATCATGACCTGAGCCAAAGGCAGACACTTAACAACTGAGCCCCCGGGGGCCCCTATAAACTTCTAAAACTTTAGTATTTAGAGAGAAAATTTTTTTTTTTAATTTATCAGTTTGAGAGAGAAAGAGAGAGAGAGAGAGCATGAACAGGAGTTTCAGAGGCAGAGGGAGAAGCAGACTCCCGGCTGAGCAGGGAGCCTGATATGGGGCTCAATCCCAGCACCCTGGGATCATGGCCTGAGCCGAAGGCAGAAGTTTAACCGACTGAGCCACCCAGGCGCCCCTAAAACTTTAGTATTTAAAATAAAAACATTTCCCCTTGATGTTCTAGAAATTGAACTCACAATTTAAATGACTTCTTTTTAGAATTCTGTTTCTGTTAGCCATCCCCATCACTTGGAATGGTTGTTATGCTAATATTTACCATATAATCTACAGATGTGTCTCTAAAGTTATTCAGATGTAATATTTCTAAACAATATATAAGGGTCTGATAATTTCTTTAAAGCAAGTTCAAAGGGACAAAGTGATACCAATGTATGCACTACCTAAATAGTAAAGGTGCTCATTTAGATGCTTAAATTGCTCGATATTATCTTCCAGTCAGTATAAAAGGGCACTTTACAGAACTAACACCACAAATAAAGCAAGACATTTTTTCCACAGCTTAATTTCTAGTACTTTTTGTAAGATATTCTTTCTAGTGTTTTATGTAGACATTTTCAGGTAATATGGCGATTTTGTTCCCTATTATTCCATGAGTTTAGTATGTGTATGCTAAATCCTCTTTGAAATACTAATGTTTCTTCTCTTTGCCTTAAATATTAGCATTGGTTTCTGATATTTTGTAAATGTCAGTTTGGATTTTGGTGAACCTTGTAGCACTTGTTAATCTTCAAACCACATCTGGGAATCTATTCAGGCATTTATTTCTTTGTGAATTTATAGTGGAACATAAGCTGATCAATGTGACCTTCCTTTAACAAAACCATGAACAACAGTTAACAATAAAGATTGGATAGTTTATTTATAAATGCAGCTA
This sequence comes from Callorhinus ursinus, assembly GCF_003265705.2. Lineage (NCBI taxonomy): Eukaryota > Metazoa > Chordata > Mammalia > Carnivora > Otariidae > Callorhinus > Callorhinus ursinus. The sequence continues at coordinate 98,782,405 of NW_027397063.1, read as the reverse complement.
GTTAACCTCATAACCAAGTCATTCATTTAAAAGAAGTAACAAGGGATGCCTGGGTGGCTCAGTCGGTTAAGCGTCTGCCTTCAGCTCAGGTCATGATCCCAGGGTCCTGGGATCGAGCCCCATATCGGGCTCCGTACTCAGTGGGAAGCCTGCTTCTCCATCTCCCATTCCCCCTGCTTGTGTTCCCTCTCTCGCTGTCTCTCTCTTTTTCTCTCTCTCTCTCTGTCAAATAAATAAAGTCTTTTTTAAAAAAAAAAATAAATAATATAAGAAGTAACAAAAGGTTGTCAGAAGACCAATTAATTGCAAAAAACTCATTCAGTAATTAAAAAATCCAGTTAGGCACAGGCAGGAGTAGTCTTCTTGGTCACCTGATGTTCAACTCCATATCCCTTAGATGTTTTTAAAACAAGTGATTATTTGCCAAGGGAATAAACAACAACAGTATAATAAAACATTTTATATAATAAGGTCAAAATTTCAAATAAATCACTTTAAGACATAATCAATAAAAGCCATTTATCTTCTGTTATCATAAACACAAACATTGCACAGTTTTAATATAGCATGAAATTCATGTAAGTCCTTTATGTAATATTAATGAAAGATGACCCCACTCTTAAGAGAAGGGATTCATTTGATTAATAATGTATCTACTTTCTGAAATAGATTATTTATGTCATCTATCCAAAGAATTAATGTAAACAATAAGACATTAATCAGAGTCCTGGGAAGGTAAGTGAAGTCCTGGTACATGGTTGACCTAATTATTCAGAACCAAATGATCTAAGTGAAACTTTTGGATTGAAAGAGAAGAGCTGGAACGGAAATGGAGAGCTGAGTGCACATTAGGTTGAGTGTTGCTCCACGGCTAACTGCCATTGGTGCTTTGTGAAGAGTTCCCTTCCTTGAGGTGTGTGGGTTTTTTGTTTTTGTTTTCATTTCCCTCATGTTTTTATGACAAATGTAGAATTAAGTCATGGGTTTGGACATTTTACTGATGTACTTGTGCCCCTATGATTATATCTAAGATAAAATCCTTTAAAAAAAAAAAAGTTTAATAAAATGAAAACAAACAAGAGCAGCTCTTCTAGTCACAGGATCCCAGATGCTTTCCCTGTCCATCAGGGAGCTTGCTGCTCAATTTGAGGAATAATCAAGTCATCGTGATGACTGCCACTAAGCTAGCACATAGGGCTTCCCAAAGTGGAAAGGGGATTGAATTAAACGAATCAAAGTTTCTCTCGGTCTCAGAGTCCATGAGCCTAGAAACTTAAAAGACCAAAGACCAATACAAATTCCTGATGTCTAAAATCTTTTTATTCCTTGGGGCACCTGGCTGGCTCAGTAGTGCATGGGACTCTTGATCTTGGGGTTGTGAGTTTGAGCCCCATGTTGGGTACAGAGATTACTAAAAATAAAATAAAACCTTTTTATTCCTACATACATGACCACTTTTGACCAAGTATCAGGTGAATTTGTTCTTGGACTTTCAGGTATAAGAAATGACACATCATCACCGTCATCATCATTATAGCAAATTAATTCAATCTCTAAGCTCCCACCCTAAGCAGGGAAGTAAGAAATTTAATTTCAGTAGTTTTCAGTGTACTCCTTTTTAGGGTTGTACAGGAATCCGAAGACCCAGAAATTAGGAAATTAGTCTCCATCTCCAGCCTGCCATGGTCACTGCTGATATGTCTGCAGTTCAGAGGCTCCATCTGAAGTCAGGTGGCTCCATTTCTTTCTGGTGGTCATGGGCATGGGCCTCGGGAACCACTGCTCTTGATGTTCGGGCTCCCCCCCATAACATGTCATCCTATCAGAGGTCCTCTCAGGGCCCTGCTCACAGTGGGAAGAATGTCTGTCATTCACACAACCCTCCATTACTGGGCCCCTCCTCAGCACTGGGGAGGCCAGTCTTCTCCATCTCAAGTGGACTAATAGATATAAATTCCCCAGCTCTGTCCCCCACCCCACCTCAACACCCCCATACCAGGAAGATTCCTGTTAATCTTCAGGGCTCCTCTAGGAGTACTAAGAAAAAACACACAACCAAAAAAGTTTACATTCTCCCTGAAGGATAGGGGAGTTGTGATGTTGGGGCTGGAGAGATAGTTGATGTGGTAATGGTTGACACATTAGGAAGTCAGACTTTTAGAAATTAGGTATGGATCTGTCTTCCCTGGAATGGGGATAAGGAAAAGAAATGCTTGCTTTTTCTCATAGTTGGTCCATAGTTGCAAGTAAACACAAAAATGCTAAGTAGTGTTTTTCTTTGTAATGACCTATTCCTCCTATACACGTAATCACCGTGCCCAGCTGACAGTCTCATGTATTCAGTTAGTATGTACTGAGTCCTACGGTAGACAAAGCACTGTGGTAGGCTTTGCAGGGAGGGCAACAGGCAGCAAGAGATACACAGTATTTTGCCCTCAGATTACAGTGTAGTGGTGATGTCACAAAGTAAAGAAGGAGAACAAATCGTTGTGAACCGATGGGGCGACTACGGGTGGGAGGAACTAATTTGGACATTCTTTGAAGAAAGCCTCTGAGGAGGGCTATTTAAGTAGAGGCATGAAAGCTGAGAAGGAGTGAATCATGGAGTCACTGGGCAGTAACTTTCAAGGGAGTGGGGTCCATAGGAGCAGAAGTTCCTAAAGAGGGAAAGAAATTGGCTGGTTTGATGAATGGAAAGTCGGTCTGTGTAGTTTGAACCTGATGAGAAACAGGAAGAGAAACGTACTATGGGGAGGCCGGGAAGGTTGGCTGGAGCCCTCAGAACATTGGAGGCATGGAGAGGAGTTGGATTTCATTCAAGCCCCTGGAAATTTTTAAGGAAGGGAATTAGGGGATTTGACTCCAACTTTAAAGGTCATTCTGCTGTGTGGAGAATGGGTCAGAGGAGATAAGACTGCAAAGATTTATACTCAGCACACCTGCCGCGGACAGAGATCTCAGTAATTAGAACACACTCTCCTGTCACTTGCCTGAGGTCTTCCCACCACCCTCGTCTGTTTGCCTCCCTGCCCTTCCTCCCAGCCCAAGGTGGGTGTGGTGGGATGGTCCCGGGAGGAAGAGAAAGGAAGGAGCTGGTTTGGGGTTGGTGTGAAAACATCCCCTCTGCATCATCGTACTGACCTCTCTCTCCCTTCCAATGCTGCTTGGTGCCGACAGTGGGCCGGACAGTGTTGTTTTTGCCCACCGGGGTCAGAGATAAGAAGACATTGACTTTTTGCCAGCCCTTTCCAGTTACTCAGGCTGAATCCAGTTTCTGATATCTATGAAGTTCTTTTGGAGAAAAAGAAAATAATGATCTTCCTTATTAGATCAAATCAACAAGTATCTATTTAAAGTCTATTATATGTAAGTTGTTGTGTGAGCCCTTCCAAGATGTAGTGAAAAATCGTGATTTTATTTTTGACTAAACTCTTCTTATAATAACTGCAATTCTGAATATGAACTATTCATTTATTTTACAACACGCATAGGGTGTTTATAAGTCCACTCCCCGTGACAACCAGAAGATGCAGGTACTATTACTATATGCATTTTACAGAAAAGGAGACTGAAGCACAGAGACTCTAAGTAAATACAACTCACACCCAGGATTCAAGCCACACAGTCTTCAAAATCGGTGCTCTGCTACTTTGTTACCTGTCCATTTAAAAAGTCTGTTAATGAGTAGAACTTTTTTTTTTTTCCTCTCAAGCTGTAAATTCCAAATTCCGTCAATAGAACTACTTCGAGAAATTCTGTAGAGCTCCTACATGGCATGGGCCTAAGTATCAAAGGCTGATGTGACTTTTGTTTGTTTCGCAGGATTATTGGGACTTTGCAGAACTCCCCTGAGTTTTCAGAGGCCTTTCACTGCCGCAAGAATTCATACATGAATCCAGAAAAGAAATGCCGCGTGTGGTGATCTTGAGCGAAAGCGGTGTGGCCCTTGGCTAGACTTGCCAACACCACCGAAACGGGGAACTCTGTCCGCAGAGGTCACTGTAATGACATGGGGGATAGTTCACAGAGATGACAAAGCATCATATTAGAAATGGAGTTAGGTTATTCTGGAAAAGGTGTGGAGAGAGGAGGGGGGTGTCTGGTGTCTATCAAATCAATCACTCTCACTGTGTAAATAATGCTTGATCTCTAAAGATATTACCATTCATTTCTGTTTCTCATATGATCTGCCAGTTGATGTCGTCTCTTGAAAACAGTGTTAACCACTTGATGTAGACTGGGATTGCTAATCAAAGGGAGATTAAAGAGATTGAAGCATACATTTGGCTCCAAAAGCACAGCGGTGGCATGAGGGTTAAAAACACATTGCCTCACTACTTGTTTTTACTTTTATTTGCAACTTGTTCACTCCTACAGAACTCTTCCAAAGAATTCTTATACATATTGGGGCCTTGGGACTTAATGTAATTTGAAACCGATTTTGCCAATCATCAGTTTATTCATTCTGAGATCATTTTATTTTAAGCTACTCTTAGGGCTAAAATGAATGTCTGAAACTGTTTTTGATTGTACCTGCTTTCACCGATAATGAAATTCTTGAGGGTCCATGCAATTTTCTAAGCAATTTCTTGTTCTCTCTCTCTCTCTCAAAACTTGATCTTTTTAAGAGATTTGTAGTAATGTATAAATAATAATTTTTATATTTAATTATTAACTACATTTATGACTAAGTAATTATTATAGGTAATCATTGAATATTGACGTTTCAGACAGATAAATAGTTATGGACTAAGATCTGTAAAGTGATGTACAGATGAAGATTTGAGACTTTTTAAGCTTATCAATCATATTGATAAAAAGCTTAAAGCACAAACTCTGGGTTAAAAATTGCCATTGGACCGTTGTCTGAAGCAGAATTTTTCAAAATAAACTCTGTCCCTGAGCTGGCTATGAAAGAAGGACAAAACTGCATCTGTGTAGCTCTGCATCTCCTTAGCTTTTCAGGTTTGCCATCTGATGGAAATATTTTGATCCTAAATTGGAATTGTGAGCCCATTACTCACGGAGCCTACTGTGCCAGCAGTCTAGCTCTGGAGAGTGCATTTCTGAATATAAATGAGAGGTTTGCCCACCTCGGACAGACCTGCGTCTGAAATCCGAACTTGCCTAGAGTTCTGGGAGGGGCCTGTCTAGTCCCTGCTAGGAACTCATCTCTTGAGGCTTTATCTTCTTCTCTTTCCCTGTCCTTTTGGCTAGTTTGGTTAACTTCGTTATTTGATTAGTATTTTACAAAAGAGGCATTTTCCTTATTTTTCCTAACAAAATGAAAATGAGGGAATTTCAATTCAAAATATGTGTGTTGGTTTTCTTGCTTCTTGAAAAATGCCCATTTATTTACCTTTTTTTAAAGGTTAATGAAAATACAACGTATACCCAAAAGTTTCATTAAGCATAAGCGTACAGCTCAGTGAACTTTCTCCAACTGAACACAGCCCTGTAACCAGCACCTTTAAGAAACAAAACATTACTAGTGCCTTAGAAACCCCTTCTTCCAACTACCACTTCCTTCCTCCGAGGACAACCACTGTCCTGACTCCTAGTATCACACATTAATTTTAATCGATTAGCATGTATTCTTTTGTGTCTGGCTTCTTTCACTCAGTGTTACATTTTGAGATTCATCTATATTGTTGCATTCGACTGTGGATCTTTCATTGTCACTACTCAATAACATCCTATTGTGTGATTATACTACAATTCATCCATTCCATTGTTGATAGGCATGTGAGAAGCTTCCAGTTTGGGGCTGTTACAAATGGTGCAATTATGAGTATACATACTTGCATATTATACCTCTTTTTTCACTTGAGATTTTAATGAGCTCATTTCCACAAACACTTCATCGAGTTATTATAAATATTGAAAATATAGTTTTAAACTAGCCATGGATAGCCTCATCTTTTTCTTCTTATATCACTACCACCATTATTATGGGTAATTCAAAGTATACTTATGGATATATTTCCTTAAATAAACCGAAAACACTTATAAGTAAGATTGGTGGTTGGAACACTAGGAGCGTCCAGTTCTGAAGAGAACAACTACCTTTGAATCATTTAATTTCTATCCTGTCAGAGCAGCTGAAGAGCAACTAGTACAAATTACAAAAAGACACTAGATTCCCCAGTCTTTAAAACATCAGACTCCCATCCTTATGGAAGGACCTGAGTGACATTTTTCTGGGGGAAAAAAAACCTTTCTAGTGCCTGGATCTCCTGGGTCTAGAAATATGAGATTTCCTGGGAGTGAGGGATACACCTAAGTGAGAAGACCAGTACCTCCCCCTCCCTCACATGTGAGGATATTATTAATTGTATGTGGCATCATTGTTGTGTTGTGTGGGTCTCTCTCAACCAGTCCCAATCGTTTGGAGTTGTGTCATCAGGTAAGGCCTATCTGTAATCTCACGCATAAGTCCAATTTCACTGTGGCCAAATCCTCGTCAAGGAAAGACTTTAGGAGCTGAGGCACTAAAGGTTGGAAGCTAATATAACTCAGGGATGAGGCTAGAAAGAGGTTCTCATTGGTAAAGAGTGGGCCTCCATGCTGCAAAGTCCATGTGGATTCTGGGCATGAGGTGGAAAGAATGCTATCTTGGGAGAAGAGTCTTCTATTCTAGTCCTAGCCTGCCATTAATGACAAGGTGACCTTGGGCCTTTGATCCATTCTCTTGGGCCTTTGCTTTCCCCCCCTGAAATAAAAGAAAATTAGATTCCATCAGTATTCTCAACAAGAGAAGGAGAATGTGTCCAATACTTCTTTGCTTGTAATCTGTCCCCCAGTGAAGAACCACTGCATCAGATAATTCAGAACTCATGTAAATGCCTGAGTCCAGTTAGACCACATTGTAGTTCAAAGACAAGGACGAAAGTTTGATCTCCTTAGGGTCCATGCTGCTCTTACTAGTTTTCTCTAAAGCCTTTATTTTTCCTGTTGTCTCAGAGGGAATTCTCAAAGTAGAAGATAACAGTTAGTTTGGAAATGAGACTTGCCCTGTCAAAGATGGAAAATCAGAAAGTTTTTATCAGTTCCAGTCTCCAAAATACAAAATAAAAACAAAGTTTTTCATAGTATTGCTTTTCTGCCTATTCCAGGCTCCCCTATGTCTTGAAAAATGTTATGGCCAAATGGAGCTTTCATTCGGGCTGTCTTACACTTCCTGCCGGCCTCAAATTGGGTCTTTTAAAAATGAATAACATAAACTATTTCACCAATGTTTTCTTGCATATACCACCTCATTCTTCCAAAGATACCGTGGTTTTCTGATCCGATTTCTTTGCAAAGGTTCAGTGAAAAGGTTGCCAAGTGTTATAGAGAGTCACAGGTATAACCAGATGATGGCTTAGGCAGAAACAAAAGTTGTCTTTGTGCACCATCCCTGGGCTGAAGGATTTGACTTGATTAATCAGCTGAAGAGAGGAGCCACCTGTGACTGTTGTCAAAGTGGCACATGTATATTGCATTCTAATCTCTTCTTTAACAATGTTGTCTTAATTTTAACGCCTTTGTAGTTTGCACTTCCTCTAAAACAGTGAGAAATACTACTGTTATTTTCCACTTTGTAGCCAAACTACTGTACTTCTATTTTGTTGTTTGACAAAGCAGATCCTCTAGGCTGTGCAAGAAAAGCCTGACAGAAAAATGAGCATAGACTCTTGCTAGAAATCATGATGGGCTCTCAGCTTGAACAGTGAGGGAAGACCAGAAGTCTAGCAATTGTGACTGTTTTATATTTCTGAATTTCCTTCCCACCCAGAAACTAACGATAATTTTTTCAGGTATCAGACATGTTAACATCTGATTCTACTCCTATAAACACACTTGGTGTCATCTCTGATCTGATCATATCAAATTATAATGCATACGAAAAATTTATATGCAGGAAGACAAAAATGGGGTCAAGTACAGTATCTGGATTATCTGTTTACCTTGGTGCAAATCTTTCAAAACACATGCTATCAGTGCTCTATGTCTCCTGAAATATGGCATCAAAGATGCGATGCTAAGATGTTCATGGCAGCTCTACCTTTAATATCAAAGCAATAGGAAGGAAAAAACGAAATAGGAGAAACTGTTTAGATTTGTTCAAAGAAAATATCAAGAGGCTGCAATGGTAGATATGCACTATGATTTCAATTATGTTAAAATATTGTTGCATAGAAAAAGAATTGGAAGAATATATGCCAGAAATTAATAGGGAATATCTCTGAGTGGTAGTATTATAGGTGATCCTTATTTCATTTTTTCCTCTGCACTTTAAATATTTCTATGAGGTGAAAACATTACACCTTAAAAGTCATCTAAAAAATGTTACTTGGAAGAAAGGAGGAAATAAGGGAGAGAAGATGGAAGGGAGAGGAATGGGGGAAATTGAGCCTCCCCCACAAAAAAACCTAATTCCTTTGAATTTAAGATGTGTTCATTTATTTAAGAAGCTATTCAGTTTCGTAGCTCGGGCAACTTAGACCCAAGGAATCTGGTGAAGGAGATTTTGGTCAGGAACCCCCTTCCCCCACAACAGGCCAGATCTGTTTCCCAAGGTGGCTTTGACACACACTGCTTGACACAGAGCAGGGGAGTTTTCAGACCTTCCATTGACTGTGCTCAAAGTGGCTCACTGAGAACAAACCCTGTGCTCCAGACGTCCTTTGTTCTTTATTCCCCCTGAAGATACTAATCTTGCCACTCTTTCCCACCAGGTCTCCCCCCACGCAACACCCTAGCATTTACCAAATCCTGGCCGTGGTTAAGGTTACAGCCCATAACTAAAACAGTAGCCGGTAAATTATACAGTGATTGGCCTAAATGCTCTACCTGGGAGGCACCATGATTTACCTGGGGGTCAGATACTAAAATTCAGAGGCTGAACAGGGAGGAAACAGCAGGATACAATGAATCCCAGGTAACTCCCTGCTTACATGTGTTTCTTTTTTACTTTGGTCATAAATGAAGATCACACTCATGCTAGTTTAGCCAAAACTAGAGATTTTCTTGATCCACGATACCAAATGTGGGGTATGGCTGAGTAATCGGGTCTTCTTTCCATGTGCCTACCTTATTGTTGCAGACTGCCTTTCTCCAAAAGAAAGCCATGATGGTCAACCGTGCCCAGGCTCAAAGATCCTCTGCTTCCTTCACAGGGGAAGGACAGGATCTAACTACAGTCCACTTTTAGTATCCTAGAAAAAACCCAATGAAAATCCTAGAGAAAAAGCCCATTTTGGAAACACGTCTACCTCAGGGGAGAGGGCATGGGGAAGTGGTGAGGTTGTACAAATTATGATCATTGATCCCCTTACCCTGTCCTCAGAGAAGGGTAGCTTTCCAGAAGAAAAGAAATCACCATTCCTAAGAGAGAAAGCAAAAGAAACAGATATCTGAAACCCTGGTAACACTAGATACTTCTTAAATGCTTTGCAAGACATCTCAGTTTGGATTACGTTGTACATATTAAATTTTGAGTAAGTGTCAACTTTAATTTTGTGTAATCAAAATGAAGGTAGGCATTTTAGTTAGAAAAGCAGACTGAAAGTCAATAATAAAAGGGTAGAAAGGAAGAGAAATAATACTTATTATTTATTGTGAGCAAGGCACATAATATAGGTTGTTTGTATAGAGCTTCCACTTAATATAACTAACCTGTGAGGTAATGTTGGTACTCCTGTTTTACAGATGGCGAATTTGAGTTTCACAGAGGTTAACTAATTTGCCCAATTTCACACAGGTAGTAAATGTTAAGGCCAGAGACCAAACCAGGGTGTGTTGAAGTCCAAAATCTACATAAATTTACTATCAAAGCTCTCTGTGTCACTATAAAATGCATTTTAGCCCATCAAAATAAACTCATTTGTGGCTAATAACTCCCAAAACATATCCTTTAAGAAAAACTAATGAAAAATAATGTATTCTCCAGTACTTCTATGGCTTTACAGAAGCCACTGTGATTTTTAAAAGAACATTAAGTATTTTGAAGTTATACCAATAGATACTTCTAGAACATCTGCTCTTCGAGATACTGTATTAGAAACAAAAGTAAAAATAATTAGAAAAGAAGAACAAGACAAAGTAATAGTCTTTGGCTGGCACTCCACTTATTTACTACATCCATTCACTTCTTCCTTGATGAAACATCCGGCACCTTTACACACATAAAAAGGCCTATGAGATTATCTTTTACTGGGCCACTAGAAAAGAAAAATAAATGCAGACAGCTGGCCTTTTAATATAGTAGAGACATCAAAAATGTACACAAATAAATGTAGCTGAATGTGTGATGTGCCAAGAGATACAAGAAAACAAACTTTGAGAATTCAGAAAAATTTTCTTTCCTAGCATGCCAGGCATTCCAGAAGCAGTAACACCTATGTTGCAGTTGGTAGTATGGATGGGATTTTGACAATTGGAGAAGGAGGCAAGGAAATATATTGGCTAAGTGTATCTCATGTAGAACATTAGCCAACAAACGAGTAAGAAGTCCACATTAACACTAGCAAAGACAGACTCTTGCTAAGGGGACTACGAGCTCTGAGAATTTTGACACAGCTATCCGTTGTTAGCCGTTGGCTTTTTGACATGTCTTGTAAGCATTTCTTGAAAGAAAAGCTTCCCTTATTTATTCAGAGATCTTATGCTATTTTCAAAGTTTCTTCATTATCACTCCACTTTGAACGAAGTCCTGTGCATTTCTTGCATTTGCTAGAAGATAAGGATATTCCTCCCACTCCTGGAAACTTGGAATTCTACTCTTATTCCAGTCCTGTTGCTAAATCACTACATTTAGCAAATAACGATTTCTCTGCATTTCCATTGTCTTAGAGTTAAAATCAGAGTTAAGATCAAAGCCTTTTCAAAACCAGAAGGCAGGCAGATGGAATATTTTGCAAACCAAACTCCCTGGAGATGATGAAAGATAGCATCATGCAGAGGAACTAGGGCACAGTGTTATGGAAAAATCTGAATCCAGAGAGAGCCGGATAGACCCAGGGACACACAAGGTCAAAGCAAAGACCAGCCAAATGACTACATGGCAAGCATTTGGCTCCTCTATGCCTCAATTTCCTCCTCTTCAAAATGGCCATAACCACATGCACCTCTCAGGGAAGGATACTATACCGGTCGCCAGCAAATGCAGCACTGAAATTTAATACCTTGATGGTTACCTCTGACTTCTCCTTGACACTAATGAAGCCTGTGGGTCTTTAAAAACATGAGGGCTTTTAGCTAAAAGACTAGAATTTTGCTTTTTCTTTTTTACTATGTTGTCTTTCATGTTGCTCTAGGTGAGTCGTTTACTTGATTCCTTTTAAATCATTTTCCTCACTAGACATTCTTGAAACAGAAAAGGCACAAAACGTGCAAACTTTAAATAGAGGATTTCTTCAAAAGTAAAGAGCAAAAGCAAGAACACACTCGAAACAAAACTGAAAATTTGAGTGAGACGATAATTTGGGGGAAAACAATTTAGGCAAACCACCTTCACTTTGCTCAGAAAATGGCATTGGCCCAGAGATTTGGGGGAAGCTATTTAACTCCTTTGAAACTTTGTTTGCTCCAAAGTAAGTGTAAAAATGTAAATGCATTCTTGTCGCCAAAGATGTCCACATCCTAATTCCCAGAACCTGTGAATATGTTAGGGTATGGGGCAAAGGGGAATTAAGGTTGTTGCTCCCCTGACCTTCAGAGGGTGAGATTATCCTGGGTCATCCAGGCAGGCTTAGTGTAACCACAAGGGTCCTTAAAAATGAAAACAGGCAATAAAGGCCAGAGTGAAGCGATGTGAGTTCCACCAGCTGTGGCTGACTTTGAAGGTGGAGGAACAGGGTCACAAGGGAGAGGATGCAGTCAGCTTCTAGGAGGTGGAAAAAGCAAGGGAACAGACTCCCCTCGAGAGCCTTCAGAAGGAACCCAGCCCGGTTGACACCTTTATTTTGGCCCAAGGATACCCCTATCAGATTTCTGACCTACAGAACTGTAAAATAATAGATTTGTGTTGTTTTCAACCACAAACAAATTGTGGTAATTTGTTACGGCAGCTATAGAAAATACATGATATAAATAAATGTTGCAAGTTACATAATTCAGAATTATTTAAACGTTTTGAAAATTATGCTAAGCTCGGATATTATCTTCTAATGGCAAGATATATGCGACTATATAAAATCAAAGAATACTATTATCTGTTACTAGGCAGTGAAGTATATGGTATGACATCAATTTGAAATAACTAGATATGAATTTTCATTATTCTCAACTAATATGAAGTCATAACTGATTCACTCGCTCAAAGACTAAAACACTGGCCTTTATAAAATAAGCATAATTCACCTTACAGAGATTAGGTATTTGACACTTAACAAACCTTGCCTATCACCCACCTTTCATCTCAGCATGCAAACCAATTAACTACCAACAGGGCCTTCCCTATATAAGCACTAATATGTCAGGAAAATATTTATGGCTTTGTCCATTAAAGTAGCTAAAATAGAAATTGCTCAGGCAAAGCTTTGAGAAAATAGAAACCCAGGACTATGGAAATACTAATCATAAGGCAGCCTTGAGATTTTACTGCACTTGGCATACTGTGTTTTCCTGAAAGGTTATTTATGGGTATTATTTTTACCTTAGGGCAAGCTAATGAATTGCTGTGTTCTCAGGAACTTCTGCACTTCAGCCTCAGGAGTATGTCATAAAAAAGACATATTGCCCCAGTGCTCAAACATTAAAAATAAAGCGGAGATAGTCACACTGGCAAGTGCAAGCTGTCCTGGGTAGCAACACCAAGAATGTTCCTGATTTCTCAGCGTACAACACCCATGAGTTCCATGTGTACAGGGCTTCCTCATTCCTGCAGTTCTGTAGAGAGAAAAATGAACAAAGCCCAGCCTGTGGTATGTGGGAGCCCGCTATGACCAGCTGATTTTTAAATTTTTATGAATTTTGCAAGCCAATTGATATCACTCTGGAAGCTTCAGATCAGCCAACACTGCAAATCAGGGTTGGCTGGTTGGGTGATTGGTTAGTTGTTTGATTTTTCCCAGAGATCCAGCTGTTCATCATTTACCAGCACACCACTGGCCATGACCAAAGGCAACTTGAAATCTAGTAAGTGAAAGCGGGGTGGCCTTCTGAAGTAACACAATCTAGGGGACTTCTTCTATGTCTTAGATATAACAGGTTTGTGTATTTGTAACTTTTCTCACAGATGGCTCTAATTTTCTTATTCTAATGTCACAGTTTTCCAATCGATGAATGTAAGGTGCTTTGAGAAAGGGGTGGCTTCCTCTGATTCATGCAATGGCACCATGTGGGCTAATGCTAACTTGAGGAGGTTAACTAAAGTCAGAATAACTATGATATATGATTTAGTCATGATGGAAATGACAAAGGAGTTCAAATGGGGAGACTACATCCACTTGCAATCATTAGGAAAGGCTTCAGTAAGATGCATCACTAAGCTAAGGTTTTAAAGATGGACAGATTTTTTTAAGATTTTATTTATTGGAGAGAGAAAGAACAAGCACGGTGGGATGCAGGGGGGGCAGGGGAGAGGCAGAGGGAGAGGGAGAAGCAGACTCCCACTGAGCAGAAAGCCCCTTGTTGTGCTGGACCCCAGGACCTGGACATCACGACCTGAGCTGAAGGAAGATGCTTAACCATCTGAGCCACCCAGGCTCCCCATGGTGGACAGATTTTTTTTTTAATTTTATTTTATTATGTTATGTTAGTCACCATACATTATATCATTAGTTTTTGATGTAGTGTTCCATGATTCATTGTTTGCGTGTAACACCCAGTGCTCCATGCAGAATAGCAAAGCAAGAATTCCAAGAGACTGGAACAACTTGAGTCGAAGTTGATAAATGGGACAGTTCTTCAAAGAGGCAATGGGGTTGTCTAAAATTAACCAGATGAAAATTCACTTCTCAAAGTAGTTTGGGGCCAAATTGTGGGGATCTAGAATTCTGGACTCAAAAGTGTACATGTTGTAAGTGCATTTAAAATTTAAAGCCTGATTCTCTGTCAGAAAAGGGGATTGTGCTAATGTGACACCAGACACCTAGTAAACCACACGAGAATTCATGTCTGTTTTCTTTACCACTGTACCTTTTGGGCTTGGTACAGCACCCAGTACATTGTAGCACTCAAATTCTTTTCTGTTTGGAGATCATGAGTTGAGTTTATGTCATTGTACTTAATCCTTCTACCACCAAACACACCTGTCAAAATATTTCCAATATATTCCAACTAAGCCAATCTTAAACTATTTCTTGAGTCATTTTATAAAGTGACTTAAATATCTTTTCCTCTGGTAAGACATTTTGCCAGTTAAAATTAATAGGGCACGTGATGTGATGAGCACTGTGTTATATGCAACCAATGAATCATTGAACACTACATCAAAAACACGATGTACTATATGTTGGCTAATTGAATTTAAATGAAAAAAATGAAAATGAAATTAACAGGTTAAAGTTAAGAGGCAAGACCAGTGCTAAGCAGACATAATTAGAATAGAAAATTGTGACAAAAGACTAGAACAAGGGAGACTTGCTTATTAGTGTGGTTCTCAGTCTGTTGTGGAGCCTTGAATCAGAAGCAGCCAAGGGTACTCAAAGGGAGGTCAAGGCAACACAAAAGAAACAGAGTTGAATAGAATAGGGGGGGAGGATACTTTAGTGAGGGGGCTCATTTAATTTCAGCTTCAGTATCACCTGTTCCCCGAAAAGAAGGTGTGCTATGCTGGAGCCCCTCCTTCTTCTGGGAATCAGGACAAATCAATGACAAAGTCCAAGAGCAGTGAGGCAGCAGGCTTGGAGCTCTATTAGATAAGGCTGCAAGCACTAGACACAATAGATCAAGAACATTAACTATTTATAAATCAAGGAGAGATGGGACAGAAAGTGTCACAGCAAATGTCACCAGTTTCCCTTTGTCTTAACTTCCATTCATTACATAGAAACAAATTCCTGATCTTCTCAACTTCCTCCCAAATATTTCTGAAAGTCCTATGAGGACCACACCCATGTTCCATGTCAAAGCAAGTCCAGCACATTTGACCACTCAAGAATTCCCTCCTCTCTGGCTCCAGTTTTCTGCGAAAACTTCCTATTAATGCCAATTCCTAATGCAGTAGCTGTGCTCTGGTGCCCATAAAGGGGGCTACCACTGCTAATCCCCACGAAAGGAACAGACTCAGCTACCTGGTCCCAGGGATACGGTTCCCAGAGTGCTGATGCCAGACACCAAGGGCATGGTCATCTGACCTGTGGGCTCCGTCTCTCGTTATCTCTCGTTACTGCCAGAGATTCCTGTGCAGAATCTTTCCATTGCAGCAACTACCATGTGATTGACACCTTATGTTCCCACCTTCCACAAAGATTTTTATTTTTAAGGGGCAGGGGGATATATATAACACATGCTTTCATTATAGAAGAAATGGTGCTATATATATAGCATAGAATATATATATAGATAGATAGATAGATATAGATATAGTGTTTGTTTGCCTTGTTATTGCAGACCTCTTGATACAAGACTCAAATTAGAACTAGTGACAACATTCTCAGTGATAATTATCTCCAGGAATGTCAGTGATTTTCCTTCACAAAGGTACTTATTATACAGTAGTACAGAATATGATAAACAGATCCCTTCTGGCTACTGAAATGTAGCCTAATGTCCCAGTGTGATTTGTCAGGTAAAAACTGCTGTGTCCCAGTGCCCATTCTCCTTTTTTTCCTTTTTATAACAGAATTTCTGAGTTTTGTGAGCACATGGCTACTCAGCTAGAGACTATATTTTAAATATAGTCAGGGGTTTTTAGACATGTAATTATGTTTCAGGGGTGGCTGGGCATGTAATTATGTTTCAGCAAATAGAATGTGAACAGAAGCAGAGTACACAACTTCTGGATCATATTATTTAAGGAGATTGCTTGTACTCTATAATACATCCCTGAACTTACAAATGTGGTGTTGATGAGCTAGTTTCAGTCTGGGCAGGTAAAGTCTCAAGATAGATAGAATCTGGGTCCCTGGCAAAGCTCACTCTGGGCCTATTCTGGACTATTAAATGAGAAAGAAACTTCTATCTAGTTTGAGTTTGAGTGTGTTTTATTAGGGGGACAGGAGTCTGCTTGTTATAGCAGCTCAGCTTGTGTGCTAACAAATACAAGGAGTCATTATAAAGTCATCTGTCTCTAGAAGGAAGAAACAAAAGTTTAAATTTTTGTATATGAGTGCCCAGAGAAACTATATGATACAATCTTAGGGAATGTGCAGCCACTGTGAGACTAATATCTATTGAAAAGAAAACTGTGGGCTTAAACGTCAGATGTTATACACTACAAACCATATGACAGTATGGAAATCAGGCCTATTCAGGATTTAATATGACAAGAGAGAATTATAGTAAAAGAAATTTTCTGGTGTCTTTGCAGCCATTTCTCTCATATTAACTCCCATGCCCTCATACTCAAATGAACAAATAAACAAAATTTAAAGGACAGTTGAATGTGTCCTGGTAATCAGTGCTAGCTACTCTAATGAAGATTCTACCAAACTGGAAAGCACAATCAAAGTTTTGTTCTCCTTCGCCTGATATCTAGTACAGCTGGGCATTTTCCCTGGGTGTTCTTCTCTGACTCATGACTGTTATCTGGCTCCTTCTAGCATTTTTACCCACCATCTTGGAATTCTTTGCTTCCCACCAGATGGACTGGGTGGGGGAACATAGAGAGAGACCCTGGGGAAATCACACAGAACACCCAAGGCTAGAAGTGAGAGCCAACATTTTCACTCACGTTTTATTGGCCAAAACTAGTCACAAGACTGAGAAATATAGAGAGCTCACTGATCGTCATGAGTATCCACAGTCTCTTCCACAGCAGTCATTTTGAGGGCTTTGGAAGGCAACAGCCCTAAACATATCAGTTATAATCTGCTGTCCCCTGAAACTCCAAGTCCACTTCAATTCCATAAAATATGTCTTGAAGTATATAAACTGTAACATATGCCAAATAGGAAGGACTCAGGATAGCCCCCATTCTACAGTACTGGCCCCAATTTTATGAAAGTTAAGAGGTTAAAATTTCTTTTCTCTTGATCCCCTTCACCATTTCTGTACCCTGCCCCCCGCACTCCACTCCCCTCTGAAAACCACCAGTTCTCTGTATCTATGAGTTTTGTTTTGTTTTTTTATTTGTTTTTTAGATTCCACATTGAAGTGAAATCGTATGGTATCTGTCTTTTTCTGCTTAACTTATTTCCTTTAGCATAATACCATCAAGGTCTATCCATGTTGATTTCAATAGCAAGATTTCATTCTATGTATGGCTGAACAGTATTCTGTTGTATACATACACACCACATCTTCTAAATCCGTTCATCCATTGATGGGCACTCTGGTTGTTTCCATATCTTGGCTGTTGTAAATAAAGCTGCAGTAGATATAAGGGTGCATACATTTTTCTTGAATTAGTGTCTTCATTTTTGGAGTTTAAATACCTGGAAATGGAATTGCTGGAGCATATAGCAGTTCTCTTTAATTTTTTGGAGGAACCTCCACATTTTCTACAGTGGCTGCACCAACTTACATTCTCACCAACAGTGCATGAGGGCTCCCTTTTCTCCATATCTTTATCAACACTTGTTGTTTCTTTGTTTCTGATAATAGCCATTCTGACAGGTGTGAGGTGATATCTCATTATGGTTTTGATTTGCATTTCCCTGATGAGGAGTGATGTTGAGTATTTTTTTATATGCTTGTTGGCCATCTTTTCTGAAAAAATGTCTATTCAGATCCTCTGAGTTTTCTAAATATAAAATCACATCATCTGCAAATAGTGACAGTTTTACTTCTTATTTTCCAATTTGGATGGCTTTTATTTCTTTTTCCTGCTTAAGTTCCATGGCCAGGACTTCCATAATATGTCAAATAGAAGTGGGAAAAGTGGGCATTCTTTTGTTCCTCCTCATCATAAAGGGAAAGCTTTCAGTTTTTTATGTTGAGTATGATGTTAGTATGATGTAGTAGTATGATGGTGGGCTTAACATAATGTGGCCTTTCTATTATGTTGAGGTACTTTCCATCAATACCCACTTTGTTGAGAGTTTTTATTATAAATGGATGTTGAATTTTGTCAAATAATTTTTCTACATCTATTGAAATAATCGTCTGATTTTGAGCCTTTATTTTGTTGATGTAGTATATCACACTAATTGATCATAAACCCTGCTGGCCTCCAGACGAGGTGATCTGGGGGTGGCCCCTGGAGACAGTTGCAAAACTTGGGGTTCTGTGCTCAATATCACTCATCATCAGGGAAATATAAACCAAAATCACAATGAGATACCACCTCGCACCTGTCAGAATGGCTAAAATTAACAACACAGGAAACAACAGATGTTGGTGAGGATGCGGAGAAAGGGGAACACTCTTACCCTGTTGGTGGGAATGCAAGCTGGTGCAGCCACTCTGGAAAACAGTATGGAGATTCATCAAAAAGTTGAAAATAGAACTACCCTATGACCCAGCAATTGCACTACTAGGTATTTACCCCAAAGGATACAAAAATACAGATTCGAAGGAGCACCTGCACCCTGATGTTTATAGCAGCACTACCAACAATACCAGACTATGGAAATAGCCCAAGGGTCCATCGACAGATGAATGGATAAAGAAAATGTGGCATATATATATATATATATATATATATATATATATATATATACACACAATGGGCTACTACTCAGTCATCAAAAAGAATGAAATCTTGTCATTTGCAATGACGTGGATGGAGCTAGAGTGTATTATGGTAAGCAAAGTAAGTCAGTCAGAGAAAGACAAATACCATATGATTTCACTTATATGTGGAATTTAAGAAACAAACCAGATGAACACAAGGGAAGGGAAAAAAGAGAGAGAGAGAGAAGGAGGCAACCATAAGAGACTCTTAACTATAGAGAACAAACTAAGTGTTGCTGGAGGGGACTGGGGGGGTGCGGTGATGGGTTAAATGTGTGATGGGGATTAAGGAGGGCACTTGTTGTGATGAGCACTGGGTGTTTTATGTAAGTGATGAGCTACTAAATTCTACTCCTGAAACCAATATTACACTATATGTTAACTAACTAGAATGTAAATAAAACTTGATACAAAAAAAAAAAATGGGGGTTTGGAATGAAGGTATGAGCTCCTTTCTGGGAGGTAGTGAGGCCAAAGGACAGTGCAAAGTTGGTGTCTCCTGGCCTGTGTTTCCTGAGAGCCGCTCCATAGCTTCTGGATGTGTGGCAAACCTGATGCCTGCCCCTCAGGCTAAAGCTCCAAGACGAGTAAATAGGCCTTTCTCTCAGGAAGACTGAGGGGTGTTTTACTCTGCTGTCTATGCATTGCCTTGGGGATGACAGCCTTTACCCAGAACCGTCTCTCCAATTGTTTCAGACACATGGGACCCAGAAACTCCACCCCACCAGCCACCACAGCCAGGCACTCAAGGCGCATCTCCTCCGTAAGCTGCATGCACCCACTGGCTTTGGCAGGACTGTGGAATTGGCACAGGGGTGAGGCACTGGCCCATCAGCTTTGACTAGGCTACGGGAGCCATGCAGGGGCAAAACGAAGGCATTTTAAGTTTCTCAGACTTTGGATACTCTTACTTTCAGAAACGCCACACTACTTCATATCAAACATATTGAAATATACTGAGATTCCACATGAAATATAATTTATGTGTGTTTACATGAGTTTCATGTTTTGGAGCCAAAACCATTTTCAAGCCTAAACTATTCTATTGACCTTAACACTATATTGATAGAGAACTGGTCCTCCAAAGAATCATTCTGCAGATTCTCATTAAAGAAATTCCGGTATGACTCTGTGGGTTCCATCATGCAGAGCTCCCAGGGAATGGAGCATATATTAGAACACTCTATTCTTTAAAAATAATGACCACACAAGTCACTATTTTAACCAAAGAGGCTAGAATAGGATTGGTAGAAAGCATAGCCTAACTTGGCGAGGAGGCCAAGATGTAGTCAAGCAATGTGGGTCAGCAACCTTGATGGTTCTTGAGTGTTCTCAGAATGTGATCGTGGGAGCAAATTAGACATATTTAAATGGGTCTAAAGATTTGAAAGGGGATTTAATTTTATGTGGAAACATTATTTACACTAGTTGAGGTACAAGAAAATGGGAAGTAGATACCTTAAAAATTACATGGGCTATCAGACTGATTGATCTCTGATCCAAAGAAATTCAGTGGGTTGAACCCTTCCTGCAAAAAGTTAGGGAGTTTGCTCAATCAATATTTCACACTATCTTTCATGACCTCCCCATAGAAAATTGTTGTTAAAGTATATATATCTGCTCTATTACCCAGAAGGGCAATCCAGTTGTGGATACTACTGAAGGATTTGGGAAAAGAATAGCACTTGTTCCAAAGGACTTTATGCCCAGGGATCCTTTGACCTAAGTAGAGAGCAGGAAAATGCATGGCCCCTTAACCTAGACTCAGTCCAGCCAGGCAGGTACCAACTTACACTGCGCACTTCTGAGGATTCAACATCTTCCTTGATAAGTCATGTAGAGAGGTCAGTGCAGATAAACTGGGCTGGGGAAGACCTCGTCCATCCAAGAAATTTTTAATTGACTTACCAATATGCTATACAACAGTTGAAATAAAACAACATTTGTGGCAACATAGGCTTCCAAAATGTCTATCACCACAAGTTGACCTGGTAGCTAATAAGGTTATTTATTACTTGGTTCTACTGAGGGAAGATAGAGACTATTGCTTTCTGGAAACCAATAAAACTGGGTGTATATGCAATAAATTCCTGTCAGATACCAGCTTCATTAGGAAATATAAAACTAACATAATAATTCCTTTGTTTGAATGCCTGTGTCTTATGCACCATGACAAACAAATTTAGAATTATTTGGCATTCCCAGCCTTGATCAATATGAGATAACTTCTTTTTAAATCCAAGATTACAAATAAAGTCATCATATAAGGCCAGTGATGAAAAATAGTGAAAAATATTTTAAAACCATGGTTCATTCTGAAATCAACTGGATTTGGCAAGCATCTAACTAATTAAAACCTATTTTGTAATTTGAAATTGGGCCAAGCCATTAAAGATAGCCTATACAAAACCATCCAGGCCAATAAAGAAGGAATTCGAAAATGAGGATGAACCCAAAACGAGCAGAGCAAAGCTGCCTCTAACTACCATTAACCTGGTAGTTAATGAAAATCAAAATCAAATGGTAAGAATAGCTAGAGGAATGGTGGGAATACATAGTAATAAACCATGTCAAGATGACTATTTACAGAAAAAAGAAGGATCACCACAAGGGGAAGGAACAAATTCAAGCTTCCAAGATAATGAATTCTATTTCAAATAATCCAAGCTTAAACCACAGAGCATCTCCGCACCAACAGACAGCTCAATTTTGATTGAAGCAGGGAAAAGAAAGCAGAAAATCAAATCCCACTTAAACATATAGAGAGAGAAATTGACAATCAGAAAATTAAAATGATCTTATTGCTGTTGCTTATTAACAACTCCAGAAGGAAAGAGAATAGGACTGGAGGTGAGGGAAGGAGGCTGTGACCTTGGGCAAGCTACCTAGTCTCTACATGCTTCGATTTCGCTTCTAAATTGAGGGAGCTGGATAGATGATGTCTAAAGTCTAACACTGTTATTTCACTGAAACTTAAGAAGTCTCAGCGTGACTAAATAAGGGGAATGGTAAATCACTGCGAACAATAAAAAACAGAGCCCAAGGGAAGCCCATGCTTTCTTTATTCCTTCTCTTTGAATGAGACCCATTGTACCTGGATTCAAAGTTCTCTCTTCATTTCCTTGGGAAGACATTGTTTCTTGTGTCTAGTCGTGTGTAGTTTCTTGTGTCTTTTTCTCCCCTCCCATCGGGAATGTACTAAGGCATAAGTAAAGTTCTTGGAGCCCTACCCTTGTCACCCATGACTTTCCTCAACGCCCTCCCTCTGGCCTCGGCCAACCCTCACATACAGAACTGTGCCTGGCAGACACCTCCTGGGCCCAGAAGCACAGGCTTTCCATGGGAGGAAAAAGATAGGGAAGACCTATGGGAGAGAGAGCATGTAGTGGGTGGGGGCTAGGGGGGCAGGAGCAGAGGGAGAAGGAGAGAATCTTAAGCTGGCTCCATGCTCAGTGCTGAGCCCTCCACGGGGCTCCATCTCACGACCCTGGGATCATGACCTGAGCCAAAATCAAGAGTTGAATGCTTAAACTACCTAGCCACCCAAGCACTCCAGAAGGACCTATTTTTGAGCTCTGCTAAATTATAGGTGCAATTCTGGGTACTTTACATAGAGTGTCTCATTTAAGCTTCAAGCTAGTAGATCTTCCATTTACAGACAAGAGGAGAGAGGCTTGCAGAAGTCGGTTTGCTTATACTAGGTTACCTAGCTGGAAAAATGGCAGAGTGAGGACTGAAATCCAGCTCCTTTTTACAACTTATCTCTTTCAGAAAAACCTTTCGATTTGTGTTTGGTTCAGGTGTTAGATGGCATTCAAAGGAATCACAGTAAATCTCTATTCCCACAGCTTGTGAAGTGTTCTGTCTCTCTCCCCCAGGCCTTGTACTTTGCCCCTTCAGGGCCCAGCTCAAAGCTTCAAAGAAATTTCTGTTTCTTACTCACCTTGCCTTACACCAGTCCTTGACAACGCTATGCCACCATGATGGGCTGGATTGTGTCTGCCCAAAAGATGTTGAAGTCCTGACCCACAGGCCTGTGAGTGTGACCTTATTTGGAAATAGGGCCTTTTCTGATGATCAAGTTAAGATGAGTTCATTAGGGTGGGCCCTAATCTAATGTGACTGGTGCCCTTAGAAGAAGGGGAAATTTGGACACCAAGACAAACACGCACACAGGAAGGATGACACATGAAGATGAAGGCAGAGATTGGGGTGATGCATCTGTGAGCCAGGAACACCAGCATTTGTCAGCAACCCACCAGAAGCCAGGAGAGAGGCATGGAGCAGATTCTCCTGCACTGCCCTCAGAAGGAACTAACCTTAGTTCGTGGTACTTTGTTATGGATGTCCCTGGAAATAAAGACAGTAAACTACAAAATAATAGTATATAGGGTAACAAGAGAACAGCTGCAAATTATACAACACAAAATTATTTGGAAAACTCAAATAAAAATTCAGAGGGCAAAAGCAATGCAATATTTGATCAATATGTATTTATTCTACTCTGATTATGAGAGTATTTGGAAAATGATGCCATCAGATGTAACCAAGTATTTTAATTACATTAATTACTCGTAAAAATAAAAGCTTTTAGTCTGGTAACTAATTTTAATGCCTCCTAGAACTGTATTCTCCAAGATTCATGCATGTGAAATCAACAAACGTGTTTCCACGTCGCAGAGGAAATTGATACTGCAAGAAACTGGAAGATATTTAACTATTGAAACTCAGTCCTAAGTTTCAGCTAAGTGCAGGTAGGTTATGATTTTGAAAACCTAGGGAATGAAAAGCAACAGGCAAGGATACACTTCATAGATACTTTTCTCTTGAACCTTTAGGAGTAGCCTTTAACAACCCAACTCAGGCCATACTTCCATATGCGTTTCTAGTTTGCTTTAAAGCACAAAGGGAATAGAATTCAAATAGCACAGAAAATAAGGTTGTGTCTTAGTGGACCCAATTCAATTTGTTAGCAAAGATTGAAATTCACTTGTGAATTAATTGGAAAATCATCAAACACAGATTTAAGATAACCATGCTTTCATTGTGTATCAAGTGAGGTTAGTTGGCACCAAGAAAAGAAAAAGCAACTTTAAAAATAGGTTATATAGAGGGGGTGCCTGGGTGGCTCAGTTGTTAAGTGTCTGCCTTCAGCTCAGCATGATCCCAGGGTCCTGGGATTGAGCCCCACATCAGGCTCCCTGCTCTGCGGGAAGCCTGCTTCTCCCTCTCCCACTCCCCCTGCCTATGTTCCCTCTCTCTCTGTCAAGTAAATAAATAAATCTTCAAAAAAAATAGGTTATAAAGATCAGCACATTCTGTATTTTCCTGTCTTATTTCTCATCAGCTGCCAATCACATTTCTCCAGTTCCAGATCATTAGAATGCATTATTCAAGAAACTAGTTGAAAATTTGCTGAGCAACTGTTAATTTTTTTCATTACTTTAACAAATATTTATTTTTATTTATAGAGCAGGCCAAACACTGTCCTTGGATACAGTGCTAAACAGAACAGGTATCATCTCTGCCCTCATAAAACCCACCCTTGAGCTTGTTTGTAAACTTGGATTTGATGCAAAGGGAGTGCATAGAAGTGTGATATTCCCACAAGAAGTTTATGGTGTATTGCGAAGGCTAGACCTATATAAGATCTCTCAAATAGCAATACAGTGTACGGCACGGGATTAAGAGTCCAGTAGGTGACATTCACAATTACTATCACAGACACACGTTGCTTTTCTGCCTAGAACTCTCCTTCTACCAATTGTCTCATATCCATGATTGCAGTGGAGGCAGCCATGTTTCAATGGGATCCAGCCCCAGGGACTATACACTTCAGCTATAATCATCTATAATCTAAAATGGATTATGATAACTGCTGTGATTGAGTTGCAACCCAGAGAGCAGCCAAGGCTTTGCTGCCCCGTGAGATCTAGAGAAGATCGACTCAAATCCCCGTGTTTGTCCTGTAACTCATAACAACTTCAGCTTCCATGTTCTCCTCGACCACCTTATTTTTTACTGTCTTCTGAGTGTACCTTTATTTCTACCATTTTCAAACCAAATGTGCCTCCCCAAAACAAATGAAATAAAATGAAGCCTACATCCATGAGGCTTTATTTTATTTATTTATTTTTTTTAAAGATTTTATTTGACAGAGACACAGCAAGAGAAGGAACACAAGCAGGGGGAGTGGGAGAAGGAGAGGCAGGCTTCCCATGGAGCAAGGAGCCCGATGCGGGGCTCAGCTTGATCCCAGGACCCTGGGATCATGACCTGAGCCGAAGGCAGACGCTTAACGACTGAGCCACCTAGGCGCCCCTCCATGAGGCTTTTATATGTGTGGCGTACTTCACTGAAATCTTTGGCAATACCTTGTAATGATACAACATCCTAAAATGGAGTATCAAAGTCCCTATCTTAACCCTTTAGGATACTCCGCCATGTCACTCAGCCGTTTCCCCCAACCCCACCCCCTACTCGCTGCACTCGTATACTCCTGCTCATGTCTCATGCACAGCTGTTGGGCAACTTATTTTATTGCCAGATCTTTCTCTCCCCCCCTTTTACCTGTTTGGAGGATTATCAAGACCTTATCCTAAACAAAAGCAATTTCTTCCCTAAAACGAATACTCTCAGGGCGCCTGGGTGGCTCAGTCAGTTGAGCGTCTGCCTTCAGCTCAGGTCATGAACCCAGGGTCCTAGGATCAAGCCCCACAGGTTCCCTGCTCACGGAGAGCCTGTTTCTCCCTCTCCTCCCTGCTCATGCTCTCTCTTGCTATCTCTCTCTCTCTCTCAAATAAATAAAATCTTAAAAAAAAAAAAAGAATACTGTCAGCTGTTAACAGGATTTTTTGAAATCTCCACTACAGACTATTAAGGAAGTACTTTGGAAAAACAAAAAGGAGACAGTCATTTGGAGAAGACTTAAGTGAGGAGGTGACATTTAGTTGGTTTTAAAGGATCAGCAAGTTTCCTCAGGCCAAAAATGAGATGAAGGACATCCTGCGTTGAGGATATCACACAAGAAAGGATAGACATACATAAGAATGCAGAGTTGGTTCCAAGAGGCTTCGGTGATAGCCCGGGTATCTCACAAGTAAAAGTCCAGGGCAGATTGAAAAGGTGCCTCATGAGGAAGAGAGAGGATCGCGAAAGATTGTCTGTGGAAGTAAGGCTTTATTATGGCTCCTCAAAAGCTTTTGCTCTTCATGACATGAGTAATCTGTGTTTCAAGATACCAGCTCTAGAAATGAGTTTGTACCGATTCAACAACAGTTATTAGGTACTTGGTATGTGATAGACACATGGCTAAGAAATGGTGATACAAGACGACTAACTGCTTAAAATGCTAACATACTGAGAATTTAGTGCAGAGCTTTCTATGCTGTGTGTCAGGACAGACACACCATCTGCATCTGCAGGGCATCAGAACATTGATCTCTTTTTTTAAATTTTAATTCCAGTATAGCTAACATACAGTGTTATATTAGCGTCAGGTGTACAATATAGTGATTCAACACTTCTATACATTACTCAGTGCTCGTCATGATGAGTTCACTATTTTGCCCATTTCCCCACTCACCTCCCCTCTGGTAACCATCAGTTTGTTCTCTATAGTTGAGAGTCTATTTTTTGGTTTGTCTTTTTTCCTTTGTTTTTGTTTCTTAAATTCCACATATGAGTGAAATCATACGGTATTCATCTTTTTTTGACTGGCTTATTTCACTTTGTTTTATACTCTCTAGCTCCATCCATATTGTTGCAAATGGCAAGATTTCATTCTTTTTTATGGCTGAGTAATATTCCAGTGTGCGTGTACACACACACACACACACACACACACACACACACACACACACATACACATCCTGCTTATCCATTCATCTGTTGACATTTGCACTACTTCCATAATCTGGCTATTGTAAATAATGCTACAATAAATATAGGGATGCATGTATCCTTCTGAGTTAGTGTTTTTGTATTCTTTGGATTAACACCCAATAGTATAATTACTGGATCATATAGTAGTTCTATTTTTAATTTTTTTGAGAAACATCCATACTGGTTAATACAGTGGCTGCATCAGTTTACATTCCCGCCAACAGTACATGAGGGCTCCTTTATTCTCCACATCCTTCCCAACATTTGTTGTTGTCTGTGTTTTTGATTTTAGCCATTCTGACAGGTGTGAGGTGATATCTCATTGTAGTTTTGATTTGCATTTCCCTGATGATGAGTGATGTTGAGCATCTTTTCACTTGTCTGTTAGCCATCTGGATGCCTTCTTTGGAGAAATATTTGTTCATATCTTCTGCCCATTTTGTAATTGGATTATTTGGCTTTTTTGGTCTTGAGTTGTATAAGTTCTTTATATATTTTGGATACTAACCCTTTGCTGGATATGTTGTTTGCAAATATCTTCTCCCATTTAGTAGGTTGTCTTTTACTTTTGCTGATTGTTTCCTTTGTTGTGTGGAAGCTTTTTATTTTGATGTAGTCCCCATAGTTTATTTTTGCTTTTATTCCCTCTGCCTTAGGAGACATAGCTAGGAAAATGTTGCTACAGTCAATGTCAGAGAAATTACTGCCTGTGCTCTCTTCTAGGAGTTTTATGGTTTCAGGTCTCACATCTAGGTCCTTAATCCATTTTGAGTTTATTTTTGTGTATGGTATAAGAAAGTAGCCCAGTTTATTTCTTTTGCGTGTAGCTGTCCTATTTTCCCAACACCATTTGTTGAAGAGACTATCTTTTTCCCACTGCATATTCTTTCCTCTTTTGCAAAGATTAATCGACCATATAACTGTGGGTTTGTTTCTGGCTCTCTATTCTAATCTATGTGTCTGTTTTTATGCCAGTACCATACTGTTTTGATTACTACAGCTTTGTAGTGTATCTTGAAATCTGGGATCGTGATACCTCCAATTTTGTTCCTTTTCCAGATTGCTTTGGCTATTCAGGGTCTTTTGTGGTTCCATACAAATTTTAGTATTATTCATTCTAGTTCTGTGAAAAATGCTATTGGTATTTGGGTAGGGATTGCATTAAAGCTATAGGTGACTGTGGATAGTATGGATATTTTTAACAATATTAATTCTTCCAATCCATGAGTATGGAATATCTTTCCATTTGTGTCATCTTCAATTTCTTTTATCAGTGTTTTATAGTTTTCAGAATATAGGTCTTTCATCTCCTTGGTTAAGCTTATTCCTAAGTATTTTATTTTTTTTGGTGCAATTGTAAATGGGCTTGTTGTCTTAATTTCTCTTTCTGCTACTTCATTATTAGTATATAGAAATACTACAGATTTCTGTATATTGATTTTGTATCCTGTGACCTTACTGAATTCATTTATCATTTCTAGTAGTTTTTGGGTGGACTCTTTAGGGTTTTTTATATATAGTATCATGTGATCTGCAAATAGTGAAAGTTTTACTTCTTCCTTACCAATTTGGATGCCTTTTCTTTTGTCTGATTGCTGTGGCTAGGACTTCCAGTACTATGTTCAATAAAAATGGTGGGAGTAGACATCCTTGTCTTGTTCCTGAATTTAGAGGAAAATTTCTCAGTTTTTCCCTATTGAGGATGATGTTAGCTGTGGGTTTTTCATATAGGACCTTTATTATGTTGAGGTATGTTCCCTCTAAACCTACTTTGTTAAAGGTTGTTATGAATGGATGTTGTATTTTGTCAAATGCTTTTTCTGCATCCATTAAAATGATCATAGAGTTTTAATCTTTTCTCTTGTAGATGTGATGTATCATCTTGATTAATTTGCAAATATTGTACCGCCCTTACATCCTGAGAATAAATCCCATTTGATTGTGGTTGAATGGTTTTTTTTAATGTATTGTTGGATTCAGTTTTCTAATATTTTGTTGAGGATTTTTACATTTATGTTAGAGATATTGACCTATAGTTCTCTTTTTTGTAGTGTCCCTCTCTGGGTTTAGTATCAGGGTAATGCTGGCCTCTGAGAATAACTTTGGAAGTTTTCCTTCCTCTTCTTTTTTTTGGAATAGTTTGAGAAGAATAGGTATTACCCCTTCTTTAAATGTTTGGTAGAGCATTTGTGAAGCCATCTCATCCTGGATTTTTGTTTATTGGGAGTTTTTTGATTACTGATTCAATTTCATTGCTCATAATTATTCTGTTCAAATAAAAATATTGATCTCTTCAGTCTTGGGAGCAACTAGGAGGAAACTGGGATAGCCAGAATATCTGTCCAATTGTTTCCAGCCATAAGCAGTGTACTGTGGGTCCCATTCTGTGGCAATGGTGTGAAGTGCTGGCAGAGGATTACAGTATTGTTGCAGAAGCCCAGGGGAGCTGGATGAGAGTGTGGCTGTGGTGATGGTAAAGAGCACATGAACTTGGGAGCTATTTATGAGGAAAATTTAACAGATGTTGGTAATCAAGCGTTTGTGGGAGGTGAAGATGGAAAACAATGAAGTCGGCAGGAAGATTGTTTAGATGGGAGGAACTTCTA
This sequence comes from Callorhinus ursinus, assembly GCF_003265705.2. Taxonomy (NCBI): domain Eukaryota; kingdom Metazoa; phylum Chordata; class Mammalia; order Carnivora; family Otariidae; genus Callorhinus; species Callorhinus ursinus. Next base: position 98,753,150 of record NW_027397063.1, on the reverse strand, counting down.
TAATGAGCCACCCATCAAAGAGGAGTGGATACAAGTTTGGAGAATGGTAAATAGTTTAACCTGGTCCTTAGGGGAAAGATTTTATAACTAAGAAGTGCTGAGAAGCTTTAAATTTCAATGATTTGTTTTCTGCTATATCTCTAAATTTTCCTTAGTTGAACACCCGCATATATGAACAGCATCTTAGCTGTGGAGAAGTCAGAAGTGGGATATTTATAGGGCTTCGGGGTCTGAGGTCAAGCAGTTCAAGGCAGATCGTTCAAGATAGGGAACAGATTGGAATTCAACAAAGTTTGCGACCCAGTAGTTTAGAATTGGTGAGCCCTATGCAGCAAGGGTGTGGAAGTAAGCCTCGATACATAAATAGTTGCTTGTAAGTAAGAGTTTGCCCAGCTGAGCAGACAGGGCAGTCTCCAATTAATTAATTTGTGGGAATTTCCTGAAGGAAATAGTAAATACATATTGATTTATAGTTTTTCTTTGTAAGACAAAGTTCTTCTGGAACAAACAATAAAACCATGTTGACTTAGGTTGTCTATAGCCTTATTGTCATAGATAGTCTGAGTTATCATTCCCAACTTTCTAAACTTTCTTTTACATGTATGTGTCACTAGAATGAAATTTAACCACTGACTTTTCTAGAATTACTTGAGCCTCCCTATCCATCTACAAGAAATCCCTCAGGAAAATCCTGAGTTACCACACCCCCCTACCTGGCTGTGGAAGGGGACGGGAATTTTTGCAGCAAGGTAATGGATAGAAATGACGAATAAGAAATTGAAATATTCATGCGTTAAATGCTAGAGTTGCACAGATTATAATTTTAAAATGTTGATGATATAAACGCTTATTTTACCTTACTAATTCTGGAGCATTTATTTTAAAAACTTAAAAATAAAAACCACTCTGCCCTGAAAAAAAAAAAAGAAAGAAAGAAATGACGAATGCTTTGGATGTGACAGTGTGGATTGAGAATGCCAAGGAAATTAAAGGCAGCATGTTGTGATGCCTGGTAGATTTATTTTTTATTTTATTTTTTTATTTTATTTTTTTATTTTTAGCAGTTAAACTTTTATTTTACTTTTTACAATTTTTATTTACTTTTTTGTTTTTCTAGATTTAGACTGCTGGAGAACGTCATGTAACATAGACTGCAAAGTTCCCAACAGCACCAGAGCCCTCAAAAGTACCTGGAATCCTTTGACATTTTCTTAATAAGCTTTATTTCTCATTTTCCACCAAGGGAATTTCGAGCATTCTCTATTTTCCTCAGACTTCCAAACCAAATTCCCTTTCACTCTTAGCAGATAACCTCGTTCCTACTTCAAAGATGAGAAAGGACCCAGCAGATTTGGACTCCAGTCTACTTACCACCATCTTAAATGAAAGCTTACATGTATTTGCATCTATCCTTTACTTCTTCTCTCATATTGAATTGGAGGAGCTAGCATACTTCCTCCTCTTTCTGAAGCTCACTTCTCATTTCCTCAAGTACATTGTTCTATTAATTATTCCCACTCTTCTATATTTTCTCTGTCCCTCTTAATTGGATCCTTCCTTCTTAATACTTTGTCTTCTAGTTTTCTTCCTGCCTGTTGGGCTACTTCTTTCCATTTCTTTTTTCAGCCACCTAATTTCCTGTTTCTTAAATGGTGGTGATTCTCATGGTTCTAAGCGTGTCTTTTCTTCTTGCTCTCTATACCTTCCTTTCACAACCTTTCTACATGTATGCTTCCAACTATTATCTAAGATTCTCAGTTTTATGTCACCTGTACATAAAAGTTTTCTCTCTTTAGAGGTCTAATCACATAAATTTGAGCATACATTTTTCACTTGGCTATTATACTCTCATATGAAACCTAATATGCCCAAGATGGAGCTAAAGATTTTTCCCTTGGAATCTGCTCCTCTTCATATCTTTGAGAATGGTGCTGCCATTCAGGTTGCTGCACCCACATTGGACCACGTTGTACCTGCCCTCCTCTTCCCTTACTACCCACATTCAATCATTCATGAAGTCCTAAGTTCCATGGATTTTGTCTTCCAGTATGTCCTGTATCATCTACAACTCACCATTTCTCTCCCTCTTCCCCTAGTTTAAGTCTCTGTTACATGGTTGTTGCAAGAGCCTTTCTTTAGCCATCCTTGTCCTTTCTAATCTATTCCATACATGGTAGTCCTGTGTATAATTCTTAATATCTCCCTGTTTCTCTTTGGATAAAGTACAGAAGATATGAAAACAACCTAAGTGTCCATCAATGGATGAATGAAGATGTGGTACACATATACAATTGAATATTTAGCCATGAGAAAGAAGGAAATCCTGTAGCTTCCGACAGTGTGGATGGACCTTGAGGGCATTACGCTAAGTGACATAAGACGGACAGAGAAAGAAAAATACTTCATGGTTTCACTTATATGTGGAATCTAAATAAAAAGTCATAGATGGCTCTTCTCTCTGATAAAATCCTCTGACCTTAAAGGAAATCTAGAACAGACCTATTCCCTGAAAGAAGTTACAGTTCTTTCATCCTAAAATAAGTCTTCTGTATTGGTATCTCAACTCAAAGAGCTCTCTGTAGAAAGATCTGGTTGATTTCCCTGATACCAATGTTTAACTCAAGGCATGATCTAGCTTCTGTCTGTTCTCATTTCTGTCTCTGTCATTCCTCAGTAGTTTATCTCATCTCTTTTTTTTTCATCCTCCTGGTGTTTGTGTATTTTAATTTTTACATTAATAAAAGTTAAAAATGTATGTGGTTTCAGTAGTGAAATAGTTTTACAAAACTTGTTATGAGAAACAATAATCCCCTAGCCTCCCAACCTACTTCCCACTCTCCAGGAGCAAACACTTTCAAAATTTTGGCTTTCTAAATAGCACACTTGTATGGCTGCTTTTTGATATTTTATTTTTAACCATTAAATGTTGATTTCTTACCATAGAAAAGGTAAGCACAACTCTTGTGTGTGTGCGCACGCACACGCACACACACACACAATTGCACACCTGTATACTTCCTCTCCCTCTCTTTCCCAGTACTCAGAGTTTATATAAGTTCTTTCCATGACTGAGTAATGTAGTAGGCTCTGATAACTTTTCCTTCCCTGAATATTTTTTGTGTTGGTGGAATTAATAGTTTTCTAGTTTTTATATTTGTTTGGTTTCTTATATATCACAAGTTCAACACCAAACTCTCCATCAGTTATCCAAATCTCCTTTCTATACCTTGCAATAGATATTATTTCAATTTTGTCTATCTGAAGAAATTTCTCTTGGACTTTTCTTACTTGCTCCATCATAGATGGGTTGTACTCTATCTCAGTGTAGAACTTTTGATTCAGAATCCCTTCTCTATCACCATGGGGATTCCCTTCCTATCTCTTGTTTCTTCTATGTCTACCTTGGGTGTACATAAAAATCATCTGCGGAACTGTAAGAAATCCTGATGCCTGGGTGTTGTCTAAGACCAAATAACTCAGAACTTTAGGAGGTGGGACCCAAAAATCAGTGTTTCTTTCTTTTTTGTTTTTTTTAAATATTTTATTTATTTATTTCAGACAGACAGAGAGTGAGTGAGAGAGCATGAGCAGGGGGGCAGGGGCAGAGGGAGAATCCAGACTCCCTGCTGAGCAGGGAGCCCAACATGGGGCCTTGGGATCGTGACCTGAGCAGAAGACAGATGCTTAACTGACTGAGCCACCCAGGCACCCCCAAAAAATCAGTATTTCTTAAAGCATTCCGTTGATTCCAGTGGGAAGCCAAGAATGAGAACAACTACTCTATCTGTACTTTTCTTTGTTTGCTTCCTAATTTTGGTGGCACACATACTCAAGAAACTCTGGAAAGGAGTACTTAAAAGATAAAATTTTGAGACTTTACTTATCTGAACATGCTTATATTCTGCTATCCATTTGACTTAGAACTTGCCTAATGTAGAATTCATACTAAGAAATATTTTTTTCTCCAAATTTTTGAAGGCACTGTTCCACTATCTTCTAGCTCTCAGTGTTGCTTTTTGAGAAGTCTAAAAGTGTTCTGATTCCTAGTCTTTCATATATGATCTGTACTTTTCCTTCTACATTTTTATAGGGTCTTCCTTTTGCCTTTGGTATTCTAAAATTTGTTGATAATTGTCTTGGTACTGATTTATTTTCATCCATTTTCTTGCTTTTAATCTTGCAACTTGGGTCTTACATTTTTCTTAAATTTCTTCATTGGTGACTTAATCACTTTGCTTTCTCTTCTGTTCTTTTATTCTGGAGCTCATGTTTTTCAAGTATTGGATCTTCTCTCCTAGTTCTCTACCATTCTTTACTTTTCTCTCCAGTTTTCCATTTCTAAGTCTTTTTGGTCTGTGTTATAGGCTGGATTGTGTTCCCCAAATATTCATATGTTGAAGTCCTCCTGGCCAGTACCTCAGAATGTGACTGCATTTGGAGCTAGGGTCTTTAAAGAGATAATTAAGTTAAAATGAGCCATTGGGGGGGCTTTAATCCAATGTGGCTGGTATTTATAAGAAAAGGAAATTTGGATACAGGCACACCTAGTGGGAGAATGCCATGTGAACATGAAGGTGGTTATCTACAAGCTGAGGAAAGAGGCCGCAACAGAAACCAATTCCGCTGATACCTTGATCTTCAACCTCTGGACTCCAGAAGTGTGAGAAAATAAATTTCTGTTGTTTAAGCCACCCAGACTGTGGTACTTTCTTATGGCAGCCCTAGAAAACAAATAGTCTGCTTTATAGGAGCTTTTCTCTTATTTATAGCATTAATCTTAAATTTTTCTTATATCTGCTATAGTATTTTTTAATTTTTTTTAAGATTTTATTTATTTATTTGTCAGAGAGAGAGAGCACAAGCAGGGAGAATGGCAGGCAGAGGGAGAAACAGGCTCCTTGCTGAGCAGGGAGCCTGATGCGGGACTCAATCCCAGAACCCTGGGATCAAGATCTGAGCCAAAGGCAGCCACTGAACCGACTGAGCCACCCAGGTGTCCCAGTATTTTTTAATTTCTAAGAGTTGGGCTTTTTAATGTTCCATTTATAATGGCATCTTGCTCATGCTTCAAAGATGCAATAACTTTTCTTATCTCTTTAAGTCTAGTAATGGTAGTTTTCCTTTCTCTGTTCTCATGTTTATGCATGATTTTGGTTTCCTCAAGTTGTCTATTTTTTGTGTGTTTTTTAGCCTTTGTCTTTTATGCTAAGTTTCCTCAGATACCTGATTATCTGCTCACCTTTTAAGAAAAAGGCAATAAAAAAGCTGAGCTGAAGCTCTGAGGGGTGGATGGGATTTATTGACTGTGGGCTCACGCCCTTTGATCTTTAACCCAAAGATTGAAAACTAGCAATCCTCAGGCTGAATCTGAAACAAATGTGCCTGTGTTTTGTTTTGTCTTTCAGTTAGATTTGCATCCGTCAACTGGCGATGCAACTTTTAACTACCTGCAAATCCCACTACTCTTTGTTGAGTGAAGCTACTTTTAAGCTTGAAACTCCTACCTACTACTCTCTACTAGTCAAAATCTTGCATATCCTTTAACACCAACTCAGACGTCTCTTCCTCTGTGACATCTCTGAGAACCTCAGGCTAACTTAAACTTTGCCTACTCTGGGTTCTACCAAGTTTCATTTCTCCATTGGAGCTTTTGCCATGGTCCTCTTTCATATGATAGATATTTGATGTATGTGCAGGATACTCCAGGTTACTGTACATCTGTGGAGGTAGGAACTCCCTTTCAGGCATATTGTTATCTCATCTAGTAGCTTTGGTACAGGTTTGAGGAAAGGTTACTTGAAAACCTTTATTCTCAATGGAGCAGGGGTGGAAGGGAAGGAAAGAGAACAGGAGAGCATAGTTTGATCTTCCGCCTGAAAGATCACATTTGATACTCATCCCTGAGTATTTGATTATTAAGATTATGAACTATAATACCCTCTCACACCCCCAAAGTAAGGAACATGCCATGCAAAGCTGCAATGTGACTTTAATATTCTTTCAGATGATTTCACAGAGCGTAATCCGTTTCACATGATAGAACATTTCTCAAGCTGTAATAACAGAAAGAAGGAAAAACAAAACCCCAACATAACCAAATGAAAGAAGGAACTTCTCTGCATTTGAAGAGGTAATTTATCCTCATTTGTGATCATGTGCCCTTTCAGAATTCAAATCAGATAAAGCATAAATTCTGGCACATCTGAGGCTTCCTATGCATGATAAGTCTTAGTTTGGGCACATACTTCGAAAACAGTTTTCAGATATCCGAGGCTTTAGCATTTCTGCTGCTTTTATTTCACCATGGCCTTAGATGTAAAGTATCCTTGATGTTCCTACATGGCATGGATTTTTGCCATGCGTCCCATCCATTTCCATTTAAGGCTTCAGGAATACAATCCGTATTTCCATCCATGTAACATCCCATCCATAACTGAACTAGTCTTTCTCTTTTTTATTCAGCCTCTCATGCTTGCCCAATTAAAAAGCATCAGCTAACTCTTTGTTCCCATTAATCTTTTCCTCCCAGGACAGTTTGAACATTGTGGTTTTTAAATTATTGAGAGTGCCCCGGGAGTTACCAAATATAGATTCATTCATGTGAACAGTAAGCAAAGTATGTTTGGATTCATACAAATTTATGACTCTGCAAGGATCTTGAAGAACCAGATGGGTTTTAAGAACGGTATCTCCAAGTACTCTTAGATTGGACATGTGGTTAAGGGATAGAATGTGGTGCAAACTGCCTGAGTTCCTATCAAACCATTGCTTTGAACAAACTAGGTGGCCTCAGGAACTTCTTAGCCTCTCTATAAGCCCCAGTCACCATCTGTAGAAATGGGCAAAATAATCACATCTCTTTCAGATATTTGTGAACATCAAATGAAATGATGTGCTTGGCACACACTCTGCAAATATTAGCTGCTATATTTCTTATTAACAAGAACATCAAGGCTGAAACATGGTGTCATACAAAGAAATTGCAAGAACAGCTATCCATAGTTTTAAAACTGGTTAGACCTCTATACCTGCCAAGTGCAAAGCTGGAATAAACTGGCTGAATAAAGCCAAAAACATTCAGAAGTTAATGTTTGAACAAATCATTTTTAATACAGCATTTGGAACAAGGATTATAAAGGAATTGGAAGCATATGGCTTTTTAAGATTATTTTAAAGAATTTTTTAATTATTATAATTAAATTATTTTAAAGAAAACTTTAGGAGGAAAGCAATAAACTGTCAGGTCAAAACTAGTTTTTTGTTTGTTTGTTTTTTAAAGAATCTTGTGCTTTAATTAGAAACCTACATTTGATGGGCCCCCAAATTCAAATCCTCCCTCCTTCCAAACAGTGTATGTCACGCCCCACATGCAGAAACCAGCTCACTTGTAGTAAGGAGGGCCTAGCTGATAATGACAAAGCCACTGGCAACCCAAACTAAACAGAAGAATAAGTCTTTGCCTAAGAGAGAATTAGCTTAACCACTTTTATTTGCCTTTCTGAGTCAAAACACACCAAAAAACCCACAGTGTTTTTAAAGGCAGGAGCATTTAATAAAGCATACTTTGCTTTGCTTTCCATGTGTTCATTTTTTTTTCTGGCATAAGTCTATAGTAAGCTGACATACAATATGCAGTAGCTAATGTGTTTCCTAAGTATTTCGATAAATTGGTTGATTTAAAATTAATCTAAGTTAGCATTTCCCTAACCATCATGCACAGAACATCGTTCCTGGAATGTTGATAAACACGCTAGGAGAAAAGTGTCCTGGCACAAATAAATTTGAAATAGAGGCATTCATTATACATATTTAGCACCATGTCAAGTGAAAATTAGCATATAAAAAGCTCTAAGATGTCCTGTGGTGGAGAAATCTGTTTTTTCTGTAATTTACATTTTCCCCAAATTATTTGAGCCTGGAATCCATTTTTCCCAGCTTTTCTTTTGGATCCTGCAGAACACAGTTTGCTGAATTCCAGTTTGGGGGTGCACTGATTACATTTGGGCAGGGCTCATCTTGCAATTCATCTAAAGGCTAACACATGGAAAATTCATGATAATTCTAATACGTGCCACTTATTGATCACTTACTAAATCTTAGGGAAAGCGCTCCTTCCCTAATTCCTTACCTTTTTTCCTTGAAGAGGATTTCCCTTCAATATCCCAGGCTTCTTGTCCCACCCTTGACTCTTCTTGGAGGTGGTGCACTCTCATTAGCTGACAGCCATTGGTCAATGTTTCTCAGTTAGATAGATTTAATACACCAGACGTGGGATCCAACAAAGACACCAAGCCTCTTTTTCCTCTGCATCTGACCAAGGGCAGTTAGTACCCTGGGTTAAGTATCTGTTCCTCTGAAAGCAAAATTTCTCTCTGGTAGACTGTTTCAAGGCCAACAGTGGGAGGTAGGTAGTTAGCAAGCCCATTTCATTGGTCAAGTTAACATGACTTGCAACCTAGCTCTTACCATTGATAATGGTAATATTTGTCTCCATGGAATAACTTTATTATATTTCAACTGGTTCAGATCTCAAGCAATGAAAAGGGGTGTTGTTTTGGACCCCCTCATGACCTCTTATATCATTAATTCTGCAAGTTATTTTATATGCATTATCTCATTTAGTCCTCACAACAACTTATTGAGATCAATACTAATATAGCCCTGTTTGACATATGAGGAAATTGAAACAGAAGTTAAGTTACTTACCAGAGATGATATAGTGAGCAGTTGATTTCATCATAAATGAATGTAATATCATGCATATTTTTTAATGTTACTATTACTATAACTAGTGCATCTTATAGGGTGGTGTTTGTTTGGATCCCCTTATTATTTATCTCTCAACTCCTCCTCTGTTGCACATATTGATCTGTAAAGCCAATATCAATTATATGGAATGAGTATTTACAAAACCAATAACCAATAACCTCGGTCAATGAATGAGATACTGGGGAAGGTCTAAAATCAGAGTACTAAATTAAAAAATTTCAAACAGACAGCCAGCCCACAGACACGCTTTGTTGGGCTCCCAAAGTATTAAAGAACTGAATTCGTGAATCTCATAAAAATATGGATATCTGGCTTCTCTTTAAAAATGTTAGCAGCTGGGCGGCAGTGAGCTGGAGCTGAAGGGCCGCGGTCTCCTTTCAATGGAGCGTGCATAGCACAGTTCACCTTGTCCCCTCTGTCAGGTCATTTAAGCACTTGGCTGGCATCTGCCCCAGTAAACATTTCAGTTGGCAACGCTGGTGCCAGACAGGATGTCCCCCACCCCTGCCCCGTTGGCCTCTGTGGAACATCATGGCCATTGCAAGAATCCTGAAGTCTGGATGTCAACATCCATGACCAGGCCACTAAGTTAATGTTAGGGGTCTTGATGTGAACCAGCCATGCTGTAGGAGTGGCAGCTCTTCAGAAGGGATTCATTCATGAGGGTGTTCATTTCATCCCTTGAGCAAAACTCTTCATGTTGCCTCTGCACTCAGCGAGGAGACTGCTTGGGATTCTCTCTCTCCCTCTCTCTCTGGCCCTCCCCCCAACCCCATGCACGCTCTCTCTCTCTCTCTCTCTCTCTCTCAATAAATAGATAAATAAATAAATCTTCTTATTTAAAAAAAAAAAATCCCACTTTGCACCCTGGAGAGACTTCAGGGAGAGAGGATAGCAGCTGGGCCGGTGGGTGTGAGTTTACCACACACTCAGGTCTGCCGGTATCTGCTCTAAGTATGAGACGTCTCTGTAGATGTTATGAAATTATAGGTTTCTTTGATTCTAAAAACATTGTAAAACCATTACCTCTCAGCCCCCTATATTCTCATTTCCAACACAGATCCTTCTTTTTGTATCAGTGTCTTTTATATAGCAATTGCTCAATAAATATTTGTCAAATGAGTAAATGAATAGACAATGTGAATTCTAGGATGGATGATTGTCCTTCTTATAAGAAATGTATGTTTGAGTGAGGGAAGAATACCCACCTCAAGAAAGACTACTTTCCACCCTTTCGTTAATCTCTGTCACTGATCTAACTTCTACTCCTCCATCACCAGGATGAGTGAGGCTATTTCTTTTTTTTTTTAATGTATTATCAGTACTATTTTTTTTAAATTTTTATTTAAATTCTAGTTAGTTAACATCCAGTGCAATATTGGTTTCAAGAGTAGAATTCAGTGATTCATCGCTTACATATAACACCCAGTCCTCATCACAAGTGCCCTCCTTAATGCCCATCCCCCATCCAGCTCATCCCCCATCCAGCTCATCCCCCACCCACCTCCCTCCATCACCCCTGTTTGTTCTCTGTCATTAAGGGCCCCATATGGTTTGTTTCCTTCTCTCCTTTTCCCCCCTCCCATATGTTCATCTGTTTTGTTTCTTAAATTCCACATAAGAATGAAATCATATGATATTTGTCTTTGCTAACTGACATTTCATTTAACATAATACACTTTAGCTCCATCCATGTCATTGCAAATGGTAAGATTTCATTCTTTTTGATGACTGAGTAATATTCCATTGTAACTCCATACCACATCTTCTTTATTCATCGATCGCTGGACATTTGGGCTCTTTCCATATTTTGGCTACTGTTGATATTATGAGCAAGCCCATTTCCCAGCAAGGTTAGGTATTACCTCCTCCAGGGTAATCTACATTCAAGGGATTCTCTAATGATGACATGAAAAGAATCTGTGCCCTCTTGAAAAATTATTGAGCATCAGGTGGAGTAAATATTTGGGGGGCAATGGGCACATCTACCCACCACTTCTGCAAATGATGCTGCTCAATATGATCCCAGAGTAGATTATTAGACCCCAGGCTGATTTCCAGGGATTAAAGGAGGATGGAATAAGAGATTGCTTTGAATTTCCTGGGCCTCTACCCTTTAGGAACTTCCCACCTGTTTTCTGCAGCTATGAAAGTATTGTGTCCTTTAAAATAACACTGTTCAACCTTTATGCTCATGTTAATTGTTATTATATTTTTAACTTTAAAAATGGCTATTAGCAAGCACTTCAGTAACCTTGGAGAAAATCTATTCACTGGATATTCTAATGGTCCGAGTGGCCCTTTCTTAACCGCCTGACCATAAGTCTGTCCGGCTTGAGCTACTTCAGCCCTTTTGGGAGCTTAGGAGGCAGTTCTCATTACTTGACTATTAAAGATTTGCATACGACCTTTCAGTCCAATCAAATAATTAGTGTAAATAATTTTGTGACATTATTAAGTCTCCAAACCCATGTCAGAGGTCCACTTCCTCCTGATTATGGCACTGTGAAAAGGGGTTTTTTTGTTATTTGCTGCCAAAATATATAGTTGAGGACTAATAACAACTTTTCTTCGTGGTTTTTAGTTTATTTAAAATAACATTTTACTGGATGGATTTCTCTCTTCCATGGGAAAAAAAATCTTTAAATTCACACACGGTTCATGGCTAGTCCACTCTCACTCTGGAAAAATTATCCGAAGGCCCCCCTGCAGGCTGTTTTTAACACCATGTTCTCAGGGAGTTTTCCTCTTGTGGTTGGTGTGACATAGTCTATAGTTTCCTTCACTTTTCTCTGACCAAAATGTTATTTTTATTTAACACACTAATTATCGGGATGCCTGGGTGGCTCAGTTGCTTAAGCATCTGCCTTCAGCTCAGGTCATGATCCCAGGGTCCTGGGATCAAGTCCTGCATTGGGCTCCCTGCTCAGTGGGGAACCTGCTTCTCCCTCTGCCTCTGCCACTCCCCCTGCTCGTGTGCTCTTTCTCTCTGTCAAATAAATAAAATCTTTAAAAATAAAATAAAATAAAACACTAATTATCCACATGAGATCTGCTCATTCTTGCTTTTCCACAGAGGTTTTTTGTTTTTTGTTTCTTTAGATTTATTTATTTATCTGAGAGAGAGAGAGCATGTAGGGGATGGGGAGAGCAGAGGGAGAGGGAAAGAGAGTCTCAAGCAGACTCTGCACTGAGCACGGAGCCTGACATGAAGCTCCACTTGGGGCTCAATCTCTGACCCTGAGATCACGACCTGAGCCAAAACCAAGAGTCAGGCACTTAACTGACTGTGCCACCCAAGCGCCTCAACCACAGAAGCCTTTAAATTTTATATCTTAGATAGGTGATACAGTCTTCTGGTGTGTAAAACCAAACAGTATAAAAAGGAATACAATGAAATGTCTCCTGCCTCATTGGTAAGACCTATGTTAAAAATTATTTTCAGACATTTTTCTTTCAAATAAAATTATTGGCCACATGGTGATTGCAAAACAAAACAAAAAAAAAGTGCCCACTTGTCCTTGACTCCAACTTGCTTCCTTCACCCTCAATCTTATTAGTTTATTTATAACAAAGATTTTTTTTAAGATTTCATTTATTTATTTGAGACAGAGAGAATGAGAGAGAGAGAGAGAGCACATGAGAGGGGGGAGGGTCAGAGGGAGAAGCAGACTGCCTGCCGAGCAGGGAGCCCGATGCGGGACTCGATCCAGGGACTCCAGGATCATGACCTGAGCCGAAGGCAGTCGCCCAACCAACTGAGCCACCCAGGCGCCCCTATAACAAAGATTTTTAAATCAAATACAAAATAACATGGATATGCACTCTTCTCCTGCCCTTCCTACACAGAAGTTAGCCTAACAGGTTGTTCTAGGCCTTGCTTTCTTGTGGAACCACGTTATCTTGGAGGTTTTCCATATCTGTGAATGGTATCCACATGTTGACAGTGGCGAAGTAGTCCACTGTTTGACTGTACATGAGATATTTAGCTAATCCTCCCTTGTTGGACCCTTGGACTATTTTGACAAACAAATTTGGAACAAAAAAACCTCAAACACACATCATTGTGCACAAGGAAAGGGATATCTGCAGGAGAAATACCCAGAAGGGGGTTTGCCCCCTCAGTGGGTGAGTGCTGTTGTAACTTCGATAGTAAGTGTCAAATTGCTCACTATAGGACTTGTACTGATTTACATTCCCACTGGCGAGAGATCAATGTGTCTGAAGGTAAAGTTAGATCTTACTTATCCACTAGGTGAGAAATGGTATCTCAATATAGATTTAACTTTTTCATTATGAGGAATTTTGAACATGGCTTCATAAATTTTAGGGACCATTTACATTTCTCTTTTCTGTATCTGTCCTTATGCCTTGCCAATTTTTAAATATTTATACATACTTTTTATTTAAAGGAGTTCTATATATATGAGGGATATTAATTCTCACTTATAATATGAGCTGAAGCTTTTTTTCCCCAGTTTATTGTTTGTATTTTAACATATTTCCGGTGGGGCCTTTTTTTTTTTGCCATGCAGAATTTTCGGTTTTTACCTAATCTTTTATGGCATCTAAATTTGAGTCATAGAAAGACTTTCCTTACTCAAATCTTATAAATAAATAAATTTATCCATGTATTCTTTTAGTAATTGCATTTTTTTTTACATTTAAGTATTTGATCCATTTGGAATTTATGCCAGTGTACAGTGTGAGGTAGAGATCCAATTTTTTTTTCAGTTATTCATCCAATTGTACCAATGGCAGTTACTGAAAAGTTCATTTTTTTAGGATCTTTTATATGAATTTTAGATATCTGGCTAAATGTAGTGGTTTCATTATTTTCTATGCAAAAATTCATAGAAGAAAGGGGTTTAGGAAAGTACCCACTGGTTTGCACACAATCCACCTGAAGATGGGAGTGAAAATTTAATTTTGTTTTTGAGATTCTGTCTTTGAATCAATAGTAACTAGATTGAAATGGATGTATAAAGTTATGTAAGGAAAATATTAGGTTATCTTAAGGAAATATTGCTGTAGCTTTTTATTATTTTTTTTTTTACAAATTTAAGGCAAATGATTAGCAAAGATTATACATGAGACTCAAAGGAGAATAACCATTTTCATTCTATTGAATGAACAACCTAAAATGGAATTTGATACAGTTCTGTCTCAATGACATTTCCAGGCCCCACTCCTGATGTGCTAAATCAAAATCTCTAGAGTTGGGGGTTAAAAAAAAGAAAAGTCTAGAGCTGGGATGCGGGGATCTATTTTTATAACAAGTTCTCAGATGATTGTAAAGCACCCAGGCCTGCACAAGTCCATGAACTCGCATCTAGGAAACTTTGACTTCTAGTCTGAAAAAGAAAGGGCAGAAGCCAAGGTCAGAACCACAGAGCTAGAAAAAATGTGAAAGAATGATTGGATCCAACCCATTGTTTTCATTCTAATTAAAGGATACACATGTGTTTCATCTCTCCAAATGTCTCAGTAATCCACAAACTCCATCAGAAGGTCAATTTCAAAGTCATCACCCCAACAATCAAGAATTCTTGTCTTTCCACAAATGATCTATCTGGCTTTAGTTTAGATCACTTTCTTTTGTTAAATCCTACTCTAAGAAAAGAGAAAGGAATGAATATTCCTGGAGCTTTAAAAGTGTGGCACTTCCCAAAACGTAACCTTTTACTTGGCTTTCCACAAACCTTGGGAAGTGGATATTATAGATCAAATGTTTACTGTTAAGAAAACTGAGGCTTGGAGATATTGTATAGCTAGTTTAAGGGTACTCAGGACGTATATTCAGGAGCTGTTTTGTGAAATCTTTCCAGAAAGAAGAAAATGATTGATCAGCATCTCTTTCCTTGACTCTCAGACAAAACCCATGATGATTTAATAGAGTAACCAAGCAAATTTTAAGCTTTATATATTTAATTTACATTCTTTAGGTATTATTTTGGACCCAAGAAGCCTATTTTAAAAAGCATCTGTCTTACCTCATCCCTCTCTGTCTCCACCTGCTTGGTCTTTCCTCAGCAAATTCCTCAGGACCTGACAGTATATGCTCTCATCTACATACGTTTTGCCTGCCCTGTGCCGCCAGAACAAAAGCTTCCCCAGGGCAGGGACTTGGTGTCTTGTTCTCCACTATATCCTCAGTGCGAGGAACACTGGAAGTAGTCAATATTTGTTGAAGAAATAACCAAAGGTGAATTCTTCATTCATACTGGCTTCTTTTCTTTATAACTGCCCAGGTTTGAGGTTTTGTTTTGTTTTCAAATTCTGAGCAGATAGCTGGGTGTTTGGTTTACTAGCTGGTTTAATAACCCGCTAACGATAGTATCTCCTTGCTATCAATGGTATCTCTGCTCCTTGGGAAGATGAAGTTCTGCAGAAAGCAGAGCTTTGAAAATCATTGTAACATCAGAGCCTTCTCTTCTCTGTGCCAACTTGTGGCCCTCTGCTCTTTTTTCTTTTCCGTATAATTCCCCTTTTTCTCCACCATGCACAATCTATACCACGGTCATTTACTGAGGGCTCCCTATGTGTCAGGCAGTGTAATTTGTGTTTTATGAGGTACTTCTTTAAATCATCCCCAAAACTCAATGAGGTGTCTTACCTCCATTTTTTTCCATAAGGAATACAAAGTTCAAGGAGATTAAGTCACCCGTCTGAGAAGAAGGAGCTATTCAAACCCAGATTTACAACTACTTAAATATCAAGCTTTCCTCACAATATCTTCAGTGTGTGAGGGAAACCTGGTTGGCTATAATGTCTCTATGGGTTCTTATGCTACTATTTTCTAAAGACCTGTTACTAAAAGATCTGCTTCATGAAACAAAGGTAGGGGAAACATATTTCTTGACTTTGGTAAATCATTTTAAATATGGTCCATTTCATAACTTGCTAATGACCCATAGCTTCAGTCATTTTGTTGAACATATCGGTCAGGAAATGCCTTCAGCCGAATGTAACTGAAACTTAAGGTGGCTTAAAGAAATGACAGTTATTCCATCAAGCGAAAGAAATCTGGAATTAAGGACTCCAGACATAGCAGCTCCACAAAATCATCTAATTCTTAGGATCCTTCCAATTTTCTGCTTGGCCATCTTTAGTGCATGATTTTCATACACAAATTGTCGCATGGTCCTAGACAATTGCTAGAGTTCTACTCTTGACATCTGCCAGATGGGCAGGAAGGAGCAAAGGTGAAGAAACATGTCCTGTTAAAAAACTTCCCCAAAGGTCCAACCTGTTGGACCTCCACTGTGTCTGTGTCAAACGTGGCCATGGAAACCTTCTCCATGGCTCCCGCTGACTGGCACTTGGTGCTCAGTTTCCTAGTAACCATGCGGTATTCTCCAGTATGAGGTTCTACCACTTACAGGATGCATTAAAGAAAAGTACATCATGCAGACTGAACAAGATGAACAAGATGAACCACGGAACTCAGCTACCATGTTACGCACCGTTGATCACTTATTCCCAATCTTAGGCAGTCTACCTGTTTCAAGCATCTTCTGCAGCATAACAAATAACCCCAAAGCTTAATAGCTTAAAATACAACCAGATATTGCCTGTGAATTTTCAATTTGGGCAGACCTCAATGGGAAAGTCTCATCTTTGTTCCAAGTGGTATCGGCTGGGAACATTTGTGCAATTGCTTTCTTTCTTTTTTTTTTTTTTTAAGATTTTATTTATTTATTTGAGAGAGAGAGAGCATGAGTGGAGGGAGGAGCAGAGGGAGAGGAGGAAGCAGACTCCCCACTGAGCAGGGAGTCCAATGTGGGACTCGATCCCAGAAGCCTGGCATCATGACCTGAAGGAAGGCAGATGCTTAACTGACAGAGCCATCCAGGCGCCCCATGCAATTGCTTTCATCTGTGAGCACTACTGCACTAGAAAGTCCAAACTGGTCCTCTCTCTTCCTCCAGGGTCTTTCTATGCGGCCTCTTATCACTTAGTGGTCTAGTCCATGCTTATTCCATGGAGTCTGTATCCTAAGAGGCAGTATTTCAAGAGTAAGGGGAAGCAGGCCTCTAGGGAACTGGTGCTGACACTAGCAAGACATCACTTCCTCCACATTCTGCTCGTCAAAACAAGCCATAAGGCCAGCCCAGTGTCAAGGGGAGGGAAAGAACCTTCACCTCCCGAGGGAATGTGGCCAGTATAATCCACCATTTGGTGCCTTCCCTTTGAGGTTGGACCACTCTTTCTTTAAACATCGGCTTCTATAACTACATCCTCTCAGGACAAACCAATGATAATTTCTTAATGGACCCAATCTTTCAGAACAAACATTTCCAGGCCTGAAAGATAACAAGTTGCTAACACAATCCACCTGCCTCCCCCTAGACAAGGGAGTCTATAAGAATTGGCTTCATGTGAAAGAGAAACGTTCTTTTCTCTCCTGTTAGAAATGAGAAAACAGTGGCAAAAAGTCAAGAAATTTATTATTTCAATAACTTACCAGTTGCAGTCACATTCACACACAACCTTAGTACCCAGCTCCATGGTGTGAAGAAGTCCAAGCCAAATGGAGAGGTAGCCTATAGGTGTTCTGGCCAACGGCTTCCATAAAGACTCCTGCCACAACCACCGTCAAGTAAGTGAGACAGAATGCCAATATTTTCTAATATAGCTGGCTTCTAATTCTCTGTTGTAGCTTTATAGAGTGTAGACGTAAGAGAACAAAACCTAATGCTGTTTATAAACTTATTTTGATAGCTTCAACCTCATTTATATTCAAACACAGTTATCATACCCCTGAAAAAGAACAGAAAAATAATTGAGCTGGCTCTCACCTCCTTTTCCTTCTCATTGTTTTAGAAAAATATAGAGTCATTAGTATAGAAATTCAGCGCAAAGCAAAAAGAGAACTTATTTGTTCCCAAGCCTGGGAAATCATGGGTAGGTCTGGTTTCAAGTGTAGCTGGATACAGGTGCTCCAGTATTATCATCACTGCCCTTTGCTTCCGTGTTCTTGGCTACAATTCTCAATCACTTGGCTTCATTCCCTCCTGCAGATGAGCTTCATCCAGTAACTGGAAAGAGAGTTTCCAGCAGCTCCACCATAATTTTCTTCAAGATTAGCCACTCCCAGGAAAAATAACTTCTCCTCCCATCCTAATAATAATCCCAGGGAAAGATTTAATTTTCCTGTTTAGGTGACATGTCTACTTTTGGATGGATTACTTTCCCAGAAGAATGGTGTGGTATACAAAAAAATGCCCCCTCCCCAAAGATGTCCACATTCAAATTTCTGTAGCCTGTGAATATGTTACTTTATGAGGTAAAAGGGATGTTGCAAATGTGACTCAATTAAGGACGTTGCCATAGGGGGGAGGGGGTCACCCTGGATTATCCAGGAGGGCCCAATATCATCACAAGGATCTTCAGAAGAAGGAGGCAGAAAGAATCAGAGTCAGAGAGAAGATGCTCTGATTCTGGAAGCAAAGATTGGATCAATGTGCAGATGGAAGCAGCCATGAGACAAGGAATACAGGTGGTCTACAGAAGCTGGAAAAGGCAAGAAGCAGATTCTCCCCGAGTGCCTCCAGATGGAGCCAGCTGTGCCAATGCCAATTTGGGACTCTGGCCTCTAGAACTGTGAGAGAATAAATTTTTGTTGTTTTAAGCCACTAGATTTATGCTAATTTGTTACAGCAGCGAAAGAAATGAACATAAGTGTTTTCCTGATTTGGCTTCTTTTACTTTACATGTTTTGATCTGTGGTCAAGAAAGGGGGTCGGAGTTGAGAGAGAATGGCAGGGTTAGAGCGCATGCCTGATGGTACAACCAAGACCACATAAAATCAGGCAGAACTCCCCCAAAAGGAAATTCCTTTGCTATATGAGGAAATAGAAAAGAAGGCTTGATAAATATACTTAACAAGCAAACAACACCATAAACAGTAGCTACTACATCCAGTACTACTCAAAAGTAGAAGTGCTGAGAGGCAGGGAGGAAGAAGGAACTAACAGAGGCCAGGATGTGTAGGACTCAACGTTGGGCCTGGATAATCAAGACTCCACAGCAGCAACAGTTAAGGTTTCCTCTGTCCTGAGAGACAGAGAATAATGAAGAATAAAACATGTCTTACAATCAGTAAGACCTAAGCTCAAATCCTCCACTAAGAGCGGACACTCTCATCTTGATTTTCCACAGTAACGTGAGAGAGCTCATGCTTCCACAACTCCTCCAGAAAGAATGCCAAACGTTACAGGAGAGGAAACCAAACGTGCACACTGAGAAATTCACAAGGGACCCCACACAAGTGAACATTTCCTTGAGTATTGTTCTCATTATTTAAAATTAGAGTTATTGGCTTTAATTTAAAACTGATATTTTAGGGCACCTGGGTGGCTCCGTTGGTTAAGCATCTGCCTTTGGCTCAGATCATGGTCTCAGAGTCCTGGGATTGAGTCCGGCATCGGGCTCTCCACTCAGCGGGGAGTCTGCTTCTCCCTCTCCCTATCCCTCTGTGCTCTCTCTCTCTCTCTCTCAAATAAATAAATAAAATCTTTTTTAAAAAACTGATATTTTAAAAGTCCTGTGAATTATTTATTCTTCTGAAGTGTTTGAGTTAATTGATGCTCCAGGAAGTTTTACCATTTTTACTCTGGCTTCAAAGAGTCCATAATTTCAACGATTTACATAACATGTGTAGCCCAGGTATGGGTCTAGGCCCAGGGCCCTTCCAGACCTCCAGTTCTAAGACAATCACCATAGTTCTGCTGTTCTCATTGTCTGCCACCTGAGACCTGAGCTAGGAGGAAGGCATCGTCAGACATACCAAGAATTTAACTATGGTGATGAAGAGGTGGCTGCCAGTTTCCTTCAGAAGATACCTCAGAGCTACACAAAGGAAGAGCTGAAGTTTCAGTGGTTTTAAAGCATGTCTGCAAATTCGTTGATATTTCTCCCATCAGGAGGTGGATTCTTGTGTCCTGTAGAAACAGGTCAGGCCTTTGTGACTGTCCTGCCTTGGCTAAGAATGCAGCAGAGGTGAAACCATGGGACATCTGAGGCAAAGTAAGAAAAGGCAAAAAGGCTCCTACCTGCTCTCTCCCTCTCAGGATGTCTGACCTTAGTACCCAGCTCCATGGTGTGAAGAAGTCCAAGCCAAATGGAGAGGTAGCCTATAGGTGTTCTGGCCAACGGCCTCCATAAAGACTCCTGCCACAACCACCGTCAAGTAAGTGAGATAGGCTTTGGGATGTCTACACCTCAGTCATCATTGGGAAAGCCTCTGAGATAACTCTTAAAAAAAATTGAAATCCGGAGTGAACACTTTTAACTAAAAACCAGGAGCCTGAGATTTTAAAAATATGAAAAACACTAAGGATCTCTTCACACGCTTCCTTGTCGGGGCACCAGATGATGAGGACAAGTAAAACTGGCTGGTGAAATAATTTGTTGTTTCAGGGCACTCCTTGATTTTAGTGTGTGGGAGAGGACTTCCCATAGAATTGTGCCAAAACTTTGCTTGGTGAAGAGAGTCAGAAAGCCAGGAGAAATTAAAAGTCCTTTGGAAGGAGTCATTAAGGAGGAGGGAAACGTAGAGAGGCAGAACTCTTGAGGCACTCACTGTCTGACCGCAAGAGCAGAGCTCTTGAATAACTTTGTCCAGTTGGCTCCTGGAACCAAGAGATGTAATAATAAGTTATGGTTATTGTTTTATACTGCTAAGTTTATGTACCAATAGGGGCACCTGGCTGGCTCATTCGGTGGAGCAAGCGACTCTTGATCTCGGGGTTGCAGGTGCGAGCCCCACGTTGGGTGTAGAGATTGCTTAAAAATAAAATCTTTAAAAAAAAGTTTATGTAAATAGATAAACCAAACAAGGGTAACGTCTGTAGGAATCTGTGTAAAGGGGAAAAAGATGGAATATGTGACTCAGATGCACACCTTCCCACATCCAGGACCCCAAACTCCAGCCCTGCACCTCTGATTTCACTTCCCATGTCTGATTATAAGGTGTCTCTTTACTTTTCCACCTCCTCGTCTAGAAGACAGTTGGCACTTCATAAATGTACGGGGGAAAGAGAGTGAGGAGACACCAAGGCTACAAAATGAACCCAAATGAGGAGAGCTACAACCTCAGGACCCCACTGAAATCGTTCATGGCTTGAATTTGGCAAATGGCTCCAAGTAGAACAATGCTGCCTGAAGATGCAATGTCACCAACCTCGTCACCTACCACATTACTTCATATCCTAGGACGCATTTCTCACACAGGAGTGCAGAAAACCACAGAAAACCAACAGGCAGTAGCTACCAAAAGTAGCAATTATAGTCTCATCATTCATTTTACAAATATTTATGGAATATCTGTTATAGTCTAAGCACAAAGGTAAGCAATTAAAAAACGAAATTTTATATTAAGGTAAGTACAAATGTATTATGGGGAGGAATGCAAAATTAGCATGGATTTTTAAGGAAAAAAAGAATGATCCCTCAAAGAATATTCACCCTGGCACTGACATTGCACTATTATCCTCAGAACCTCAGAGGCAGGTGTAGGGGTTCCCTCTTCTCAGTTGGTGGGAGCGTGGAGTGGAATTTTAGAAAATCCCATTTCAGGCATTAATAAAAATGTTTATATGTAATGTCTTCCTGTCCCATAAGTCAAAAACTGATAGCTCATAGCTAATCCGCATTGGTCTTATTTGAACTGCAAGGCAATTTGTTTTCATTTTTTTACAACTGACGTTAGCGGCTAATAGTTGAACCTCAGGGGTGTCCTTTACTAAGTTGGATCCCTGGCTTCTCCTACAAGAGACTGAACGAGCTGGCAACTTTAAGCCCATCTCTTCACGTGGCCAACAGGCAGCGAGTGCTGAGCTTCAGCTTCCCCCTTTCCTTTTGACAAGACCTGGTCCCCGTGGCTTGCCACGGTCCTTGCCACTTCCTGTCCACCCCACCAGCCAGGCTGTGGCCTGCTTCTCATGTCTGTGGTAACTGCCTGGGCCTGGGAAGCATTTGAACTTACATCTCCGGTTCCAGACTGACACTGAACCATCTGTGTCATTTTCTAACATGTGACACTGACTTCCAAATTTTTTAAATGTTCAGGATACCAGTCTTTGATCCAGAAATTGGGTCTTTATCCACCCAAGTCCTGAATCAGAGAATCACAGAGCTGGAATGGACCCACTTTTCTGATGATGGCCATAGTATGCTGAAGGCTGCCACACAACCACGGGGATTAGAAAGAGCGCCAAGATGGCCTGACTCACTCTCTAGGAAAGAATCAGACTCAAGATGTGTATCTTCCCCAAACATAGAGTCCCAGGAAAACTTAGCAAAGAGGAGATAAAAGGAAGTTAAAACAGGTCCTTTTAGAACATGTGCTTTCCTTCCAAGGCACACAATCTTTTTCACAGTGTTGGGAAGGAGAGAGGAGTTCCCAAAATGTCTTTGGATCCTGTCAAGAACAGTTGGGGCTAGCGTCCTTACCAGCACATGGACAGCCAGGTAACTGAGTCCAAGTTCCCGTGGCCCTGTGTGTGTGTGCATGTCCACCTCAGGGGCCATGAATGTTCATCATGAGTCATAGTTTTGTTTTCTGGGCTCAGTAGCCTGTGGTCTGGCAGGAATCAAGGTTTGGGATTTTGCAACAGCTGTTCATGTCACCTGGGGAGGCAACTGAGCATGCACTGGGATCATTTTTATCAGCTCATGAGCACTGGCTTTGCCTGCCAAAAGGCCATGTTTCTCAACTTAGAAAAATAATATTCCTCTCTGGAACCAGTGTGGAATCTTAAATGCTGGGGTCGAAATTCTTATCTCATGCCACAAAGTCTTAAATCACTCTCATAGTCTCTACTTTTAATTCAAGGTGACTAACTCCTAAAGAGAGCAGTGACAACATCTCAGATGCTACCATAACTCAGAGAGGATCATCAGCAAATACAGTGGAGATGAAGACTCATTCTGTCTCCCTAACTCATCTTAAAATAACTTTCCTGTGTTTTCAAGATCCAGCTGCCATGTTCTCTATTCAGGAATTTGACACATTTAAGTCTCTCTACCTGGCAACCATTACAGGCTTTTTCCGATCACCTTGTAGCCCTGGTCTTTCTAGGCCTCCTATTTAGCCCACCTTCTAAGAGTGTCTCCCTAATCCCTGATCTTGTGTTTGCCTCTCCCTGGACCCTTTCCAGCCTCTCTGGGGAGAAAGGCACAGTGTCCTTTGGATTGCAGCCATGTGAGAAACACTGATTATGTGACAAATACAGGCACTGCCTGTTCCCTGAGAACAGCATACAGCAATGACAGAGGGATGCCACAGGGGGCTGCAACCCCCGGCTTGTGGGAACCTGTATTAACATGTTTGGGATGATGAAACCACTAACTTGGCCAGATGTAACATAAAATCTTATCAGACATACCTAGCCAACAAGGCAAAGGTCTGAGCCATAAGTAAGTCTTGGAAGACAGTTAAGAGTCTGAAAAGTCACAACAGGTCTAGCAATACCACTAATTCAGAACTCCTCAAAACTGTCATCTAAATGCCCTCAATTGGTGCCTGGGTGGCTCAGTCGGTTAAGTGTCTGCCTTCAACTCAGGTCATGATCTCAGGGTCCTGGGTTCGAGCCCTGAGTCCGGCTCCCTGCTCAGTGGGGAGTCTGCTTCTGCCTTTCCCTCGGCACCCCCCACCACCCACTTGCCGCCCGCCATGCTCTCTCTCTCAAATAAATAAATAAAATCTTTAAATGCCTTCAAAATAAGCATCTTATTTTGAAGGCAGTCTGATATTAACAAAGGGAATTTTCAAAGCAAAAAGTGTTTGCCTGTATGTAATATCAGAGAATAAGAAAGTGGAAATTTTTATTTAGGTCATTACTTAATAAAATTATTTGCCCACTATTTCCAAATCAGAAAGCAGTCCTGACAGATAATTCTAGATAAAATTTATTGCAGCAGATTTGTGTGATTGTCACTTCAATATGCAATGATTTACTTTTAATAGTGATCTATTGTCTCATCAAATCTGGGCCTCTTATCACAAATACTGACACCTCACTAATCTTTCTACTATACCCCTTTTCCTCTGCTTCTGCCCAGTTCTTAAGGCTTTTGATTTTCAGTTCTGTAGCAAATGCAAATAATACTGAGGGGAAACATCCTTTTTGTTATTATCAGGAGATATCACAGAGAAAAAATAAAACCTTAGAAAGGATTGATTGTAGAGAACAGAGGATTCAGGAGAGACCATGGAGAAGAAAAAAGAGAGAGCAAGGAATGGAGTGTTTGTACGTGTGTGTGTGTGTGTGTGTGTGTGTGTGTGTGTCTTAAAATTTGGAGGAAGTGGCAGGAGGAATTCTAGAAAGGAATTTTAAACCTTCCCCCATTCAACTACTTAACAGTTTTGCCACAAATTAGCTTTGTCTCCAGGCTCTCTTGCAGCTTGTTTCCACACCTACCTTATTCCTTCCTATTCAATTTATAAACTTAGAAGAAGGCCCAAGATAGCTGTTCCTCACACAAATCATGGAAGATCTATTGAGAGCAGTAAACAAGTAAACTACAAATGGCTAAGCATTACATAGGGACAAAAAATAATGGATTGGTTCCAAGAAACACCATGCCACTCAGATCAGGACACGCTTGGGGGTCATTACTCCCAGAAAGGGAATCATTGTATTCAATCCTATGAAAAGCCAAGCATGCCTTCCTGATGAAATAGCAAGCCAGCATGCCAGCAGATTAGGATATTGTTCTGGGACAAAGGGGAACACACGTAGGCTATTCTGAGAATGCTAGGAAGTCATGGTTACCCCACAAATTGGCCCAGACAATTTAATCAGTGTGTGGGCAATGCCAGAAGAAAGCATTTTATTAATATAATTTTCCTTTTTCTTCAATACAATTGGCAATTCTCTTCTAATTATCTTGAGTTGACCCAACAAAGAACAGAAGAAGAAATTTTTCTTTTTGATTATATGTATTGTTGTTTTCCTTAGGGGATGGGTGGGGGTGAATATTAAAAAAAAAAAAAAGGAACCACATCTATAAACTAGACCATATTCTTGGCTCTCACTTAGAAGGAGGCAGAATGTTTGGATCAATATCACAGTCATCTGCTAAATATCCATGCTCTTTGGTCTACCACAAACTGGTACTCTTCAAATCATAAATATATACATGTTTTTCCAAAAGAGGTGAATCAATACCATCGTTTTATTCATACCATTTTTCTTAAAAATGTTGTTTCACCGGATGTACAATATTTTGGAGAAGCATTTTCAACTCTTGCCTATTCTTTTTTTAAAAAGTTGAAGTTTTTGTTGTAAGATTTCTTCTGAGCTTCATTTTTGAGGCAATTTCTGAAAATAAACGAAAACATTATGTTTTGTGGACAATTTTCCTCTCAACTAAAAGAGCTCATCCATTTTGGTTGATATTGGCAAGACAATATCCATCTGTTTCATCTAGATAAGTTATTTCCATAAACTATGAAGACCGGAGAGTACCTCAAAGATACTTATGTCCCAGGAAATGGTTAGGCAAAAGGGGGAAATGTACAAAAAGAATGCCATCTTGTGGCTGCACCAATAGAATAACAACAGAACAAACATCACCCCAGAAGGTAACTGTCATGCTATGAAGGCGCACACATGAGTTCTGTCTTTCCACAATGTCAGCTGTATTCAATCGTAAAGCAAAGTTAATCACAATTATAAAGCAGGTTCCGGATTCCAAACCCAATGACATTTCACCATGTGATCCAACTTGGCTTCTTACACAGCACACAGAACAGGACAGAAAACAAACCACACAACAAACAAGATCACAGTAGGGTGTCAGAAGTGAACGAACCAGATGCGAAGTCAGTCTGTGGGCGCACAGTTGAGATAAGGCCTCCGTCTGGTCTGGGTCAGCTCTGGGCTCTTATGGCTTATTGTTAGGAGTTAGTTGGACAGTTAGGTAGTCACAGTCAGGGTCCCCAACAAGGAAATATGAAGTCAGGACAGCCAAGACAAAAGAGCACTGACATCTTGTTTTGAGCTTAGACAGGACCGCACTAGCATTCTGCTCTGCAGCCTTTGCAGAAATGACTCTTGCAAAACATCCTAAAATAAGGCAATTAACCACCAAGCATTTGTCAATATCACAGGCAAGGGGCAGTTAAGACATAAGCCCCCAGATGTCAGCAAAAAGACCATCAGCACATTGACATTAACCTAATAGGTAGACAGATACGTGACCAAAGCTCTGATTGGCACCACTCAGCACACCCTGATTGCTTAAGATAGTTCTGCAAAAGAGATCATAAAAACCCCTAAACTTAGAAACTCCAGGGGCAACCCTCTCGACCCCCCCTCCCTCCCCGGGAACTTTGTAGTATTGCTCAATAAGCTTTGCTTTGCTGCTCACCACTCTTCGTCTGGTCTTTCTCTTCATTCTTCAAAGCAGCGTGACCAAGACCCGCGACACTAAAGGCAGAGAATTACTGCAACATTATTATGTTCAAGCAGTGGAGGATCTCGGTTCTCTTCGGAGATCAATCAGGCGGAGCCTTGGATGGCAGGTGCCTATTTCAAGTGGTCAGAGAGGGGTCATATCTGAAGAGTCTGACAGTTTGCTGTAAAAATCCTCCCCCTTTTAAAGGAATTTAATAGGTCTTGGGCCCCTGCACACCTCTTCTGATTCTGCGTGTAATCCGTTCTGGGGTGTCAGCTGACGCTGGTCCCCGCAATATCTTGTAGCTGCAGTACCTTTAACTACTGTGTCATCCCTTGACACAGGCTCCTGCTTGACATGAGAGAACTCCATTTTGCTCTCTTCAGTAATGCTATGGTGTCCAAACAGGGAGCTCTACATTGTCATGTGAGCCACTGAGATAGTGGTCCATACTGCCTAAACCTACATGAATCCAGATTCCATCCTATCTCGCACCCCAAAGGGAATGACATTGTTTGGTCTGTACTCTAGAACCAGATATTCCTGGGAAGGTAAATTATTTGGACACACCTACCAAGGATATTAGTCTACTTTGGGAAATGCCTCTAGGTGTGCTAATGAGTGCCCTAGGGGGCCAAAGAGAACCGATTTCAAGATAACTAAGGGAAGGCCCCCGCGGCCTCAGGTGTTGGAATTTAGAAGAGAGCTGCTTTGTGGCGTAGCAAAAAACAAAGTGGACTTCTTGACACAGGCTTACCCCAAACGCTGGAAATAAGAACTAGGAAATACCAGTTAAGTATTTGAATTGTTTTGAGCAAAGTAGTGGAAGAAGTCAGCTCAGTAAGCATTTGTTATTTTAAAATGCTGATTCACAGCTAAAAGAAGGGTTTAGATAAATACATCGTTTGTAGATCCATGAGGTATCATCAAGAAAAGCTGATGATATTTAGTATATTTTTTGTGGTTGACATCTACAAGGTTAATGATATCTTTCCATAAGATGGAGACTTAATTCTTGAGCTTCAAAAGACCTGAAACGTCTTTTATCTTTATCTATCTTTATCTATCTGTATATCTTTACTGATATACAAGATATATACTGAAAGGTCATCTAATTCACTCTCTTAATTTAACAGAGGAAGAAAATAAGATCCAGAGAGGCTAAGTGACTCAAATAAAATCACACAGCCAACTAATGATTCAACTACGTGCCAGATGTGGGGTACACAACTTTCTTCAGGGGCTATTTTTAATAAAAGCATATTGTATTATATATAATATATACTATATATAAAATGTATATATTTCTGTGTATTGTATATATTTGTATGTATATATTTATCTATATAAAATATTTTAAAACATACACACATATCTATATCTATGTATGTAAAGATACGTATACATTATATATCCCTTCCATAGAGATGCAAAATGTACATTATCATATAAAAAATTCTGAGTAGTCTTTCGGTAAAGAAATCTATTCCACTTTACTAAGCTCAGCTTTTCCCAAACTTATATGACCATGAAGTCTTTTTTTTCTGCCATGCAACAATTACTAACATCCATGAAACTAAATCATTAAAATTCTGCATAAGAACCTCATTTGGATCTGTAATTATTCTATTCCATCTACTAGTTCATTTTTTTATTGTAGTTAATTCAAGCTAGACATATAGACAACAAATAAAAATAGGTGCCTAAATACCCCCCGCCCCCCAACGGAAAGAGTCACTCACTCAACCAGCTCATTAAAGTAAGAGTGAAATCCCAAGGTTACCTCTCTGCAGATGGGCTACATGACACAGAACCAGCCTTCATCTCTATATTTTCATACATTTGCAAACAAATACAGCACTGGCCAACTTTTTCCAAAGGTGGATAGCCATAGCATTACACATATACCAACTTATTTGAAAAGAATTGTTTTCAGCATTTACTTATAGACATTTTTTGGTATAAAACAAAAAGTGAGTATCCCACACAACAAAGCTATGTCTGTAGACCTTATTAATGTATCATTAAGAGTACATTTAGCTTGAGCCATGAATCTTTGTCTTTCAGTTAAACAAAAAGGAGAGGCAGCTTAACACCGGATAGAGATTTATAAAAAGCTTCCTTCTGTTTTAGAACCTCCTCATCCATTTAATCCATCCCTGGCTTAAATGCCAGTCGAGGCAAGATTCTGCCCCAGGTTCATCTGTTA